>NC_092343.1:304070903-304389236 GCF_046630445.1 Rutidosis leptorrhynchoides | reverse complement strand
CGATAAATTTGGAACTTTATTATTTTTGGGGCTTAATATCGGGGTAAAAACGTGACTTTTTAGCCGATATCAAATATCCCACACTTAGACTTTGCTTGTCTTCAAAAAAACTTATCTTTTACTTTGAGTTCAAGGATGATTCTGAGGTTTCTATTCTATTATTTAAGTGGCTTGTTATTTATTATAAGAGCAAAATCAGACAAACCGTCTTCTAAAAGGGTAGAAACTATCTCTGCAAGCATGAGGAGAGGTTACATGGCTTTGGTTTCCTTACACAGGTCACTCAAACACTCAAGTGTTTGGGGTTCCCTATCAATCTATGAAATGAATTCGCTCATATCCAGTCATGTTGCAAGTATTGTCATAGGCTTGAACAAAAATCAAATCTCCACCGGTTAGATAAGGATGACACTGATCTTCTCCCTAATCATTCTTCCAAGAGGAAGAGCGGTTTAAATGTTGGTTTGTGAAGAAAAGTGAATGCTTTGATATGGCGAAAAGGGTGATTTTTGAATCATTGAAATTTAGAGAGATTCGATAGATTTCGGTTTCATGAGGATATACTTTTTTTAGGAAAGATGGTACTCTATTTTTGTTGAAGAGTTCCTTTAGAGGGTATTGATTTTCAGCAAAAATTTTACTTCTTTTCTGCAATCCGCCTGGGTCACAATCTTCATTTTCTTGGGGGATCTATGCTTTTATTTGAAGACTTTTATCTTCTTTATTTTTGAGACTTTGCTCAACTATTTTATTCTATTTTATTTTTTGCATATTCCCTCTTCATAACTTTGTATGTTTCTTCTTGTGCCAGAGAGAGAGGTATTTCACCAGAAATAGGTCTTTTTGACCTATCCAAAACAGTCTAGAATTTTGAAATTTTTCGACAAGTGTTTAAATTAAACTTGGTCGATCTATCTCTTTGAATTTCTAGATTTTGGAAATGAGAAAGGAAAGAGGGTGGAAGGGTAACACATTTTATAGTCAATTTGGGGGTGAGTATTTTTCTGATTCATCAACTCTTTGGCGTAAGTTGGTCAGTTTAATTGCGTGGAGTGGAAATGGAAATGGAGGTTTTTGTCTTCTCTATTCAGAATGATTTTGGAAGGAGTATTGCACCTACACCACGTATGGCGCTTACTAACCCTTGGCCTTGAAATGTATGTCAAGGTCAAGTTCTAACTCTAAATGCTAACATCGGTACTCTCAACGGAAAAGATAGTGAAGCATTAAAAATGAATGCTTATTTGGCCATTTTTTGGGTGCCTCACAACAATTATATTGGGTCGATAATGCATAGTAATGCAATGCTCTTTTAGAGAATCGGTTCATCCTTAAGAAGATTTATGTCCTCATTTGTCTTAATTTTAAAGCAAACACGCTTAATTTTTTAAAGTACTTTTTCAGAAAGTATCATTTAGCTAAAAAATTTTAAAAAATTACGCCAAGGACAAAGACTCTAAATAGTAGGTATACTCGAAAAGCTTAGTAAAATTTTAAGTTAAGAACATTTTCCGAGCATCCCATAGCTAATTATGGTGTACTACACCGCTATCCCACACTTAGAGGAACATTGTCCCTAATGTTCGTTCTTAGATTTTCGGGAGCTAAAATCCCACACTTAGAGTTTGAACATGTTGGAAAATGTATCTAAGCTCAATATTGGGTTGGAATCCCACACTTAGTGATAAGCTTATGATAGGGTATAGTTTAAGATTATAACGAAGCGAAATAAATAAACGAAGAGAAAGAAATGAATTACTCCCCTTGGGTGCGACTGTGAGTTATCTGAAGGTAGACTGAGTCCGAACCATCTTCTACAGGATTCAAATCGATCTTCTTGAAGTGTACTCGAGCTCATTAGGGCACTCTCATCCTCCATACACCATCCACCAATAACTTTCAATGAAATAATCAACGGGTTTCTTTGTCGTTTCATCATTATTCAAAGCGTCTCCACCACAGGCATCAATAACTGTCTATTACTTGTAGAAATGAAAAAGATCAAACCTAGACAGGTGATTAAGCTTTAGGCCATAGACTCACTGATTTGTGTTTTGATGAAAAAGTTATTTGAAAACTTGACGGTTTCAAAATTAGGTTTTTGAAAATTTCAACAAATCAGTGTATGACTAAAACACTTAATCCCACACTTAAAGTGTTGACTACCTTTAATTTTAAGACTTTTAAAATAATGTAGCAATTAATTCACTTAAGCCCAAGACAAGTAGGAGAAGTGAATTAGTCCTAAGAAATGTTGAAAAATTTATTTTAAGTTTCACTTTTAACTTATTCAATTAACCTAATTATCTTAATGTAACTACTACTAAAGCTATATAAAAATAAACACACGGGTTGCCTCCCGAGAAGCGCTTGTTTTTGTTTGAGTCACAAGCCTGACTCTAGCCTTATTTCTCAGGAAATCTAGGCGGCTCCCTTGCATCCATCGGTAGACACACGATGTAATATTGGAACATACCGATGGAATTGAAGCGGATGTAGAATAAGGTATGTCCAATGAAAGGAGAAGGTGGTTTGAAGTGAATGCTTTGTTTAACTTGAGGTATAACAAAGCTATCAACTTCTTTTTCCTCCTTTATTGGAATGGGATGGTCAAAGGGGTCCTCATCACTCCATGATGTGTATGTCATTATGTAATTGAGTGATGGTTTATATGGTAGCCTGACGCAAAACCCGCCTTTATTCTTAGTGACTTTTGGTTGGGCGTAATGTTGTACTCTAGGCATAGAGGTGGGATAATGTCGATTGACGTCTCTAATATGGTTACAACATTATCAACTACTTCGATGCTAGAATCCTCCATCTCTTTCTTCTCATCCGGGCTTTCTATTTCTATTTCCTCATCCACCTCATCATCACTCTGGTTAAGAGTTTCAATAATAATTGGTTCAGAGAGTTCTTCTAGAACGAAGTCCTCCCTAGTCATTAAAAGATCAAAATAAGGTGGAAAATATTTAGAAGTTTGGATAGGTTTTGAGTGGTCATCCTTCTTGGCTTCTACTATTATCTTCTTCTCATCATTCTCAGAATTTGGTTCACAGAAGATGACTTTTTTAATGGATATGGTATTTATTTCGCTATTCCCATCAGAAGGACATACATACTCGTCGATCATGAAAGTGACCTCTTATCCACGGGCTCTCAAGGTGATAGTCTGCGAATAAACGTCAATGATCGCTTTGGTTGTATTCATGAAAGGCCTTCCTAAGATGATAGGGGTTTTCACGTTTTCTTTAAAATCCATAACCACAAAGTCGGTCGAAAAAAGAATTTGTCGACCTTAACCATGACGTTCTCATATATTCCCTTAGGATATCTAGTGGATTGGTCAGCTAGCTGGATACTCATTTTGGTAGGGTTAAGGTTTTCAATTTTGAGTCTCTAAAACAGTGAGTAGGGCGTAAAATTGATGCTGGCACCAAGGTCAGCGAGAGAATAGATAGTACCAGATTGGTACATAGAACAAGGAAGGGTAAGTTGTCCTGTGTCCCCTAGTTTTTCAGGAAGAGTATTTAAGAGAATGGCTAAACAATCCGCGTTCAGCGGGACATTGGGTACTTCGGGTACCTTATCCTTGGTTGATAGGAGTTTCTTGAAATACTTCTTACTATGAGGATTTTTAGGCACAGTGTCCAAAAATTTACGGTCAAGCTTGAAAGATTTCATCTTTTTATGTCTTTACTTGAGACGACCTGGGAATGAAATGGGTGCTTTCCCAGTAGGTTTAGGTGATGACTCAATGACTAATACCGAACGGGTATTAGTTAGTTTCTTCACCTTAGAAGAAACTGAAGGTTGACTATGTGCCACCTTTGAGTCATTTTTAGGACAACCTAGAGAATCAAGACGTTGATTTAGCTGGCTTATTTGATTTTCAAGACTACTCAAGTGATTAGTCATGACTAAGTCAGCTGCATCTTGTCTTGCTGTGATGATGTAGATGATTCACAGTAAGACATCGTCTGGACTTGTCACTTGTGGGGTAGTGGATTTGGTATGTTGGTTGTGCAGATGAGATAGGATCTTATTGGAGCAGACAATAGAGTCCTCACATTTAGCCTCGTATACCTTGGCCGGATGTGGGTCAGTACAATTCTTGCATAATTGCACTTGAGACACATGTTGCGGGAGTTTCTTTAGCTCTCTAACTTCTTTGGCAAGGTTTTCTTTTTGGTCTGAGAGAAATTTGATGGTTTTATTTTCGATAAGATTAGAGGCAGGAAGCGATGTTGCTGATGAAATGTGCTCTTCCATGTTCCAATAGTGATGGTGCATAGTCATCTCCTCAATCAATCTCTAGGCCTCATCAGCAGTAAAGTTCATGAAGTTACCTAGACCTTTGTAGAAGGGCAAAATTTGAACAAAGCTCTCAAGACGGTGGTTCGGGCATCTTCGAAGCAAATGTTTGAATCTTTCTCATGCAGTGTAGAGTGATTTATCAGAAGCTTGTTGAAAGTTTAGGATATCATTCCTAAGTTTGATTTATTTTGATGGGGAAAAGTACTTGATTAAGAAAGTTGTTGCCTTTTCCTCCCATGAGGTGATCTAGTTGGGTTATAACCCCTCGAACTAGGTTTTTGCATGAAGAGTTAAGGAATAGGGGAACATATACAGACGAACTACATCTTGTTCAACCCCGTTTTGCTTATATGAGTTGGTTAAGGAGAGGAATCTATCTAAGTGAGAGTTGGGTTCTTCATTTGGTAAGCCGTGGAACTGGCAATGGTTCTGAATGAGTTGTATGATGCTATGTTTAAGCACAAAATACGCTATGTTAACTTCTGGATAGAGTATCAGTCCTCCTCGTCCTTCTAACGAGGGTTTGGTGATGTCAGTGAGAGTGATGCGTGCAACCATCGTCGAACTATCAGCAGGTAAGTGTGGATCTCGTCGGATTGGTACAATGTATGATATCAGATAGAAGAAAGGATGTGTCGGAAGAATTCTTAGCGGTCTAAGTAGGTTAAACCATCCTAAAGGTTCACTAATAAGGAAGTCCAAATTAAACTAATATTATATAACCTAACTACGGTAAACTAGTAACTTCAGACAAAGCTAGTCTCAATCAAAAGGGTCTCTTAAAAACTAACTAATCTAAACATGCTCCAAATTATGCTACCTCTCCCCGGCAACGGCGCCAAAAATTAACTGTGATATACCCGAATCAGAGGGTTTATTTATGCGATGTCGTTAGGTCGCATGTGTTGGTACGAACTTATCAACAAGGTTTTAAATTTATATTTTGCTGGGTCTAAATCTATTATTCCTTCCTACGGATTAGCAAGGGAAAATATGACCTAGGGTCGTTCCTTGAGCGGTCGAATTTGAAACAGAGCTTATTCAGATAATTTAGTAATTAAGATTGGGTTTGTACACAATGTAGTATCCAAGACTGGTGACCAGGTACACCTTTTGTGGAGAGGCATGATCCTTTTGGTCCCAATAAATTGATGACTGTTCGAAAAATCCAACAACCAAGTCCAACCGGTTTATTCTAGACACAACTTTTATCCGGAATATCAAATTGTATAAAGGCTATAGTTAGGTTGATTTGGTTTATAATTGTATTTAAAATATTAAAGTAATATAATTAAAATAAGCTAGCTAGCATGCAACAGCTAAGGACAGAGAAGACGTGGTTCACCATGATTTAAGATAACGTAGTGTCGGGATGATTGCGAGACATTCATTGGATAGATATACCTTGGTGTAAACACTATATTCCCTACTATAAAATTTCTCGATTAGCATGTCACGAGAAACTAGGCTATCGTGATTCTGATTGGATGGACTATGCTCAACTCCCGACGCTTATCTAGTTTATGGATATAAGCGGTCCATCTTCGATGCAATGCATACCTTGGGCTCACGAATAAAGTAGCATAGCCATATATATAATATCCAACCTTTCTTATAAACACCTTAGTGTATCACCTAAGTGAGTGGTTATGATTATAGTTCGAATTCCTTTCTGTCAATGGTTTGGTAAAATCTAAGGGTTTGTAGACAAATTAGAACCTCTGATAGTTCTCAGTCATCCTTAAAGATTTCTAAGCTTAGTTTGTATTGTAGTGCGTTAAATTCCCATTTATGATTTAAACCATCCCTTACTTAAATCTACCGAATAAATCCCTTAGTTATCCACCATGTACTACACTTATAGTGGTTCCATTGCTTTTAACACTGTACTCTATTGTCGCAACAGTATTTCCTCGAGTCTTATACTCTTGACCAATGTCTTGATCTGGTCCTACCATAATTCCCCATGTACATTATAGTATTTCTGATGGGTTTAAACCTTGACCAATGTATAAACATAGATAATTAATTACCTTATATTACCTTATAATTGTCGACTTTATAAAAGGTATTAATCATGTTTATTGGTGGAAGGACGATAATAACGAGGTTTAATATCATAGACAGAAAGCGAGTACGAAACGATAATCATCTCTAACTAACATTATTAAATCATGGCAAACAATCAAGTAATTACTCGCACATTATGGCAACAAGCATTTCTAATATTAATAAATCACAAACATCAAACGAGAGCATTGTGATAAATTAATAGAAGAAAAGGATAGATAGTACCAGATGATGCGGGCAGAATAACATTTGTATTTCTACTTGAATATCTAAAAGCATTACAATACCAAGCTAGCTACTACTACAAACAATTTCCTAACTCGTCTCATGATTTTCTCTATCTGGATCGATTGGGATAACCCAGAGAGAGGAAGCCGAGAAGTTGTAAAAGAGAAAAAAAATAAACAAGAATTAAGGAAGTAAAATATGAGTGATTTTGTGGGTGAAAGTTGAGTGTGTCGAAATGGGATTCCAAATGGCCAGTTTATAGAAAAGTTATTAGCTAGGACCGGCTGGAAAGGCGGTGTGGCAAGCCGGTGCCACAGCCCGGCGTGGGTGCCCGGTGTCTGACATGCCGATACCACAACCCGTTTGCTGTGCCCGGTGTCTAGTTAATCTGGTAAGCCGGCACCAAATGGCAAGCTGGCCTAGAAGGCCGTTTCTTGTGCTAGTTTGCTTTTTTGCTTGGATCGTCTTGCTTGTTCCCGAGATCCTAACTTGGTTTCCGGGGTCGTAACTTGTCTTTTATCGTTTTCGCTCTAGAATCTTCGTTTTAGCTCCGTTTTACTTGATTCTTTTTTCATCGCCTTTGTAATTACTAAATCTACAAAATTAACCAATAAAGTGATTATTTTGGCGATAAAGTTTGGAAGTTTATTATTTTGGGGGCTTAATATCGGGGTAAAAATGTGACTTTTTAGCCGATATCAACATCCAAATACACCTCCGATGCAGTTAAACCTCTCAACAAAATGGCAAGTCTGAACATATGCTTCGCACATTTAATAACCTCATCCGTACACTTCTCTTCCAAGCTCACCTTCCTCCCACTTAGTGGGTTGAACCACTTTACATGACCGCCCATCTTCTTAATATCCACCATTCAAAATGAAATACCTCACACGCCTTTTCTAACATAAACCTGATTACTCTACACTTCATGTCTTCGGATGTCTATGTTATCTTCACTTAAATCACACTCATAAACTCTCTCCCTACTCCACTTCATGTCTTCAGTTGTTCCGTCACGTCACTTTTGACGAGACCTTTTTCACGTTTGGCTCTATGACTCCCACTTAATCTCCCTCTTACACTTTTCTCGACACTGTGCCATCCAACCTCTTCCCTCGCTCTATCTAAACTACCACTCACATCTATCCCCATCCCACACGAGCCACAGCTTCCCCGGCAGGATTACCTGCTGCTAATCCCACTCCTGACCCGCCAACACCTAATTCGCCTGCGCCTATTCTTCCTTTTCATTCGACGCATCTCATGATCACTTGTACCCGCCACGGTACTACCAAACCTGTTCAACGCTTAAATCTCCACACCTCAACCATCTCTCCTATTCCACACACTTACTCCCATGCTCTTAATGACCATAAATTGCACACGCCGTGACTGACGAATATGCTGTAATTAACAATGGTACTTGGAAACTTATGCCTCGCTCATCGAACACGAACATAGTTCTCTTCATGTGGATCTTTAAGCACAAGTTTAATGCAGATGGTACATTGAGCTGTTACGTGGCTCGACTGAAAGAAGATGAAGATCTTTAAGCACAAGTTTAATTTATTTTGTATATTTTTTTTGGATAATAGAGGTATCATAACTATATTAGATATGATATTTATATCAAGTGCTCTTTCTTGGATATTTAATTCATAAAATAGATTATGATTTTTGGATTATATTTCTAATTATTGCAAAGTATTTATATTAAAACCAGAATGATTATATAATGAAAAATTTTCATGTTGTATTTGTTTGAGTTTCTTTTTTATATTCACCTAAATATTTATTTGCTCATCCATGACATCTTTACTGGTATTAGTATAGTTCTTATAGGCCTTATATATATGTACCTTAACTCTCCCCCACCCTTTGGTATCAGAACCAGGTTCTTGCTATAGTTTTGGATAAGTATGCTCTGTGATTGTAGTCTTTGAATTTGCTCACATCAGAAAATCAAACATTAGTTTGATATGAGTTCTTTCAATTTATTATAAGTGTTGAGGATATTGTAAGTCGTTGAGGGTAGTCACAGTTGTTTTCCTCTATTTTAGTATAGAAAATTCAAAGCTCTCCTCATATTTCTTATCCGCCATGAATCCACCACTGTTACTACATCCCTCATCCTTAACGCAAGTAAAATTGATAGTTTATATGAAATATCATATATACCAGATGATTCAAAAATTTTTGTCTCCCAACTACACGTTGTTAACCCCAACCAAATTTATCCACACCTTCAATTTCATTCTCAAGAAAAATAAAAAGATTAATGGAATCACGTCACACCATCAAGTGAAAGAATATATTCAAGCCTCAAAGTTTAATTCTCATCAGCTTCCGACAACGTCGTTGGAACACCTTGTTACTCTTTCCTTACCACCAGATTTCACTACAAGAAAAAAGGCCTTTTAAGACCCCCAAAAAGGTCCTATAATGTGACTTTATAGGATCTTTGAGCTGATAGGACCCTTATGAAAAGGGTCTTACCAGGGGTTCGTTACGAAAAATCTTGAGGTCCTAAAAACATATTGGGACCTTATTTAAAGGTTCTATAATAAGATTACATACGGTCCTAAAAGATTTATGAAAACCCTTAAAAAGGGTCCCACAAACATATAAGAAGCTTTCATAGAGTCATATAATGTGAGTGATAATTTCTTAAAAACATATAAGGACCTTATTAACATCATCATTTGGGTCCTAAAAACATAGTATGATCCTTAAAAAGGGTCCTAATACCCAAAATAAGTTTATGAAACGGATGAGTAGGGTCCTATGATATAATTAATGACATCGCGAATATGGTCCTAATAATATATTAAGACCTTTTAAAAGGGTATCAATATCCCAAATAAGACTATGAAACCTTTTTTGATGGTCCTAAAATGTAACCATCGAACACACGAAAAGGGTCCTAAACACAGATTAGAACCCTTAAAAAAGGGATCTATTATCTTTAATATGTTTATGGAATCTTTTTCTAGGGTCTTATGATATAGATAATTACAATAAAAATAGGTCCTAAAAAACACATGTTAAAACTATTAATCAGTGTTCTAATATCCTAACCAAGATGATGATACCTTTTTTAGGGTCTTATAATATAATTATTTACAATACAAATGGGTCCTAAAAAACGTATATTAGGATCCATTAACAATGTCCTAATATCTCAACTAAGATTATGAAACCCTTTTTAAGGTCATATAATATAAATGAGTTTTTCTAATGATAGCCCTAAGGGCTATCTTTAAGAAATATTTAATGCAACAAAATATGGTACTTTTAGGTTAGTGAGGTAGTTATTAGTCAATTAGTGGGGTGGTTATATGTATGGTACAAATGAATAATGCGTGTCCGAAAATTATAAAGATAGCACTTAGGGCTATCTTTAGAAAATCTCAATAAATATTCACAATACGAATGAGTCCTAAAAACATATATTAGAATCTTTTAAAAGGGTCCTTAAATCTCAACTAAGATTATGAAACCAATTTTTAGGGTCATGCAAATCAGTTTTAATGGTCTTAATAAATAAATATAAGATGTCGTGGCCATGATCTAAATATCTTTTATCTTTTATATACTTAAATCCATACATAATTCAGACACGTGTCAACACCATATTCCTCCTCACTAATCCCAATTTTCTCCTAATTTTGAATTAAAAAATTGGTTAATTTTGTAACACCGATGCGCGTCCCTAATTAATCACATAATCGTTCCGTTTTAGGTTAATTAAACCCTTTTCGTTCTACTTCTTCAATTGAATCGAAATTATTGTTCCAGAATCGATTTCTTCCTACAATTTTTACATACGTATTTTCTCAATCCTTCCAATCCAAAAAATATGTTCATCATCACGAATTCAGGTTTCGTTTGTATGATGTCGAAATTCAAATAGGATAAACATCACAAAATCCTAAATCAATTATTGATATGTAAATCGATGATGCCCGACAGCCGTTTTTGTTTCATCTATGTATTCGATTGCGTTAATTCATCATGATATTCGTTTACGAATCAGATATCGTTACGATTACACAATGAATTAACTAAATTTTTTCTTTCGTCATTCTGTTATCATGATGGATTTGTACTTCATCGTCAAAGTCGTTCGACTCGAGACCTGTCATGACCCGGAAAATTTCAACTAATTTTGAACCAAACTCATGATACGATTTCATATTTTCAACACGATAAGCAAAGTCTGTTAGGTTGAATCTCAAAAATTTAGAACTGTTTCATATATTCAATTAACCTCGATTGTTCTCGATGATTCATGAACAATTAATTGTAAATAGATACATATATATTCAAATATATATATATATATATATATATATATATATATATATATATATATATATATATATATATATATATATATATAATTTGAAATATTATTTGAAATAATATATGAATTAATTGTGGGAAATAATTATGTAAAATAATATGCGATATAATGAAAACTACTATTACAAAATATATATGTATATAAATAGTACTTGTAAATATTTAAAATAATATTAAATATATTTGTTTAAAAATATATAATATATATTTATGTGATAAAACTGGTTATTTAAAACTGATTATATATAGAGAGAGAGTAAATGGAAAATGAATGATTTCGAGCTTAATTATTAAACTTCAGTAACACTAGGTTGACGTTTCGTTAGTTTTAATATAGATATAATACACGTTCATGAATGATTAAGATAAAAGTTGGACTGTAAATTGATTACGAAAATTTTAGATTTGTTAAAAAAGTTTTTTTACATTTTTAAGTTTAAATATTAGTACTCCGTACACATTGGAACAGAAAATAAACAATTATCGAACTTTTTTTGATCAGGTTTCAAACAGTAAATGAGTGAAATAATTAATTATATTTAATCTAAAAGTTTGGGATTTTTAGGAACACTTTTTATACGTTAACTGTTTAGCAAATGACACGATATAGCCATCCGGGATAAAATGTCGGTACAAGGAGCCAAGAAGTATGGCTGCTTAACTGTTTCTTTTTCAATCACACGAATCATTGATTGATTCTTTTGAATAATTTATGACTATAATTATTATTATATTAATTATTATTAATGTCATATTGTATTTATATATAGATAGATGGCAGGAAAACTATATATCTATCTCACTTCTTTTTCTATTTTTGATTACTAACACAAACCACCTCCCTTCTTCTCCTTCTTCCTTCTTGATTCATCTTCGTTCACCTCACCATTTTTCGTTGTCAAACTCGATCATACCCTTCTATACATGATCACCATTTTAAACCATCACTAATCGTGAACACCACAACACCCTCCTTCATTCGAACCACCATTGACAAACGCTACTACACCTTGTTGTTGCTACTGTAATAATCTTGTTGTTGCTACTGTTCTGCCGTTCGAAGACCACCCTTAACCACCATCGGCCATAAATACACCACCACCTCTACGACCGGTCACCAAAACCAAACCCACTTTGCATCACCTCTAACGAAACCCACTTGAACGAAACCACCTACAACTTGCCTCTCTTACTATATATGTGTATCGTTTATTCTGTTTTAGCCAAGACCCCAAACCCGTTACCATTAAACGCTATCCACAACCAAAGATCACCACCATCGTTACTTAGTTATTTATTATTTTTTTTATTTTTTATTTTTCTCCTGCAGCCCACAACCGAGAACAAGCACAAGGTTTCTGCTTTCTGTTTCCACTCACCTTCCACCACCCTACAGCCGTCATCATTGCCACCGTAACCACCCTCACTTTCCTTCTCTCTCTATCATTTATCTCTCTCCATCTTTCTTCATCATGAAACCACACCCAAGACCACACTACCTGATTGAATCTAGCTGCCTATCTTCTATTTCTGTTTTGGAAGATCATCACCATCGATAACCATCATCTATCACCCTCTCTTAAATATCACCACCACTCTCATTCAACTACCATCGCCATTAACCATCACAGACACCATAAACCGATATCCTGTTTTCTGTCAAACCAAACGAAACCAAAATAAAACCTTCAAAAACTATCACCTCATTCATAACTACTACGGTTACTTCTGTGTTTTCTGTTTTGATGATCGAAACCAACTACAACTAGACTGCTGTTTTTCTGTTTCATCCGAACACCACCGTACAACCATCGAAAACCAAGTTGTTTCTTGTTTATGATGTTGAACGATGATGAATGATGAAGAATGATGATGAGGATTGAACGATGATAATTATAATTGATAACTTGCGAATTCTTTTGTGAATATCATCGAACACCATCTGATATTGTTCGTTCCCTGCTACTGTGTCTGATTAGGGTTCAGTTCAATAAACCCAATGACATACGTAATGGATTGCTATATATTAGGCCACATTTAAATATTCATGGGTTGAAATTACTTGGGCTTCTTTGGGTTAAACGATCGGGCCTGTTGGGCAGAGATAAACATACTGCTGTAGCTGTTGTTCGGTTATAAAAAAAAGAAAAGAAAAAGAAACAGGAAATTGAGTTAAAGGATTTTAGGTCTTGAATTAAAACAGAAATAATAGGAATGGAGGAGTGGTTTGGAGTGGTTGTGTTCAAGCGAGAGGTCTCGGGTTCAAGCCCGGATTGAGACATTTTTTTATAACTCACTCTTTAAAGGTAGTAAACTTATTATTATTATTATTATTATTATTATTATTATTATTATTATTATTATTATTATTATTATTATTATTATTATTATTATTATTATTATTATTATTATTATTATTATCAATTGTATTATTTTTTTAGAGACAATATTATTATTTTTATCACTACTATTATTATTAGTATTACTATAAAAATTATTATCAATATCATTATTAGTATTATTATCATTATTTTAGTATTATCATAATTATTATCTTAACAAATAAAAGATATTTATATAAAAATATAACTATTACATATATCATAAGTATATCTGATTTACCATTTTAATATAAAGGAAACATATATAGATATATATAACAATTAAAATGATATAAAAAAATAACAAATAAAACCACTAATAATATATATATTTGTTCGATTATCATTACATGTATTAATATACATGATTGAATATAGGTTCGTGAATCTGAGACCAACCCTGCATTGTTCAATATCGTCATATGTATTTTTACTACAAAATACAGTATGGTGAGTTCATTTGCTCCCTTTTACTCTTTACATTTTTGGGACTGAGAATACATGCGCTACTTTTACAACTACTTTATTAAATGCTTTTGAAATACATTTTGAACTGCGAATACATGAAATGCTTTTATAATTGTTTGACGAGATAGACACAAGCAAAACATTCCTCGAATGAATTATGTGGACGAGATAATTGCCACCATTGAATTATGTGGACGTGATAATTGCCACAATTGATATGAATATTTTTCCCCTGATTATTATTGCTTGGTAACCTAAGAATTAGGGAACATCACTAATTTTGAGAATTAGTGCACGCATAATTGACGTGAATCCTAAAGGTAGCTACCGGGTTTAACACCCCCACCCAGAATGTTCACTAGACGAAAGGGCTAGTGGGCGTGGTATTTAGTACTTCGAAGTTTATATGATTATTATACAGACGAGATGTTCTGTTTTGGGGATATTATTATGCGCATTATATGTTAAGGTCAGTTACTAAGCCAAGCTATGAAAGCAATGAAAAGTGAATGTTATGTATCGAAAGAATGATTTTATACACAAGTTATGTGTATGTTATTTTTGTGCACGAGATATGTGTACGGTTACTAAGATTTATGAAAAATGGTTTCATACACGAGAAAGGTGTACTGTATTTAAAAGATATCGCATGTACATTACATGTGGGTATAGGATTCGGGCCCATTTGTACCATGCAGCATTTAAATCTTGTGGTCTATCAAAATTACAGAATTTTTATTGTTTTATGATAAATTTATGAACTCACCAACCTTTTGGTTGACACTTTAAAGCATGTTTATTCTCAGGTATGAAAGAAATCTTCCGCTATGCATTTGTTCATATTACATGGAGTCGTTTATGGCATATAGAGGTCAGAACCTCGCAATGGGACCAACTGTTGAAGTCTTCGTTCAGATGGATTAGGACGGGGAATTTCAAGACCCATCTTCGTCATCCTTGTGTCTTACAAGGTATTTTCCTAATTATATCTTTTGAGAATTGTGTTGTTATATATGATACATATATGAGTATCAATTTTGAAGAGCTTTTTGTATCAATTTTGTGTAAATGATATACCTACAATCATTGTAATCTATGATTGTGTAACAA
Organism: Rutidosis leptorrhynchoides; assembly: GCF_046630445.1. Taxonomy (NCBI): domain Eukaryota; kingdom Viridiplantae; phylum Streptophyta; class Magnoliopsida; order Asterales; family Asteraceae; genus Rutidosis; species Rutidosis leptorrhynchoides. The sequence continues at coordinate 304,374,294 of NC_092343.1, read as the reverse complement.
AAATGATTTTAAACCAACAATTATAAACTGACTTGTGTGGTTTCATATTATTAATTTGAGTATTTGTTGTTTTACTTTGATTTTTAAATGGGTATGTTTGAGGAATAATTATCTATTACTTGACTGATTGAATTTTTTGCATAGCAACTCTTTGATTAAATATATAAATCTTCAATTATGTTGATCTACGCAAAAGGGTCTATTTCTATACACGTTTGACGATTTTTCTGAAGCAAGTGGGAAGTAAGTTGCACCCCTTTTGTAAGACAATATCAAGATGTCTACATAAGTTATTACTATTATAAATGCTTGATATATACATAACTGATATTTCGTGGGTTTAATAGCTTGCAATTCCAAATGTACTCTATGGTCTATAGTTCTAAAGTCTTTTTGAGTCTAACTTGACACATCTGCACAGTTACCTAATTCGAATTTGGTTATCAAATGGATGGGAACCTTTCGATGGTTGTTTGACCTATACCCTGATCAGATTATCTCATCATTGGGTTGCTCCTAATTGACTTTCTGTAATCAAATCAAAACATAAAAATGTTAAGTAGTTGGAGGACCCTAGATGTAGTTTATTGTAAGTGTTTCGAAAATATTGGGGGCTGATTATAAGTTTTGTCTGACTGAATGATGATGGACATAACTCTGGGTATAGTAACAATGTGCAGAGGTGTGAATGTTTGAAGGAGAGACTCTTTAAAGTCAATACTCATTTTTCTATTCATTCTTACAATGTTTTTCTTATGATTGTTGTGATTTAGATCTTAATGTAATAGGGATTTTAGTGATAGTTTTATTGGTTAGTTTTGATCAATAAAGTGAATTATGATTGTGATGCCTATTAAATCTCATTTAGGTGTGTTTTTAGCTTAATAAATGTTTCTCATGTATTAAATCACAATTGTGATTGTTGACTTTTATGGTTTCACAGGTGTTTTTAGCTTAATAAATGTTTTTAGGAAATGGGTCGAATGGATTTCTAAGGATGGATATTTAATCATGTTTTCAAGTGTTAGTATTGGTCAAATAGAAAAACACAACAAATTCATAGTCTGAAGTGTTGGTATTTGTCAAACAGAAAAGTCAACAAATTAAATTTGTTTGTTGTTAGTATTGGTCAAACAGAAAGTACTTAAGTCAATTCAGTTGGATGAATTCTTTAACTCTTTAATTCATTGTGTATGGTGGTAGTTTGACTATTTATGAAGTCAAACACGAAATTTTATGAAAATTCATTGCATCTTTTAAAACACACTTTATCAAACAGAAAATTTAATGACTCGTTCATATCGATTATAAACGATTCATCTCAATTGATTACATTGCGAGGTATTGACCTCTATATGATACGTTTTACAAACATTGCATTCGTTAAAAGACAACTCATTTCAAAATATAACCTTTCGATACAAATGATATATGATTCTCCTAATATGAATGACTAATCTTTTATAACAGTCTTTTTGAACTCAATGACTTGAATGCAACGTCTTTTGAAATAATCCATGAATGACTCCAAGTAATATTACTAAAATGAGCAAATGCACAGCGGAAGATTTCTTTGATACCTGAGAATAAACATGCTTAAAAGTGTCAACTAAAAGATTGGTGAGTTCATAAGTTTATCATAACAATCATTTCAATAATTTTAATAGACCACAAGATTTAATTTTTATAGTTAACTGCAGGAACAATCATCTGTAAAAACATCGTCATACAGGAACACTCATCTGTATAAAATCCATTCATATGGTGAACACCTGGTAACCGACCTTAACAAAATACATATAGAATATCCCCAAATATACAGGTACACTCATCTGTATATCAAAATCGAAGTACTAAAGCATCCATAACCTGGATGGGGCTTGTTAGGCTCGATAGATCTATCTTTAGGATTCGCATCAATTTGGGGGTCTGTTCCCAAATTCTTAGGCTACCAAGCTAAAAAGGGGCATATTCGATTCGATAATATAACCATAGAATGTAGTTTCAAGTACTTGTGTCTATTTTGTAAAACATTTATAAAAGCAGGGCATATATTCTCAGCCCAAAAATATATATTGCAAAAGAATTTAAAAGGGATCAAATGAAACTCACAATACTGTATTTTGTAGTAAAAATACATATGACGGCATTGAACAAGTGTAGGGTTGGCCTCGGATTCACGAACCTAGATCATTCATATATATTAAAACATATAATCGTAATCGAACAAATTTACATGTTATTAGTGATATAATTGTTATTTTAATAAATTATATATTTCATTAATAACTTAATTAGATATATTTATTTTTTATATATTTTAAATAGATAATTAATATTTATTACAAAAATGTTAATATAGTTATGTTTTATGCCATAAATATATTTTTATATAGAAGATCTTTATTTGATATATTAATAATACTAATAATAATAATACTACTAATTATGATAAAATTTATGATAATTCTAATAATAAAGATAATCCTTTTATAAAGGATAATTCTAATACATATATTAATTTTAATACTTTTAATAATAAGAATGATCATAATAATAGTAATAATAATAATTATTATAATATCTATAATAATAATACTTTTACTAATAATGATAATAATAATAATAGTAATAATAATAATAAAAATGATATTACTAATACTAACAATAATGATGATAATATTAATTGTATTAATGATATTAATAATAATAATAATTATTATCTTCACAATAATAACATAACACTAACTAATAATAATAATAATAATAATAATAATAATAATAATAATAATAATATTATTATTATTATTAATAATAATAATAATAATTAATAAAAAAAATTAAAAACTACCTTATAAGTCCTTTTTTTTAAAAAAAAATGCCCAAAGCCGGGCTCAAACCCGAGACCTCTCGCTCACCCGACATGTGCCTAGCCATTCTGCTGTACTCGTTTATCTGATTTAAAACAGAAACGAATTATATAAAACCTGTATTTTTATGTGTTCATCTTCTTCCCTCTAATTTGAAAATCAACTAAGGATTAAACCACCTTAATAGCTAATCAATTCATTAATTTAGAATATATAATTGACACAGAAACGCTTAGAGATTGATTAGATTAATTAAAACAGAATAAAATTTAAAAATAAATGCTATGACAGGAAGGAAAATACGTTTTTTGAACTTTGAATTTGATTTTGAATTTAAGAATGTTTTAGACTTCGATTACAACATGAAAGAGGTTCTAAATCTATCATAGAAACTTTCTGAGACGTTAATTTAACTGAAAACATCAAATTGAGCTCAAATTTCTCGATGAACAATTCTTTTAACTTTTTGAAATTGGACTTTGACTCCAAAATTAGAACTCGATATGAGGAATTGGAATGTAAAATTTTACAAAAAGTTTCATTAGATGAATCCTAACCTATCTGCATTATTAGATTTTTAAAATTTATTCGAATTAGAGTAGAACACTATGAACTAAATACGTGATTTTGAAATTAGAACCGTTTTAGATTATGTTTACAACATGAAAGGTGTTGTAAATCCTTCACAGAAACTATATCAATCATCAATTTAACTTTAATTGTAACAGATTATTCAAATTTGATCTAAGAACAATCGTTGACTTTTTAATTTAAAAACGTTAACTCTGAAATTAATAATCAATTTGAGGAATTAGAGGCTAGAAACTTACAGACAGATTAATTGAGTGATTCCTAACACCTCTACAATTATAGATTTTAAATAAGGAACTGAACTTGAGCTTTCAAATTAAGGATATGGCAAAACAGAGGAAACCGGGTCTGAACTATGTTTCTGTTTAATTCTTTTGGAATTGCAGCAGATAATTTAAAGTGTGCAATGGAGTGATTGATGCTACGATAATATATAAATCAACGATTGTTTTGTAGTGTTTGATTAGGTCGACAGAGTTTCACGAGCAGAGGGAAGGAATAGAGAAGAAAGAAAAAGCTGATAGTGATATAAATATAACGCGTATATATCTGTATTATTCATGTGTATTTATATATTATAATTAATCTTATCTTATTAATTAATAAATATAACAATAATAATAATACTCTTAATATTATAAATAATAACTTATAATAATATAATAGTAATAATAACAATATTATTATTAATGATAATGATAATAATATTAACGATGATAATAATAGTAATAAAAATAACAATAATAATATTATTAATGATTACTAATACTGATTATAATAACATTGATATTATTAATGATAATAATTATATTAGTAATAATATATCAAATTTCATATCCATATACTATATATTTCAAATAATAATATTAGTAATACTAATTAAAATGATAATAACAATATTATTATCATTGATAATAATAAATTTTATTTATTTTTTTATGATATTTATAATAATAATAATGACTTTTAATGAATATGATAATAATAATTATAATAATACTAATTATGATAGTAGTAATAAAAATGATAATAATAATAATATTATTAATGATATTAATATAATAATAATATTATTATTAATGATATTAATAATATATATATATATACATATATATATATACATATATATTTACATATATATATATACATATATATACGCATATATATACATATATATACATATATATACGCATATATATATATATATATATATATATATATATATATATATATATATATATATATATATATATATATTAGAATAATAATATTAATAATACAATTATTAATATTAATATTAACATTAATGAAAGTAATGATAATAATATTAATATAACAATTTATTCAAAATCATTTTATTAAAAGTTTTTAATAGAAATTGTTATATCATAAAACGTTTTTATTTAAGAACGTAAAATTACATATAAAGTATCACGGGTTTCATGTTTTTAAGTTTCAATTTATTCGTGACTCGTAGGGTTAAGTTCAATGAATAATCAAACGTATGAACTCATTTTGATGTAACATGTCAAATGGGTTTATCTTGTCGATAACCAATATCCCAATCATTTACTCCACATGATTTCACTTTTACATTAAATATTCTGAAAGCTAAATAATTAACTTATCAAGAGTCACGAGGAAAATATTGTAAAGCATGCTTTGAAAATTAAGCAGGAATCTCCACAAACTTTTGTCTAGTTCTCGTTAATTGACACTTTTGTTCTTACATGTAAATCACTTTACCATTTTCTGAATGTTGTTAAAAAGAACAGATTTCTTAAATCACAGTGGACCTCACAACAGAGACCTGTAACCATATCATAATATATCTGATAAATCAATCATTTGATATTATCTTATAATTCCGTCGATAAATATCTTAAACATATATTGAATCAATTACGTTCATGTAAAGTATTATACATCTAATACTTTGTTAACGTTTTCAATTAATATAACTATATTATTTATATATATATATATATATACACACATAAATGTTCGTGAATCGTCGAGCACAGTCGAAGGGTAATTGATTACATGAATATAGTTTCAAAATTTTTGAGACTCAACATTACAAACTTTGCTTATCGTGTCGGAAACATATAAAGATTAAGTTTAAATTTGGTCAGAAATTTCCGGGTCGTCACAGTACCTACCCGTTAAAGAAATTTCGTCCCGAAATTTAATCGTCGTCATCATGGCTAACAATAAGAATGTTTTCATGACAAATATGAGTTGATAAATAGAGTTTTATCGCTTTTAAATAATATAGATAAAATGATTCGGTTACTTGAAGCGTATGAGTGAAGCTATCACAAAAGAGTGAAATGAGAAATTAAAGTTTCGTCTTAACTTCTGACGTAGTCACGGTTGATTTCCGGAATTCAAGGGATTTAAAGAAAATCTTCGAAATCTATATAGTATTTGATTCTTCGGTAATTAAGAAAATTAGGATTTTCTTCGATTTGGTGCGTAATCTGCCTCGATTGCTATGTCTGATATTTCACTATAAATCAACCTCTTTCGTTTCCTTGTTTCCACATTTCCCATCTTTTACACTTTCTTCCTCAATTCATACTTCCAAAACATTCGTCAATATGCTTAATCCAGTTCTGATCCTTGATATATTTTTGACTATCGCAACACTCATCCTTGTTTTCCAACTCCCACCGGAGGAATCTGTTTACTTCTATTTCACTCTTGGGGTGGTGGTTTTTATAATCCTTCCTTACATCTGTCTTTCCATAATTATTGATATCCACGGTTAATGATCTCTCCTATTTGCTGTGATTTATACTCCTATATATATTTCGAAGCTCTATGCTTTTGTTTTTCTCTTCTCGACTTTAAGCAAAACAAGTAATGGTCCAGAATTCATAGGTATGGAATTTCAAATGAACATAACTAATGTTCTAAGAAAGAAATTGTAATAACATGATCTTGATTGGTTAAATTACCAGAAGTTACGGAAAAAGATAGAACTATCAAGAAAATATGTTCTTGATATGTTTAGAGATTAGGTAAAATGTAAGATTCGTGTAACATGGCACATGATGATGGTATGGTCTGTGAATCATCATGTTCCATTAGAAACTCAGCATGACTTACTGTAATATAATCGCGTTGATCAAGTGTCATTATATTATACTAACTCATGCTTCAATTTCCAACACTACTTCAAAAACATTCATAATTTAAATTCGAATTTTTCAGAATTTAGAAACTAAAACGGTTTCCTTTCTGATGTAACACTGATATCGCGAAGAGATAAATGATTTTAGATAAGAATAGTTATGAAAATATCTTCAAAAATATCGAGGATATTTATAATGAACGATACGATGATATCTTATAATTTCTAATATCGATGGATGATGAATAAGATTTTTCTGTAAAGGTTTAGAATCAGGAGCAAGGTATTCATTAATGACTTCAGCAGATACTGAATCATTTGGATTCTTTGAAGGCAGGTTTAGTCCTTGTGATTTGTCCACAGTCTCCTTCATGGTTTGCTCAATCCGTTTTCCAGTTCCAACTTTTCTGAGCTTTGCCAACACACAATTCTTTATCATCAAACTTTTGACTATTACTATTGTCTACAGTTTCTGCTGCTTCATTCAGCCTTTTCAAAGTTTAGTGTGTTGATTCGTAGACTAGGTGCTTTTCAGAATTTCAGAATTGAAGATCAAAATTTTTAAAAGATAAATGTTATATGCATACATATAACTGTTGATGTAGATATGCTACAAGATTCAAAATAATGATTGATGATTCCTGGTAGTTAGTATGGCAATTATTGTTACAAGATGCAGATGGTACATGATAGGGTTTTAATGAATACATAGGGTGATTTTTCGAAGAGACTTACGCCAAAGAGTAACGAAGTTGCTAGTACATCTGCTGATAATGTGGTGGAATATAAAAGGTTCCTTGGTAACGATGACGAAAAGACAACGTATATTTCAAGGTTATAATAAGGCTAGTCCGACTGAAAAGTTGAAGTTGACTTGCCGGAGCTGTGACAAAATTTGCTACTTTGAAAAGGGATCGCAAAGTTATTTTTGGTAATAAATACCAAAGGATCTGACACAGATATGTGTTAAGTTGTTACTTTGATTTCGAGAGTTTTCCAGGTGCATCTTTATACGCGTAAATTCTTCTTTCTGTTGATAACGTGAGGTTGGTTTATCCTCTTGATTGTTCATTGATTAAGGTCTCTTCAAGAATTTTAAAGAGTTTAGATGCAGGTTGTCATCGTTAATATTCTCATGATGCAACCGTCATGAATCTTGAATGATATGAATATCTTCATGAGTTTGGTGAATAAAAGTGATGTTCTGGTATAGTTTGAATTTTAAAGTATGATTTTGAAGGATGTAGAAATCTAAGGGTGATGTCTCCTGTAAAATCTTGACTTGGATTTCTGATATATCGAAAATCAGAATATGTAATTAAATTTGTTATTAAAATGATTGTCCTGATTTTTATGAACGAATGTGCATCGCTGTGAAAATAGTGAGTAGAGTTAATGATTATTGAATTAGAATTGAAGAATATACAGTGTAACATATTAATTGTGAACTCAAACATTTCTCGGGTATTACCTACCCGTTAAAAATTTCACAAGTAATATTTTGTACAAGAGAGTTTGTATGAAAATATATGTATATTTTCTTCAGATGTAATACAGATTTAATGAGTTAATATTGAATTAAACTCATTTGACTTTCGGCTGGAACTAGAAATGAATAATCTCTAAAATTTTAGAAATTTCATAATCTTTGTGGATTATCTCTTCAACGTAAATGAAATTATGAATCAATACTTCATTATTCATTTTTATTGATATTTCTTGGGTGAATGATGTTGGCGTTTGTGATAACCTGAAAATTTCCGAACAAATTTAAACTTGATCTTTATATGTTTCTGACACGATAAGCATAGTCTGTGATGTTGAAATCTCAAAAACTTTGAATTATGTTCGTATAACCAATTACCCTTCTACTGTTCTCGACGATTCACGAGCTATTCAATGAATATGATTATATATATATATATATATATATATATATATATATATATATATATACATACATATATATGTATATTATAACTTGAAAACGTAAACAAAATATTAGATTTAATACTTTACATGATTGTATCTGTTTCAAAATGTTAATCGATGGAATTAGAAGATAAGATCAAATGATTGAATTATCAGATAAATTGAATTATGATTACGAGTCTCTGTTGAGAGGTCCACTTTGATTTAGGAAATCTGTTCCTTTTAACGGTATTCAGAATATTTAGTAATGTGATTTATAAATAAGAACAAAAGTGTCATTAACAAGGATTAGACAAAAGTTAGTGGAAGATTTAAATTACATAAGAATCAATTGAATTAATTTCAAATGTACGAAAACATTTTTTTTCGATATAATAGAACTAGATTATTAGTGTCTTTGTTTAAATAACGTATGTTGGAATATGAGTTGTTGAATATATAAATAACTTGCAACGTATATTTAAAACGTGTTCATTAAATATATATGTTTTTAAATTAGTTTAGTACACGATAGTAACACTCGCTTAGTGATGCGATTGATATTTAAAAGTTAGTACATAAATGAATTGTATCTATTTAAGTTTTCATATGAAAACGTTACGAGTTATAATATTTTTCTAAACGATTTTAAAACAAACTTTGAAATATAATTAGTTTTGAAAGACTAAATATTATATTATTAGATAAATATTTCAAACATATGTATTATGTATAAATTTACACTTCTAAATAAATAAATATATATATATATATATATATATATATATATATATATATATATATATATATATATATATATGTATAAACAACGAGCCACTGATTTATAGAAGCAAATGACCACAACGCTCAATTTTACAAGTTACATTTATTACAAAATAATTTATCGAAGAGTAAGTCTAATTATTGTTAAAGGTACACATCACGAAAGGTAAAATACTAGTTTTCTAAGCGTACAAGATAGCATTCGAGAAACTGGAACCGAAACATAAGTCGAGTGACAACATACAAGTCATAGGAACTAAAATTACAAGTTAACTATACACGTAAATATAATATAATATTTAAATAATGATATAGATTAAATATATAAATAATATAAAAAAGAGTGTCGACATAAGAAACAATGTGATTGAGCTGTACATAAAGGCTCATGCGATTGCATGAGCATAACACACAAGCCTCATGCAATCGCATGAGGTGGTTAGGTGGACAAGGATGCTTATAAGCTCGATCGTTCTCACTTTCTAATTCACAAATTCATTTCTTTCTAATCTATATTACTCCGTATGATATGTATTTTATTTAAATTATTAATATTATTATTAGTATTAAGATTAATGTTATTATTAATCTTATAGTTAGGAGTATTATTATTAGTATTATTATACATAAAATACTACGACGAGGTCATGAGCGAGCTATTTCAAAACATGTTTTGCGAGCGGGATAGGGCTAAGGAAATTATGGGTTATAACTATGGAGATTATGGGTATGGTTCGAGGTTATGCTCGTGAGGTCAATCTAATGTTTATCATCTCCGTTGCGTCAACGTACCTTTCCTGCAATATTGAATCTCAATATTGATACGTGAGCACTCATAACTTAACTTTTATATATTAATAGTGTATCCCTGACTAGTGCTCGAGTATATAGGATTATGCATGCTTGTATTTTTGACATTGTCATTAGATAGGTTATGTTGAATCATGAATTAGTTACATATACGGTTGAGATAAGGTATAAGATATGCATGTCGTTGGGAAGCTAGCGAAAAATTAAGAACTTTTCATTTAGATATCGAATGGTTTCGATGAACGGATTCGAAGTTATAGTCAATTGAATTTTTGTATAATTATTAAAAATGATTATTATTATCGTCATTATTATCGTTGTTATAATTATTATTATTATTATTATTATTATTATTATTATTATTATTATTATTATTATTATTATTATTAATATTATCATTATTAATATAAGTATTATTATTAAAAATTGTTATTTTTTATTACTATAGTTATTATTAAAAGTTAACATTTTTATAAAAACTATTATTTTTATCGTTATTACTATTAAAAGTATCTTTAATTATCACGTTGGTTAAAATTATCAATTCTAATAAAAAGATCATTTTTATTATTTTTATCATATTAGGTTTATTATTAAAAATTATCATTTTTGATATGATATTTTTATAAAATATTATTACGATTCTTATTATAATAATTATATAGTAATTATTATTAAGATAAAATATATTACTAGGAAATTATTATTATCATTTTTGTATTATTATTATTAAAAATTATCATTTCAAATAGAATTATTATTTATATATAAAATGATATGATTTATTATTATTAAAATTATCATGTTTATCGGAAAATATCGTATAGAACTTAAACCTATATTTTCGTTAAAATTATCATTAACAACAATACTATTATCATTGTTATTATCATTAACATGAATATAATATTTTTATCAGAAATATTATTATGACATTTGTATTGCTACAAAAGATTATTATTTATTATCAAGATTATTATTATCATTATTAATAGAATAATAATAATTATTATTATTACAAAATAATACAAATTTTATTTAGTAATATTATTTTATTAAATTAATATGTGATACAAAGATATTTTTACCACGCGTAATATAATTACATTAATAATACCTACCACTATAGTTATACGATATTAAGTGAATTTTATAAATTTTACTACTTAAATATATGAAAGTATATTTTATCATATATAAACTTTAATATAAATTTATATTAATAAATGACTTTTATTATTTACTAAAATAAAATCTTATAAATACATTTAAATATATAAAACGACTATATTTAAGTTATAAATTTTGGAAATCATATTGGGTCAAATTGACTTTTGTTGACTTTTGTATATCGATCTCGAGCATTAGGATTGTGATACACTACAACTTGACCTAAATTGTTAGACAAATATTGGCCAACGTATAAATATATATACTTAATATAGGTTCGTGAATCCAAGGCCAACCTTGCATTGTTCAATGTCGTCATATGTATTTTTACTACAAAATACAGTATTGTGAGTTTCATTACTCCCTTTTTAAATGCTTTTGCAATATATATTTTTGGGACTGAGAATATATGCGCTTTTATAAATGTTTGACGAAATAGACACAAGTAATCGAAACTACATTATATGGTTGAATGATCGAAATCGAATATGCCCCTTTTAGTCTGTAATCTAAGAATTAGGGAACTGACACCCTAATTGACGCGAATCCTAAAGATAGATCTATGGGCACTAACAAGCCCCAGTCAGAGAATTTGAACTGCTTTAGTACTTTGAAATTATCATGCCCGAAGGGAGTCCCGGAATGATGGGGATATTCTATATGCATCTTGTTAAGTCGATTACCAGGTGTTCAATCCATATAAATGAATTTTATCTCTATGTATGAGATGTTTATTGGAAATGAAAATCTTGTGGTCTATTAAAATGATGAAAATGATTGATTATGATAAACTAATGAACTCACCAGCCTTTTGGTTGACACTTTTAAGCATGTTTTTTCTCAAGTTTGAAAGAAATCTTTCGCTGTGCATTTGCTCATTATAAAGATATTACTAAGAGTCATCCATGGCATTTTTCAAAATACGTTGCATTCAATTCGTTGAGTTCAATAGAGATTATTATTAAGTAAATGATAGATTAGGTCATTTATAAGTTGGATATTATGAAATGGTATTCATGCCTGTCAACTTTTGATGTAATGAAAGGTTGTCTTTTAAAAACAAATGCAACGTTTGTAAAATATATCATATAGAGGTCAAATACCTCGCAATGTAATCATATGTTATTGTATTTGTCCTTATGGATTAGGACGGGTCTTTACAGTGTTTGTGGAATTCTTGTGAACTTCGCAAGATATGAATAATGTTTTTAGAAAGTTTCGAATATATCGAAAATGAAAGTGTGAAATTAAACATGTACTCAAACAATACACTATGTTTATTATGAGATGGAATCTATTGAGTTGAAGCAGAGATTAACGATTGTTAAGTTGTTAACAAAGAATGTACATCATAGCATATTAGTAACATGAATTAACCGAGTAGTATCTACCCTTTAAAATTCACACGTAATAGCTTAGTACGAAAAGATATATTGTGGTTTAAAAATTCATATATATAAAATATACATATAAATTCTTTAGAGGGAATGAGTTAATACTTCATAACTCGTTGATACGATATACTTGTTGTTGATTTGTGATGATGTCGATGATTATGGAAATGACGGAGCTTGTGATGTTGTAGATGATGCTGGTGCTGGTGATGCTGTCGGTAATAATGGTGTTGGTGATGCTAACGGCATTGCTGATGCTGCTTGTATAACAAGTCTATTTTGTACGCACGCATCATTCTTGTCAGGGTCTCTATTCTCACTTCTATCATCTCTATCCATCCAATCATCTTAATTTGCGGTTAAGGCTAGAATAGATAATCTCTAAGACTTTAGAGATTACATAATCGCCGCAGAATGTTTCTCCTATGAAGTTATGAATCAATACTTCATCGATTATTGTTGTTGGTATTCCTTGGTATCTATGGGGCGTATGACGTTGATGCTCGTGGGACAGATTATGAAGTTGAGGTTCAAGATACGTTTTTTGTTGGTGGTGGTACTGGTAATGTTGGTGTTGTTGTCGATGGTACAGTTGGCATTTGTGTAATTTGTGATGCTTGTAAGTTCTGCATCATGTTCTCCAAAGCCACCACTCTAGCGCAAAGCTCGTTAACTTCTTCTAATACACCGGGATGATTGGTGGTTCGAACGAGTGGTGAATAAGATTTAAAATTTGAGATAGTATATAATCGTGACAAGATACTCTGGAAATGAGTGAGAAAACGGTGTTTCGAACAGGTTCGCCAGTAAGTGCTTCAGATTCTTCGCCAAGAGGAAAATTTGGTGGGTGGAAAGGATCGCCTTCTTCTTGTCACCGTTGATTGAGTCGGCTATGAACCCATCCCCAATCTATCCAGAATAGATGATGGCTAATCGGTTGATCCATTCCGGTCACACTGCTTTCGGAGCTCGAGTGAAACTCTATATCGAAATCCGAGGGACTTGAACTAGTGGCGAGTTCCATTTCGTACGATTGAATAAAGGATTTTTCGATATGAAATGATTTCCGGCTATCGGATGGTATTCTAATTACATAGAATATCTATATATATAGAACAAAAGATTTCGTAAATTACGGAGGAATTTACGGAATATGTCAAGCAAAGTTTACAGTAACAGATACGCTAAGATATGAATTAGCAGATATGCTAAGATAAGAATTTTGTCTATACACTATTGATGCAATCAATACAGTAAGATGTGTCTAGACTAAGAATGATAAGCACGTAATTTCCTAAGGATGATAAGCAGGTAATTTTCGACAAGAAATGATAAGCAAAACTTTTTGACATGCAAACACGGTCGAAGTCCAGACTCACTAATACATCCGAACAACTATCAGTTAGACACACTAATGCAAGACCTGGTTCGCTAAGACCATCGCTCAGATACCAACTTTAACGACCCGTTCATATTGATTATAAACGATTCATCTCAATTGATTTCATTGCGAGGTATTGACCTCTATATGATACATTTTACAAACATTGCATTAGTTGAAAGACAACTCACTTCAAAATATAACCTTTCGATACAAATGATATATGATTCTCCTAATATGAATGACTAATCTTTTATAACAGTTTTTTTGAACTCAATGACTTGAATGCAACGTCTTTTGAAATATGCCATGACTGACTCCAAGTAATATTGCTAAAATGAGCAAATGCACAGCGGAAGATTTCTTTCATACCTGAGAATAAACATGCTTAAACGTATCAACCAAAAGGTTGGTGAGTTCATAAGTTTATCATAACAATCATTCCAATAATTTTAATAGACCATAAGATTTAATTTTTTATAGTTAATTGCAGGAACACTCATCTGCAAAAAAAATCATCATACTGGAACACTCATCTGTATAAAATCTATTCATATGGTGAACACCTGGTAACCGACCTTAACAAGATGCATATATAATATCCCCAAATATACAGGTACACTCATCTGTATATCAAAATCGAAGTACTAAAGCATCCATAACCTGGATGGGGCTTATTGGGCCCGATAGATCTATCTTTATGATTCGCGTCAATTTGGGGGTCTATTCCCAAATTCTTAGGCTACCAAGCTAAAAAGGGGCATATTCGATTCGATAATCCAACCATAGAATGTAGTTTCAAGTACTTGTATCTATTTCGTAAAACATTTATAAAAGCAGCGCATATATTCTCAGCCCAAAAATATATATTGTAAAAGCATTTAAAAGGGATCAAATGAAACTCACAATACTGTATTTTACAGTAAAAATACATATGACGGCATTGAACAAGTGTAGGATTGGCCTCAGATTCACGAACCTAGATCATTCATATATATTAAAACATATAATCTTAATCGAACAAATTTACATGTTATTAGTGATATAATTGTTATTTTAATAAATTATATATTTCATTAATAACTTAATTAGATATATTTATTTTTTATATATTTTAAATAGATAATTAATATTTATTACAAAAATGTTAATATAGTTATGTGTTATGTCATAAATATATTTTTATATAGAAGATCTTTATTTGATATATTAATAATACTAATAATAATAATAATAATAATAATACTAATTATGATAAAATTTATGATAATTCTAATAATAAAGATAATCTTTTTGTAAAGGATAATTCTAATACAAATATTAATTTTAATACTTTTAGTAATAAGAATGATAATAATAATAGCAATAATAATAATTATTATAATATCTATAATAATAATACTTTTACTAATAATGATAATAATAATAATAGTAATAATAATAATAATAATAATGATATTACTAATACTAACAATAATGATGATAATATTAATTGTATTAATGATATTAATAATAATAATAATTATCTTCACAATAATAACATAACACTAACTAATAATAATAATAATAATAATAATAATAATAATAATAATAATAATAATAATAAATAAAAATTGAAAACTACCTATAAGTCCTTTTTAAAAAAAAAATGCCCAAAGCCGGGCTCGAACCCGAGACCTCTCGCTCAACCGACATGTGCCTAACCATTCTGCTGTACTCGTTTATCTGATTTAAAACAGAAACGAATTATATAAAACCCGTATTTTTATTTGTTCATCTTCTTCCCTCTAATCTAAAAATCGACTAAGGATCAAACCACCTTAATAGCTAATCAATTCATTAATTTAGAATTTATAATTGACACAGAAACGCTTAGAGATTGATTAGATTAATTAAAACAGAATAAAATTTAAAATTAAAAGTTGTGATAGGAAGGAAAATACATTTTTTGAACTTTGAATTTGATTTTGAATTTAAGAACGTTTTAGACTTCGATTATAACATGAAAGAGGTTCTAAATCTATCATAGCAACTTTCCGAGTCATTAATTTAACTGGAAACATCAAATTGAGCTCAAATTTCTTGATGAACAATTCTTATGACTTTTTGAAATTGGACTTTGATTTCAAAATTAGAACTCGATATGAGGAATTGGAATGTAAAATTTTACAGAAAGTTTCACTAGATGAATCCTAACCTATCTGCATTATTAGATTTTTAAAATTTATTCGAATTGGGGTAGTTCCTAATCACAGTCAAAAACACTATGAACTAAATACGTGTTTTGAAATTAGAACCGTTTTAGATTATGTTTACAACATGAAAGGTGTTGTAAATCCTTCACAGGAACTATATCAATCATCAATTTAACTTTAATTGTAACAGATTATTTGAATTTGATCTAAGAACAATCGTTGACTTTTTAATTTAAAAACTTTGACTCTGAAATTAATAATCAATTTGAGGAATTAGAGGCTAGAAACTTACAGATAGATTAATTGAGTGATTCCTAACACCTCTGTAATTATAAATTTTGAATAAGGAATTGATTTTGAGCTTTCAAATTAAGGATATGTCAAAACAGAGGAAACCAGGTCTGAACTATGTTTCTGTTTAATTCTTTTGGAATTGCAGTAGATAATTTAAAGTGTGCAATGGAGTGATTGATGCATCGATAATATATAAATCAACGATTGTTTTGTAGTGTTTGATTAGGTCGACAGAGTTTCACGAGCAGAGGGAAGGAATAGTGAAGAAAGAAAAAGCTGATAGTGATATAAATATAACGCGTATATATCTGTATTATTCATGTGTATTTATATATTATAATTAATCTTCTCTTATTAATTAATAAATATAACAATAATAATAATACTCTTAATATTATAAATAATAACTTATAATAATATAATAGTAATAATAACAATATTATTATTAATGATAATGATAATAATATTAATGATGATAATAATAGTAATAAAAATAACAATAATAATATTATTAATGATTACTAATACTGATTATAATAAAATTGATATTATTAATGATAATAATTATATTAGTAATAATATAACAATTTATGTATATCAAATTTCATATCCATATACTATATATTTAAAATAATAATATTAGTAATACTAATTAAAATGATAATAACAATATTATTATCATTGATAATAATAAATTGTATTTATTTTTTATGATAAATATAATAATAATGACTTTTAATGAATATGATAATAATAGTAATAATTATAATAATACTAATTATGATATTAGTAATAAAAATGATAATAATAATAATAATATTAGTTATAATAATATTAATATTATTAATGATAATAATATTAATAATAATAATAATAATAATAATAATAATAATAATAATAATAATAATAATAATAATAATAATAATAATAATAATAATAATATAACAACTTATACATATCAAATTTCATATATATATATATATATATATATATATATATATATATATATATATATATATATTAGAATAATAATATTAATAATACAATTATTAATATTAATATTAACATTAATGAAAGTAATGATAATAATATTAATATAACAATTTATTCAAAATCATTTTATTAAAAGGTTTTAATAGAAATTGTTATATCATAAAACATTTTTATTTAAGAAGGTAAAATCACATATAAAGTATCATGGGTTTCATGTTTTTAAGTTTCAATTTATTCGTGACTCGTAGGGTTAAGTCCAATGAATAATCAAACGTATGAACTCATTTTGATGTAACATGTCAAATGGGTTTATCTTGTCGATAACCAATATCCCAATCATTTACTCTACATGATTTCACTTTTACATTAAATATTCTGAAAGCTAAATAATTAACTTATCAAGAGTCACGAGGAAAATATTGTAAAACATGCTTTAAAAATTAAGCAGGAATCTCCACAAACTTTTGTCTAGTTCTCGTTAATTGACACTTTTGTTCTTACATTAAATCACTTTACCATTTTTCGAATGTTGTTAAAAAGAACAGATTTCTTAAATCACAGTGGACCTCACAACAGAGACCTATAACCATATCATAATATATCTGATAAATCAATCATTTGATATTATCTTATAATTCCGTTGATAAATATCTTAAACATATATTGAATCAATTACGTTCATGTAAAGTATTATACATCTAATACTTTGTTAACATTTTCAATTAATATAACTATATATTATATATATATATATCTATATACACATAAATGTTCATGAATCGTCGAGCAGAGTCAAAGGGTAATTGATTACATGAATATAGTTTCAAAAATTTTAAGACTCAACATTACAAACTTTGCTTATCGTGTCGGAAACATATAAAGATTAAGTTTAAATTTGGTCAGAAATTTCCGGGTCGTCACAGAAAATTCATTGTAGTTTGTAAAACACAGTTGGATGAATGGTAGTTTGACCATTTATAGAGTCTTTAAGTCAATTCACTACACTTTGCATATTATGAAGTCTTTTTGGATGAATGGTAGTGTGACTATGTAAAGTTAGTTAACATGAATGGTGATTTGAACCTTTTTTGGTTGAAACTGAACTGATTATTTATGTTTTGCAAAAAATAGATTGATTTGAACCATTTACCATAAAAATGTGTTTGAAGTCAAAGTATGAGGCTATTCTGAAAGAGCATGAACATTTATGGTCAATACTTAGCAGTTGATCAAGTAACATCTCTTTACATAACAAAGGTATGTAAGTTCCACTGACTCAATATTTGTAAAAGTCAACTGTTGAAGTGTTTATATGTTTAACTGTTTTTAGGGTTATGTCATACCTTTTTGCGTTCAATTTATCATATACAATACGATTATTTCTTGGTTACGATCTTAATATGTAATCTACTTTTTTTTGTAATGTGCACCTAACAAATTTATATCAATGGTTAATCAGTTACTATATATCTATACATATGTATCAGTATTATCAGTATTATAGTTTGAGTCATACTTTCAGTAAACAATAGTATTTAGCTTGATTCTGTTGGATTGAATTTGAGATTAACTGTAACACCGGCCATTTTTTTTATAACAAAGCAGAAGTAACCACAACCTTAATTACATTAGTACAAAAACTACTTAATTATGTTTACTTTAACAAACGGTGTTACGTTATTACAAACACGGTTACAAAAGTTCACATCAGAGTTCTAAGTCAAACATGTCTTCTATATCATGTTCCGATCCCAGTAGCAGTAGCTAAACCTGCAAGGGGAGGAATGTGGAAGATTAGCGCACCGCTAAGTGAATGGAATCTATCTACAGATTAAGCTTAAGCAATCCACCATACAACAGTCAACTAACATGCTTACAACCATCAAGCATACAAACAATGACAATATGAGGATCGACAGCTTGTACAGGTACACGACCTAGCTGATCGGACTAGGATCTACCGATAGTCCTTCCTACCAGTTTTTGCATAACTATCCAAACGCAACACATGCATTCTTCTATGCTATACTAACAGACTGTAGGACTTGGACTCAACCTCCCTTGGAATGGTTGGCCTCACACGGACTGCAACCTCCCTGGGAACAGTTGCCAATCCCCAACCTCCCTAGGAACAGCTGGTGTCAAACACAGTGCACATATACAACATATTAATCACATAGCATGCAACTATCCAACTAGCATGGCAATCACTTGTGATGGCCCCATCAAAACACTTAACCGCTCCGTCACTTGGTCCCACAGCTTTATCGAACTTAAAAGAATTTAATAAATGACATCGCATTCCTTTATTTCAAAAGTTTCCCTAAAAGGAAAGCATACCAAAATATGTAGTTTAGAATAACCCAACATATTAATTAACCAAAGTTGACACAAAATATTGCCAACAAACCCACAAGTTTAAATTATTCAAAAACAGAATGAAAGCTTAAGTTTCATAATTGTTTCATAAAATCTGCCCAAATGCATGCAGACTCTTCTAAACACAGTGGAAGCATCACATAAACTCAAGTACCTGTAAAAACATGCGAGTAAACTGTCAACAAAAAGGTTGAGTGAATTATAGGTTTAAATAAGTAAATAACTTTAGACCACAAGATTTAAAATGTTAGAAAACATTAAACATTATTCCATTATCAATGAGCCACCTGGTAACCACTTAACTCTTTATTTACCCTTGCCAAACACATTAAATGATATACACCGGACAGTGTATCTACAACAAAATATGAAGTACTAAACATTTCGATTATAAATTGCTAGCGTGACTAGCTCGAAATAGGGTTGTCAAACCCGATAGATCTATCCGTAGGATTCGCGTTCACCAGTAGAAACCATGATTACAGTTACCAGACTAGAGAATATTTTTGTCCAACTCACAATGAATAATTTAAATTTAATTGTCACTTGTGTTTAAACGTGAAATAAAATGCATGTAATCACATCCCAAAAATATACTTTGAAAAGTATGTAAAAACGGGACTATAACTCACCTTAATAGTAATGAAGTAACCAACACAAATAAGCGAACAGCAAATGGAGTACCGTGATCAGGAATGATCACAACGCCGACCTATAAATAAAGCAGGTCGATATAAATAACTAACTTAGGTCAAGTCTTAGTATGATAGCTATTGTACATGTTGCAAGTAGACATAGAACAATACTCAGCATGCATAGGTTTGATCGGAACAGCGTACGGACACACACTTTCTATTTTTAAAAAGTTTCTATTTTTAGCAGGTTTCCATTTTTGGAAAGTTTCTACTTTTGGAAAGTTTCTATTTTTGAAAAGTTTCTATTTTTGGAAAGTTTCTATTTTTGAAAAGTTTCTATTTTTGGAAAGTTTCCAAATTTAGAAAGTTTCCATATTTAGAAAGTTTTAAGTTAGGAAAGTTTCCTTATTTAGAAAGTCAACAAAAGTCAACTAAAAGTCAAAGTCAACCAAAAGTCAACTCAAAAGTCAACCTTGGTCAAACATAGTCAACATTTATTTTAAAAGTGTAAGTTATAATGTTTATTAAAGTTAAATATGTATAATTATGTCATAACATAAGTTTAATTAAATTAAAATGAATTATTAAAGTTAACAAAAGTTTAAAAGATATAATTAATATAACATAAGTATTTAATTAATTAATTAAATATTAGTCATACTATAAGTATTATTAATTAATAATAAATTTTAATCATATCATAAGTATTATTAATTAATAATGAATTATTAATCATATCATAAGTTTCTAATTATGATTATTAAATCATAAGTATTTAATAATTAAATTATAATTAAATAATAACTAAGCCTTATAATAATTAAATAATTAATTAATCCTTATCATAAGTCTTATAATAATAATCTTATAATATAAGTTTAATACTTATCATAAGTATTTTCATTAATAATAAAAGTATTATTAATCATAAGTTTAATTAAAATGTTAATTAAATCATAAATAATAATTAAATGATATAATAAATATATATCATAAGTCTTAAATTTTAATAATTAATTTTTATATCATAAGTAATTTAACGATAATGAAAATCATTATTTATATCATAAGTTTTAATTATTAACCATAAGTTTTAAATCAAAAGTTTTTGGGTCATATCTTGAGCCCCGGGTGTCGGTTTTCGGCGAGCCGTATATATATCTCCGCCTAATCAAACCAATCGACACATTGGTGCACTCAAGAACACACCAAGAACTGTACCCAAGTCGTGATGATCAGCCATTACACCACTTGGAACTTCAATTCATTCAAAATCATAATTTAGTCATAACGGGTGATCCGTGGCTCGGATTTAGATGACCCGAACATGAAAGTTCATCCCATCATCAATCCTAATACCCTAGTACACCCTAAAGACTCTAAAAGTGGTCACAAAGTCAGACCAAACCTGGTTCAATTCGTTTTCATAATTCAATCTTAACAAAACACCATTTCAATCATATCTAGAGCTCCGGGAAACGAAATGACATGAATCCGGAGTCTAAAATTAATGTCTTGATGAGAGGAACTCATCTAGATACTCTAATTTCACTTTTATATCAGTTACAATATCAGAAATGAACGAATAAGCTGCTGTCCCAATCAAATCAAATCGAAAACATATGTATTTGAGCAATTCTATGCATACAATCATCAATACAATAACATGTAATCATCATACTATTAAAATAATCATCAAAAAAAGAAAAATAATGAAAAATTAAAAATCTAGGGTTAGGGTTTATACCCTAATCGAGAATCAAGAGATGTTATCGCGTAGAGGAGATCGAGAGGAACGTGTTGGTGTTAATTATATGATGATCCAAGCAAGTTGTTGATGCAAGATGATGATGATGATGGTGGTGGTTGTCGTCGCCCAAAAGGAGAAAGGGAGGAGAGGAGAGCAAAAGTTTAGGTTTAGGTTTTTGGTGAAATGAAAAATAAAATCACAAAATGAAAATCAAGGGAGTGTTACTCCCTCCCTTTAGTTGCTTCGGCCGAATGGGTCATGGGGGTGGGCCCTCATGGCCCAAATTTGCTAAATGTTTAAATGCTTATGGCCCGAAAGCCTGAACGAAATCCGAAACGCGAAAATGCAGCTACGCGATTGAAAATTTGGAGAGATAACAAATACGCGACGAAAAATAAATATAAATACTATATGTAATCATATGACATAAAAATATCATATTTAAAATATTTAGGACTTAAAATCTAAAAAGCTCGACCGTTGGTTTAAAACCCGAAAAGATTCGCCGGATAGAAATCCGCGACACGTAGAAACGTATAACTTAAAATATGGATACAATTATTCACATAACACATAATAATTAATATATATATTATTACAAAAATAATAATATAGTTCATAGAGATGACGTGGCACGAATAACAGTTAACGGTCGTTAAATAATTAATGGTAAAAGATAACGGAAAAAGTAGGGTCGTGACAGTACCTTCCCGTTACGGAAATTTCGTCCCAAAATTTAAGCAGGTGCAGGGGTTGACTCAGCATCTGGGAACAAATGCGGGTACTTCTGCTTCATCTGATCTTCACGCTCCCTCGGGACCGCGTCTGGCGTTCCATCTAACCGGGACAATAGGGATCCTACTCTGCTTAAGAGTCTTAACTTCTCGGTCCATAATTTCAACAGGTTCCTCAATAAAATGTAGTTGCTTATCAACATTAAGTTCCTCCAGCGGAATAGTCTTATCGGCCTCGGCCAAACACTTCTTCAGATTCGATACATGAAAGACATCATGAACAGCACTGAGTTCTTGTGGCAACTTTAAACGATAAGCTGCCGGTCCAACTCTCTCAATGATCTCAAACGGTCCAACAAAACGAGGACTCAACTTTCCCCTTCTACCCAAACGTATCCGTTATGCCTCGTACAAAACCATCGTGTACGATTCATCAATAATAGGATCATTACAAGGTCAAACACTATATGCTGTTTCAAAATAAGTTTGCATTCATAAGAAAAGGTGACATCATAACCAACGCCAAAAGTTTAACAACCGATAGTATGCTTCTATGAATAGAAGCAATTAATAATAGTACGTGACCCGTAGGTCGTAACAAATTCATTGTTTCAAAAGTAACAAAGTTTGAATGCAAATTAAATGTTTCATGCGAAGACATCTCTAATAAGCACAGCGGGAGTCTACAAAGCATGGCAACTACAGCGGAAGCAATCAAACCTTAAGCACCTGAGAAAAACATGCTTAAAAACGTCAACACAAAGGTTGGTGAGCTATAGTTTAAGTATAACAGTAATGTAAGGTAGGCCACGAGATTTCAGTATTTCAAAACAGTATGAAAAGTATATGTTCAACCGTGGACACTTGGTAACTAACTTAATGTAAGTAACACCCCCTAAAAGTACACTTGGCGAGTGCGTAAGTTTACGAAGTATTAAAAATCCGTTAAATGCTAGCGCTTCTAGCCCGAGTGGGGATGTCAAACCCTATGGATCTATATCTAAGATTCGCATTCACCGGTTCAAAGACCAATGACTAAACGTTACCGAGCTAAGGGGAAAGTTTATGCCGTTGTATAACCCACATATATATAAAGTTTAAGTACTCGTGCCTAGTATGTAAAATGTAAAATGCGCATGTATTCTCAATTCCCAAAATAGTTAAAGTAAAAAGGGATGATATAACTCACAGTGAAAAGTAGTAAAAGTCGATACGCGGGAATAGTAAGCAAGTGGTTGGTCCGGAAGGTCCTCAACCTAAGTCAAAAGTTACTACATCAGTAAATCGTTCCCAAAGGTTTAAAAGTATGTAAATTAGGTCTTAAGTACCATCATCATTCATCATTAAACAAAAAGCGTAAAGTAAGTTTTAAGTCAAGACTAGGGTTTGAAACAAGGGCTGACTTCATTCAGTCACCACGTCCTCTATACAAACTAAAATGGGGTGAGACCAGTGGCCATGGCTCCGTATATGAGTCCCCTAGATACTGACCAATTTCCAGAACCAAACTCATCTTCGTTTGACCGTGGTGACGGTTTAAGTGCGAGCAGGTCAGAAATTTCAGCACAACGTTAATAGGGTGTAGTGACTTTCAGGAGGCCATAGATCCTAAACCGTAACTCGGATTAAGACGAGATATAAACAGAAAATTATCTACTCGAACCGAACTAACTGAAAATAAACTTTCCAGTATCCCAGGTAGTCTGATCAATTCCAGAAATAGTAAGTGATGGTGTTCCGGTGGGTTCTTGGTGCTTGATGCTCATCACGGTTCTCATCCTTGATGCGTATAGCTTCAAGTGTATAACTCATTGATGGGTTTGTATCATCTTAACCAAGGTTTGACCATTATAACACTAGTGTAAGTCTAAGATATGTAGCAAAACTCACTTAAGAGTTGTATGTAGTTTGATGAACCAAAGTTACATCAAGATCTTAGATCCGACACATACATGAGTTATAAAAGTAATATTAAGCTACAAACTTGAAAGTAAACTAAATAATCAAGATCTTAAGTTGTAGAACTTAGATCTTAGCTAGATCTTAAAGATCCTAGACTAGAAAGTCTAGATCTAGTGTTCTCAAGTTAGATCCTAAGTTACAAAACTTGGATCTACACTTTAACGAAACCATAAGTTATGAAACTTAGATTTTCAACTTGAAAAAAGCATGTAAGCTTGTAAGCTCTTATTTACAACAAAATTAGAAGACCATAAGTTATATAAACTTAGATCCAACACAAGTGTATGAAGTTATAACTAGAAAGTTATACTTCCATGATCTTGAACTTACAAAGTTAACTTTAGTTCAAGAAAAATGAGATCAAGATTAACTAGTAATACTTGACCAACCAAAACAAGAATCACGAATTGGAAACATGTACAAGAGAAGAAATAAATTAAATATACAAGTAATAAGTTCATGGTTGTTCATACTTAGAAAGATTCAAGCCAAGGCTTTGATCTTTAAGAAAGTAAACCTTAAGTTTACAAACATGAACACAAGTATGATAATGAAACTTATGAACTTTAAATCTTTAAAACATTTAAGTGTAGAACCATAAACTAGAAATTTTAGATTCTTGTTCTTGGTTCTTCATCAAAGAAAAGATGGAAGTAACCAAGATTACATGATGATACAAGTTAGAAAACTTGATCTTTAACATAAACAAGAAATAAGTAACAAAGCAAGTAATTAAAATGATGATGATGTATTCGGTTTTGGAACAAGAAAAAGAAGAAGAAAAAGTTTTGTTACTTACAATATTTGAGAGAAAAAAAAGATGAGAGAAAGTTGAGAGAAAGTGTAAGTATGTGTGTGTGAAGAAATGAGGAAGTAATACAAGTAAATAAGTAAACAAAAAAAAATTAAACTCCTCCCTCCCATTACCCAAAAACTACGGCCAAGGCTCAAAGGGGAAAGGTCAATGGCTCACTTTCTTGTGTTGGGAGGTGGTGTGAGCTCAAGATGGTATTAAAGTTAAATGGTATTGGAAAGAGGTGTAAGTGTAACACCCTCGAAGCGGGCCTAGCTGTTAGATTACTATTTTGCCCTCAGGTTGTGTGGTGTTATTATATGCTTTTATTCTAATTTTATATTTTGTATTATTTAATGATGTATATAGGACCAGTATGTGACAAGGGTCACAGAACAAGTTTGTTTATTTAATTTGGACTCCGTTAGGGCAGTCAAATTAAGTACGAAAGATATCAGATAACTGATAAATACCCGTGTGTTGCTCACTGTGGGAATTTAACCCAAATATGATGCCTAGTGTTGTCATTTCTTGCATTTTCCAGATTCTTCCCAAATCACACTCCGTACTTCATCTCCTTCACCTACCAAACCCTAATCCTTAATCCTTGTTCTTGAGCTCAAATTGATCTTAGAATCGTGTTCTTTATTGTCTACTGATTCTAACAAGGTAAGTAACATGTATTTTTGTGTTCAATTCGATGTTAAATTCATAGTTTTGTGTGGGTTTTGTAAAAAGCTTGAATTTGTGTCAAAACTAGTGATTTAAGTGTTGTTATGGTCAAATTGTTGTGGGTTTTGAGTCTATAACAAGTAGTGAACAAGTTGTGGTCGATTTTTGCGTTTAAAACGAGCTCTAGATCGAGATTTGAGGATTTCATCGTGAAGTCCGTAGCCTTTGTTCAGTTTCTGAGGAAGATGAATACAGTCGACCGACTGAGGGTTGAACCGACCGACTGACGAGTGAACCGACCGACTGAGTTTGACTTTCGGCCGATTGTGTAAATACTAAATAAGTCGACCGATTGAGAAAGTTAGTCGACCGGTTGTGTCAACAGTCGACCGACTGTCTACGTCAGTCGACCGATTGAGGAGACAGTCAACCGACTGTGTGTCCAGGGCAGAATATTTTACCTAAGTGTTGATTGTTAGCCGTTATGCTGCCAGTTTGTATATTGATGGAATATGTGTGTATGTATATATGTATATATATTGTGATTATAATATTGTTAGCATTTGAAATATGATTTGCTAACTTGTGAGTATTGTTTTCAGGTGATACAGACGAGGAAAAGACTCGGTGATATTAGACTACCGAGTGATGCCGGTATCGGTGAGTGGGACTAACTGGAGAATATAGTATATAGTAGCATGTTATATCATGACTGCCATGCTTGTTAGATATACTTATTGGTGTGGATAGTTAGTACATTGTGATGACTGCCATGCTTGTCTGCTGGAGCCCAGTGCGTCCCTATTGTGTGGTGGCCTCGGTAGGAGAGATCAACCTGCGGGTTGGGTTCCTCATGTGGTGGCCTAGACAGCCGTGGTGTATATATATGTGAATGACGCGTCCGTCGCGTGTGGATTATGTATATACATACGGTGGTGGAGGAACTTCTGGTAAGCCCCAGTCCGATCAGCTGGTGGTTAATGGTTTGGCCGAGCCGCTAGAGTCTCTGTAGACGGCACTTGGGTGATGTTTGTGTGTTAGCCTATGTGACATGAGTAGTATGACGGTTCCTGTATACTATTGCCTATAGTTAGTTGCACTCACTTAGCTTTGTGCTAATCCCCCACATCTTCCCTGCAGGTTATAGATTTGTTGTATGCTAGTTATCAGGGTGAAGATGGGATGTTGGAAGATTTGTTTGACAAAGTCGGAAACTCTGATGTCGTATCTTTTCTATTAAAGTTGTATTTACGTTTTAATATAACACCCGGTCGTTTATTTATTAACATGTTTTTCATTAAGTGGATTATATATGTATATATACATTTTTAACTTATATACTAGTTAAATTGGTCTTCCGCTGTATAAAAAAAAAATATGGGGTGTTATAAGTTGGTATCAGAGCGTAGGTTTGGCAGCATGTGCACGGAAGTAACATGTTTCCAAACCGTTTGTCGAGTCAAACATATCTTGGGGTGGGTTAAGTGAGTGAAGTAGGTATTGACGAGTTAGTTAGCGGAAACTAACAGATTATCTACTAAGCTTTGTGTGTGAGATGTTGTGTTAAGACAGGTATGAAGATCGATTCCACCCTGCTGGTGCCTTGTTGACCCTCAGTACTGACAGAACTTCGGTGGATGCGTTTGATGCCGATTTGGATGAAGGACTTGACGCGTTTTGAGGGTGTTTACCCGAGAAGCAAATCAGTGAGGTAGAAGTGCGATCCGGGGTTGTACTCGTGCGCGGGTAGCCCGTCGGGGATCGGCTTGTGTCCAAAGCGGACAATATCATACTACGGGCTGATGGTGATGTTACTTATGGTATCAGAGCTGGGGCCCGCATTGATGTGCACTGCAGGGACGCAGTGTCCCGAAGAGGGGGAGAGTTGTAACAGACTCGTCCCACATCTGTGGGAGAGGAAAACAAAGCACTCCTTATAAAGGTGTGGATACCTCTTCTGGTATGACGCGTATTAGTTGACATGGCTCCAATGATGAGGATTCAGTTGCAGAGTTGATGAGGGTTAAGGGTGCGGGTGCGATCGAGGTGTTGATAGATACAGAAGATGTCTTCTTATTCATAAAGGTACATTCTTGTTACATTGCTGTAATTGTTATTATTGTACCTGTAGATTGAGTTCATGCCTTTGTCAATTTGGTGTTTATTGTTGTAATGATAATCTGTGACGATTAGTGTTTCAAGTTGCGATTGATTAATTGTACTTGTAAGATAGAAGTAGATGACAGTTGACGGACACAGTTACGACGACTGTGTCTAGAGCTACCCTGCCACTATCGGGATTTTATTCCCTTAGACTGACTGTTATATTCTATGAGAGTTTATAGATATGACCTTTGTGATATGGTGTCATGCTATTGTGAATTGTTTGTTATATGGCCTGTTGTACTATATGTGAGATTACTGTTGGCCTAGACTAGAAGAATTGAAGTGAATGATTTGTAGTATTAACAAAAGACGAATATGAAGTCATTTCCTGACCGTTGACTGATGGGACACACGTAGTGACCCATAAAGACTGATTAGGGTAGTGATCCCTTGATGAGTAGTGAAAGTCCCGAAACCTATTGTGTAACTATGTGAAGTGTAGTTTTCATGCTTGTTGACCGTGACTGAATCAATAGATGACGGGCCCTGTGATATTGTAGTATGACGGGACTTGTTGTGTGGGACTTAGGTGAAATATAATTCTTTTTTATGGATCGATGGGACACACGTAGTGGCCCGTGAGGATTGGAATAGAGTAGTAGTTTTCTTGTCTCCTATTAAGAGGACCCAAACCCTGTTTGTTACTATCGTATGTATGTAGTTTGCGTGTCATGTATGATGTAGACTTTTGGTTCAGATGTTTGTGATCGTAGTAAGACCTTGAGGATTCGTTTTTCCTCCCTTAGACACATGTGAGTTGGTGGTGACCTTTAAGAAGTATGTTTGAATAGAGCTTTCCATGTAGTCTTGACTGAAGATAGGAAAATTATGTTTTGTTGTTATGTGAGGATTATTACTAGCCTGGCTGTACCGTTGCAGGATTTGACTAGCTATGTAGGACTCGTAGAGTTGTACTGAGAAGTTGTTGACTTTTGTGAATTGATGTGACTCATTAGATGTCAGTATAAGAGACGTTCGTTTAGTGACTTTCTTGGAAGTGGAGAAGACTTTAATCGAAATAGGAATTCAGTTCAAGCTGAATTGTGATGAACCTTGACTAGGTCAGAAGACGTGATTAGAACAGTGATCTTATTACTGTTAAGGTAGAATCATTGATCTAATAGTTCGATAGTGACTAATGTGAATATCTTATCTTTTGAAGATTTGAATGCAAGGTCGAGGACGGACAATAATAGTATTTGCAAATAAGACGAAGTAAGTAGTTATAGTTTATTGAATGTTGGGTTGGATTTTCAATTATGGTTGCTAAAGAGGACTTAGTAGAATTAAGATCGAGCAGGAACAGAGTTACTTGTTTACCTACAAGACTTATTGCTGTTTTGACAGTCTTAGATTGTAAAATCTATTAGTTGGGATATAGTAGAAATTTATAACTAACAGTGACTTCAGAAAATAGACCGTGTTTTATTGATGAATTCTATTAAGATCTTGTTCCGAAATACTTGAAATGAAAGTGTGATTTAGAATGATGTATTACGTTTGGCCAACGAAAATACATTGTAGTGAATCATACAGTAGTTTCGAGAGTCGGAAGAGATGTAACGAGTGTTAGATCGGGTGTTGTTTGATGATGATTGTGATTTTCGATGAACTGTTGACCGAGAGTAGACTTTTTCAACATAGTAATGTTAGTTGAACAATATTTGAACCTAGGCTATTGAAGATCGAATAAGTCTTAGTTTTGAGTTCTGATGAAGTTCAAAGCAAAATAAAGTCGATGCAGAGATAGTTTCAGTGGTGTCAAACGCGTGTATTGATATCATTTGACGGACTCAATTGTTAGATGGATGTTTATTGCTTGTGGGGTGGATATCGTTGACTTGAAATCCATGATTCGAATGATTAATGTTGATTTAATATTGCATTTTTAAGTGTTTCTTCTAATGATGATGATATGAATAAAATCAGGTTTTAAGTGATGAATTTTGGGTAAGTATCAACTTAGATAAGTGATTTATGACGAAACCCTTAAATATCAAATTGGAACTAGGTATTTAATTGCGGGCTCTGGTAGCACTTTAACCAAGTGACGATTTTTCTGATGTAACTGTAGCAGTGTTGGGCATGTGTATTGATGTTACTTGAGGAAATTAATAGTTGGATAATTACATTAAGAATGTGTGGACGATTATTCTTTACTCAAGATTTGTGATGTAATGATTGAATTGATTTGAAATTGGGTTGGTAATCATTTCAACTATGATTGAGTTGATCAGAATAACGATTTAGTCGTTGAATAATTGGGGAACATTGATCCAGATAAGCGAATTTCAACGAAATTCTTAAATATCAGGATTGAAACAAGTATTAAATTACGGAATTTGGGTAAATCAGTGTAATCCGAGTTGATTTGGCTATGTTGTAGTGATGAAATTAGCTAAGTTTATGTATTCTAAGGTAAATGATAGTCATTATTCAGTGTTTTAGAGTGAGTTGATCTAGGAAATTCGATGAAAGTGACTCGAGAATAACCTCAAATCATGATTGACAGATATAATGTTGTGGGTCATTAGTAGTGACTCGAGAGTTAGTGTGTAAAACCTAGACATGAGATGGAATTTTCGTGGTATTTCGTAAGATTATTGATAGATCAAGTTTGGAATTCAGACGAAATTAGATTTTTTCAGTTATTAGATAGCGGTAGGTTTTCAGCATTGAACTTCTTTAGCTCGTGGTAAAGACTGTTTTCTAGACCAGAATGTGAGGAACGATTCGGATATCGTGTAATGTAAGTAAGTAAGTTTGCAGATCGGCATATAGCGGGTCTCGACACTTGGATAGTAGACTAGCAGATGATGTGTTTGGCCTTAGACCGATAAGTTAGCTTTTGACCTACGAGAATGGACGGAGCTTTGTAAGGCATATGACCGTAGGACATGATTTGACTTAGGTTACGTTGTGGCCCGTTTTGGTGATTTGTAATACCCATGACCTTTGTTGATTTAGTGATGTAGAATTGTAGGCTTAACTGAGTTGCGTTTTCATGTGACACGATGACAATAGACTGATGACTTAGAATAAACTGAATATAAGATTTAATGGGTTAACTTTATGGGTAATCTCAAAATTTGATGGATCAGTCCGATTCAATGAAATTGACAGTATATAACCGTTGGTATCTTCAGAAAGTGGGGTGTAGTGACAGTTTGATGTGAAACTTTTTGTGGAAGTCAATTAAGTTGATGACGGGTCTATATTATACGTTTGGGTTGTTTTATATTTGAATGAATGTTGATTGCATCTAGTGTTGAATTATTTAATCGTTATCCTCTTAGCATAGTGCTAGGATAAAAGATGACGTGCGCGGCCTTGTTAAACAGTTGATTGTTGGTACTTGGTTACCCCTTCGAGCGATAATTGTGATGCTATAGACAATTGCGGGATAAATTATCTGAATGTGTGTTGCATGATTGGAGTTGGTCGTAACAGAAAGGGTTAGCATTGACTTAGTGACGGTGAGTATTTAAATTAATGATTTTCGCTTATAGGTTGGCAGATGAGAAAACTAATGAACCTTGGTAATGCTTGTTATCTTAGGATGTGTTTTGGTGTAGCTACCGGTGTGACCAATTGTGTTGGTATTTGTTCCCTGTGACCCGTGTTGGCTATGACTTAGTGTAGCGACCCCGACAAATCGTCAAATGACGGCGTCATCTACGTATGGTCCCATTACATGGTCGTAAGTCTTTATAACAAAGTTTGACCGAAAAGTATGTCGCATTCATTTCATAAATAAGGGTGTTTCAAAGTTTACAAAAGTAGTTTCCATAACAAGTACATAACAATGTTTAAAGTTCATGAAACACATGCGACACGATTCAAAGTAGTCAAAAAGACGCTCCACGTATGCAAGTATACTCGACATCCAATGCAAGTATCAAATAGTATGAGCGGAAGCATGTATCACCTAAGTTCAAGGACCTGAGAAAAACATAGAGAAACTGTCAACGAAAACGTTGGTGAAATCATAGGTTTAAATAAGTAAATGAGTAATAGTAAGTTGAACCACAAGATTTGCAACATCGATAAAGCCATAGTACATTCTAAAAGTTAATATTCATGAGCACCCAATTATCAAAGCTTAACGTTCCGTCCGTTGAATACCCCATCAATTAGTGCTAGAACAACACTGTTCCCAAAAATATATTTCATTCGTAAACGGTAGCGAACCGTTTGAATGAGGGTTTGTCAAACCCATATGGCCATATAACATAAGTTCTCGCTTACACCATCTGATGTAACTAATGATAATCGGATTGAGGATTTTCGTTCTAAACTCGTATGTAGAATGTTTGTTTTCCCGTTCTTGTGTTCACTTAGTTCAAAAGAATCGTTTATGTTTTCTCATCCCAAAAGTAAGTTTAAAAGAGTAAAAAAAATTGGGACTATGATCTCACCTTGTATGCACGAACCAAAAAGTACTTCGACAAGTAACGTGTGCAAAGAACAATGCTAGTCTTGACCTAAACAAATAGGTTGTATTAATAACGGTAAACACGATAGGTCAAAGATGTTCAATTAGTCCTATGGCTCGTTACGACTCGATTATTTAGCATGTGAAATCAAATTGTCAAGTTTCATGCAAGATACAAGTATATAAACAAGTTAGGAAGGTTGCAAAAATCATTTGGTTAAGTTTGACAAAAAGTCAAACTTTGGTCGGTCAAAGTCAACGAAAAAGTCAACACGTTCGGGTCGTGTCCCGAACTATTTTTCTGAGGTTTTTAATCATGTATGAGCATGCTAGGACAAGTTACATGTGAATCGGAGGTGCGTAGCATAGCAAACATTATTCGAAAATTGACCAAGTTGGACAGACCCAATCGGCGCGCCGCGCGGGTATATGGCGCGCCGCGCGGGTACCTGTGCAGATAATTCTGGCAGTTTTTAAGTTTTATGCACGAACCTAACTTCAAACAATCACCATTTATGATCCGCAAACAATCAAGACAAGTATCTTATACCGTTGGGAAGGTAATTTGACGAGGAAAACAACTAAACACATTTCATCAATCAATCTACCTATTACAACAACCAAAACCGCATCTAATTCTTAACATTAACCGCATACAAGTTCATAAATGCAATTCAATGATTCGGGCAACCAATTTACATGAATGATATGCCGTTTCGAAGGTAATCAAGCATACAATCCAACTAAACACTTACCAATAATAATCCATGGCATTCAATGCATCAAAAGTCCATTTCAAGTTCATCAAACCCTAACCCAAATTCACCAAAATCACTAATCAAGTTCATGAAGTTTTCTAAGGCAACCTACACATCAAATTGAAGCTAGTGATGCTAGTAACACAATTAAAACATCAACTTTTAACATCTAACAACATATGATCATCCAAAATTCAAGAACAACACACCAAAATTCAAGTTCATACTAGTTACACTAAAACAACGAGATCGAGCATATAAATCATATATTCGTGTTAGACTTGAGCCATAGACACTAATTAACACTTTTATAAGTTAAAAACATCAAGAACACAAAATCTAGTGATTTTAGAAAGTTACCCAAATGAGATGAAGTTGGTACCAAAATGAAGAGGATGAAGAGAGGATCACAAATATGTAGTTTATTTTGTTGTAAGCCTCCTAGATCGAATTTAGATGATGATTGAATGAATTTGGTTTTGGGTGTGTGTGTTCTTGCTAGAGAGAAAGAGAGAGAGATGGAGGTGGAAATGAATGGGTGAAAGGGGTTTGACCCTTTGACCTAGTCAAGGGTTTGATCCCTTGTCAAGTTTAGTCCCTCAACTTTCGTTCGGGTGCGGGAATTACCTAAACGAGATAATTTAAAACGCGTATCAACGGGAGATGTTATAAACATATAACGGACTTTATATTAGTATAACGGAAAGGTAAATGGAAAAAGGCGGGATGTTACATTACCTACTCCTTAAAAGAAATTTCGTCCCGAAATTTAAGTAGGCGTAGT
This sequence comes from Rutidosis leptorrhynchoides, assembly GCF_046630445.1. Lineage (NCBI taxonomy): Eukaryota > Viridiplantae > Streptophyta > Magnoliopsida > Asterales > Asteraceae > Rutidosis > Rutidosis leptorrhynchoides. Next base: position 304,339,695 of record NC_092343.1, on the reverse strand, counting down.
AGTCGTTGTTTCTTCCTCGAGATCTTGCGTTTCCGAATCCACGAATAGATGAGGATACTTCCTTTGCATTTGATCTTGTCTTTCCCAAGTAAACTCGGGTCCTCTTTTGGCATTCCAACGAACCTTGACAATCGGGATTCGGCTTTGTTTCAATGTCTTGACGGAGGTGTCCACAATTTCAACCGGTTCCTCCACAAAATGAAGTTTGTCATCAATGGTAAGCTCCTCGAGAGGAATGACGATATCGGGTTCGGCAAGACACTTTTTCAAGTTGGATACATGGAAAGTAGGATGAACGGAGCTCAATTGAGGCGGAAGATCTAAACGATAAGCAACGGTTCCAATACGCTCCAAAATTTCGAAAGGACCAATATACCGCGGATTTAGCTTCCCGCGTTTCCCAAAACGGATTACACCCTTCCAAGGTGCGACTTTTAACATTACTCGGTCACCGACTTGAAATTCAAGATCGTTGCGTCGTTTGTCGGTATAGCTCTTTTGACGACTTCGGGCCGTCCTAAGCCTATCTCGGATTTGAATGATTTTCTCGGTGGTTTCGTGAATGAGTTCGGGTCCGGTGATTTGCACGTCGCCTACCTCGGCCCAACAAAGAGGTGAACGACATTTGCGGCCATATAGCGCTTCAAAAGGTGCGGCTTTAATACTCGCGTGATAACTATTGTTATAAGAGAACTCGGCGAGAGGTAAGTGCTTGTCCCAAGCTTTTCCGAAATCAACCACGCAAGCTCGTAACATGTCTTCTAAGGTTTGAATTGTACGTTCGCTTTGTCCATCGGTTTGAGGATGATATGCAGTGCTCATGTCTAAACGCGTTCCCAATGCTTCTTGCAATGTACGCCAAAATCTAGAAACGAAACGGCCATCTCGGTCGGAGATAATCGATAAAGGTACACCGTGTCGGGCTACGATCTCCTTAATGTAAAGTTGTGCAAGTTTCTCCATTTTGTCTGTTTCTTTCATGGCAAGGAAGTGTGCGGATTTGGTGAGACGGTCAACAATAACCCAAATGGTATCATAACCGCCCGTCGTTTTTGGTAGCTTGGTGATAAAATCCATCGTTATCCTTTCCCACTTCCATTGCGGGATCTCGGGTTGTTGAAGTAATCCGGACGGTCTTTGGTGTTCGGCTTTGACTTTGGAACATGTCAAACACTTGGAAACATAAGTAGCTACGTCCCTTTTGATGTTCGGCCACCAATATAGTTGTTTAAGGTCATGGTACATCTTATTGGCACCGGGGTGAATCGAGTATCGTGACTTATGGGCTTCATCTAAAATAAGGCTTCGTAGGTCCCCATAACTAGGCACCCAAATCCTTCCGGCGTAATATCGGAGTCCGGTCTCCCTAATTTCGAATCGAGAGACGTGAATGTTTAAGAGCTCGTGTGAAAGGTTTTCATCCTTGAGAGCCTCATCTTGGGCTACCCGAATTTGGCTATTAAGGTTGGTGTGAATGGTGATGTTTAAAGCTCGGACACGAAGAGGCACCGCTCTTTCTTTTCGACTTAAGGCATCGGCTACTACGTTTGCCTTCCCGGGGTGGTAACGAAGCTCGCAATTATAATCGTTCAAGGTTTCAATCCACCTTCGTTGTCTCATGTTTAGTTGCTTTTGATCGAAGATATGTTGGAGACTTTTGTGATCGGTAAAGATAGTACTCTTGGTACCAAGAAGATGATGTCTCCATAGCTTAAGTGCAAAGATGACGGCACCGAGTTCAAGATCATGTGTCGTGTAGTTTCGTTCGTGAACCTTGAGTTGTCGAGAGGCATAAGCAATGACTTTCTTTCGTTGCATTAGTACACACCCATAACCGTTTTTCGAGGCATCACAATATACAACAAAATCATCATTGCCTTCGGGAAGTGACAAGATAGGAGCGGTGGTTAGTTTAGTTTTCAAGATTTGAAAAGCGGTTTCTTGTTCGGATGTCCAAACGAATTTTCGTTCCTTGTGAGTTAACGCGGTTAAAGGACGAGCGATTAGGGAGAAATCCTTGATGAATTTACGATAGTATCCGGCGAGACCCAAGAATTGACGAATTTGAGTAGGAGTAGTAGGAGTCTCCCATTTACTAATGGCTTCGATTTTTGCGGGATCGACTTTAATGCCTTGATCACTTACAACATGACCAAGAAATTGAACTTCCTTTAACCAAAATTCACACTTGGAGAACTTGGCATATAGTTGCTCTTTTCTCAAGAGCTCGAGCACGAGTCGGAGATGTTCTTTGTGTTCCTCTTCGTTTTTAGAATAGATCAAAATATCATCGATGAACACGATAACGAATTTGTCGAGGTAAGGTTTGCACACGCGGTTCATGAGATCCATGAACACCGCCGGTGCGTTAGTGAGACCGAAAGGCATGACAAGGAATTCATAACTACCGTAACGAGTCCGGAAAGCGGTTTTGGAGACATCTTCCCCCTTAACCCTTAATTGATGATAACCCGAGCGGAGATCGATTTTTGAGTATACACGAGAACCTTGTAGTTGATCAAAAAGGTCATCAATGCGAGGAAGGGGATATCGGTTCTTAACCGTCAATTTGTTTAGTTCACGATAATCAATGCACATTCGTAGGGATCCGTCTTTCTTCTTGACGAACAAAATCGGAGCGCCCCATGGTGAATGGCTAGGTTGAATGAAACCACGGTCAAGTAACTCTTGGATTTGACTTTGTAATTCTTGTAATTCGGATGGAGCGAGTCTATACGGTGCACGCGCTACGGGTGCGGCTCCTGGAATAAGATCGATTTGAAATTCAACCGGTCGATGAGGTGGAAGACCCGGCAATTCATCGGGAAATACATCGGAATAGTCACTAACAATTGGCACATCATCGATATGCTTATCATCGGACTCGAGTTTCTTAACGTGGGCAAGGATCGCAAAACAACCCTTACGGAGCAGTTTTCTAACTTTAAGGCACGAAACGAGGTTGAGTCTGGTGCAACTCTTATCGCCATAGACAATCAATGGTTCACCATTCTCGATAGGAATTCGGATTGCGTGAAGATCGCAAAGAATGTGAGATTTATTTTTGACCATCCAATTCATACCGATTATTACATCAAAACTCCCTAATTCCATGGGTATCAAGTCAATTTCAAATTCCTTACCCAAAATGTTCAAAGTACACCCCCGGTAATATGTGTCGGCACTTAAGAGTTTTCCGTCGGCCACTTCGATGGAATAAATAGTATCTAAAGGGTGTGGTGGAGTGCAAAGGGTAGGAGCCAAAGTCTTAGACACAAAACATTTATCGGCACCCGAATCGAATAAGCAAGTAACATAAGAGTTGTTAAGAAGAAACGTACCCGTGACTAGTTCATTGTCATCTCGGGCTTCCTCGGTGTTGATGTTAAAGGCTCGACCTCGGTTGTTGGGGTTGGCTTTCTTTTTCGGGCATTCGTTCTTATAATGGCCCGTTTGGCCACATTCGTAACAAGTGACCGTTTTTGGAGGATTGGGCCCCTTTCGAGCAACGGGGGCGGTGCTTGTGCAATTGTTGGCCCTATGACCAACTCCTTGGCAACGGTGACAAATTAGCTTGTTACATTCGCCGTAATGATGTTTGTGGCACTTGTTGCACAAAGGTAAGTTTCCGACATAACCCTTCTTGCCGTCGTTGTTGAAGGGCTTTTTGGTGAAGGTGTTGTTGTTGTAGTTAGTTGATGGAGTGGCTTCCCATTTCCTTTTGTTGCCACCCGACTTGTCCTCGGCCTTAGGAGCCGGCGCTACGATTTCGTCAACCGTTTCAATTAGTTGGCGAGCCATGTTCATAGCGGCTTGATGAGTAGTGGGTTTGGATGACATCACCCCTTGTTTGATGCTTTTTGGAAGACCGAGCATGTAGAGCTCAATCCTTTGAGATTCGGGGTTAACAAGATTAGGACACATCAAGGATAGTTCGGCGAAGCGTTGATTATAAGCTTTAAGATCGTTTCCGACCGCTTTCAAAGCTCTTAGTTCTTCTTCAAGCTTTCGGGTTTCTTCGCGCGGAAAATATTCGACAATCATCTTTTCCTTCAAATCGGTCCAAGAGAGGGCATGAGCTTCATCGGTACCCACCGATTGAACATAGGTGTTCCACCAAGTGAGAGCAACACCGGAGAACGTGTGGGTGGAGTATTTGACCTTGTCTTGATCCCGACAACCGCTTATGCTAAAGACGGCCTCGGTTTGTTCAAACCAACGAGTAAGCACAACCGGTCCACCGGTTCCATCATAAGTGTGAGGTTTGCACCCCATGAAAGCTTTGTAGGAGCATCCCTCGTTTGAGTTACCGGCCCCATTGTTGTTGTTGTTGTTGTGGTTGTTGTTATTGTTATTGTTGTTGGAAGAGTGACCGGCCATGGCCGCATCTACGGCGGTAGCTATCATCCGTTCGAGAGCTTGTTCGGGAGTTTCATTGCGGCGTACACGACGAGGAGCCATTGTTCCTTCAAAACAAAAGAATACCGTTGGTTAGTATTCTAAATGATACTAACCGTGATATGGGATAAAGATAGAGAGAAAATTATCCTTGACCCGCCTTAAATTCTTTATGTCATAATGTCGGTATGTTCATATGAGTCACCGTAATATAATTTCCGGGAATTATATTACCCTAATTCATATGTGCATTCGACATTACATCATATAGTCAAGGTGGCGTGTCAATTAAATTATACAACGCAAGATTTAGATAGGATAAGAGTAGATATGAGTAAGAGAGTTCGAGTATAAATGCACAAATAGTCAAGTAATTCCTACGTCAAGTCTATATGCCGGTTGTAGTCTAGACTCACCAATGTACCCTAAGACTCGGGGTTAACACCAATGAACTCTAAATCCCTACAACCAAAGCTCTGATACCACTTGTAGCGACCCCGACAAATCGTCAAATGACGGCGTCATCTACGTATGGTCCCATTACATGGTCGTAAGTCTTTATAACAAAGTTTGACCGAAAAGTATGTCGCATTCATTTCATAAATAAGGGTGTTTCAAAGTTTACAAAAGTAGTTTCCATAACAAATACATAACAATGTTTAAAGTTCATGAAACACATGCGACACGATTAAAAGTAGTCAAAAAGACGCTCCACGTATGCAAGTATACTCGACATCCAATGCAAGTATCAAATAGTATGAGCGGAAGCATGTATCACCTAAGTTCAAGGACCTGAGAAAAACATAGAGAAACTGTCAACGAAAACGTTGGTGAAATCATAGGTTTAAATAAGTAAATGAGTAATAGTAAGTTGAACCACAAGATTTGCAACATCGATAAAGCCATAGTACATTCTAAAAGTTAATATTCACGAGCACCCAATTATCAAAGCTTAACGTTCCGTCCGTTGAATACCCCATCAATTAGTGCTAGAACAACACTGTTCCCAAAAATATATTTCATTCGTAAACGGTAGCGAACCGTTTGAATGAGGGTTTGTCAAACCCATATGGCCATATAACATAAGTTCTCGCTTACACCATCTGATGTAACTAATGATAATCGGATTGAGGATTTTCGTTCTAAACTCGTATGTAGAATGTTTGTTTTCCCGTTCTTGTGTTCACTTAGTTCAAAAGAATCGTTTATGTTTTCTCATCCCAAAAGTAAGTTTAAAAGAGTAAAAAAAATTGGGACTATGATCTCACCTTGTATGCACGAACCAAAAAGTACTTCGACAAGTAACGTGTGCAAAGAACAATGCTAGTCTTGACCTAAACAAATAGGTTGTATTAATAACGGTAAACACGATAGGTCAAAGATGTTCAATTAGTCCTATGGCTCGTTACGACTCGATTATTTAGCATGTGAAATCAAATTGTCAAGTTTCATGCAAGATACAAGTATATAAACAAGTTAGGAAGGTTGCAAAAATCATTTGGTTAAGTTTGACAAAAAGTCAAACTTTGGTCGGTCAAAGTCAACGAAAAAGTCAACACGTTCGGGTCGTGTCCCGAACTATTTTTCTGAGGTTTTTAATCATGTATGAGCATGCTAGGACAAGTTACATGTGAATCGGAGGTGCGTAGCATAGCAAACATTATTCGAAAATTGACCAAGTTGGACAGACCCAATCGGCGCGCCGCGCGGGTATATGGCGCGCCGCGCGGGTACCTGTGCAGATAATTCTGGCAGTTTTTAAGTTTTATGCACGAACCTAACTTCAAACAATCACCATTTATGATCCGAAAACAATCAAGACAAGTATCTTATACCGTTGGGAAGGTAATTTGACGAGGAAAACAACTAAACACATTTCATCAATCAATCTACCTATCACAACAACCAAAACCGCATCTAATTCTTAACATTAACCGCATACAAGTTCATAAATGCAATTCAATGATTCGGGCAACCAATTTACATGAATGATATGCCGTTTCGAAGGTAATCAAGCATACAATCCAACTAAACACTTACCAATAATAATCCATGGCATTCAATGCATCAAAAGTCCATTTCAAGTTCATCAAACCCTAACCCAAATTCACCAAAATCACTAATCAAGTTCATGAAGTTTTCTAAGGCAACCTACACATCAAATTGAAGCTAGTGATGCTAGTAACACAATTAAAACATCAACTTTTAACATCTAACAACATATGATCATCCAAAATTCAAGAACAACACACCAAAATTCAAGTTCATACTAGTTACACTAAAACAACGAGATCGAGCATATAAATCATATATTCGTGTTAGACTTGAGCCATAGACACTAATTAACACTTTTATAAGTTAAAAACATCAAGAACACAAAATCTAGTGATTTTAGAAAGTTACCCAAATGAGATGAAGTTGGTACCAAAATGAAGAGGATGAAGAGAGGATCACAAATATGTAGTTTATTTTGTTGTAAGCCTCCTAGATCGAATTTAGATGATGATTGAATGAATTTGGTTTTGGGTGTGTGTGTTCTTGCTAGAGAGAAAGAGAGAGAGATGGAGGTGGAAATGAATGGGTGAAAGGGGTTTGACCCTTTGACCTAGTCAAGGGTTTGATCCCTTGTCAAGTTTAGTCCCTCAACTTTCGTTCGGGTTTGGGAATTACCTAAACGAGATAATTTAAAACGCGTATCAACGGGAGATGTTATAAACATATAACGGACTTTATATTAGTATAACGGAAAGGTAAATGGAAAAAGGCGGGATGTTACACTTAGCAGATTCCGAGGACGAAATCTCTTTAAGGGGGGTAGATTTGTAACACCCTCGAAGCGGGTCTAGCTGTTAGATTACTATTTTGCCCTCAGGTTGTGTGGTGTTATTATATGCTTTTATTCTAATTTTATATTTTGTATTATTTAATGATGTAGATAGAACCAGTATGTGACAAGGGTCACAGAACAAGTTTGTTTATTTAATTTGGACTCCGTTAGGACAGTCAAATTAAGTACGAAAGATATCAGATAACTGATAAATACCCGTGTGTTGCTCAGTGTGGGAATTTAACCCAAATATGATGCCTAGTGTTGTCATTTCTTGCATTTTCCAGATTCTTCCCAAATCACACTCCGTACTTCATCTCCTTCACCTACCAAACCGTAATCCTTAATCCTTGTTCTTGAGCTCAAATTGATCTTAGAATCGTGTTCTTTGTTGTCTACTGATTCTAACAAGGTAAGTAACATGTATTTTTGTGTTCAATTCGATGTTAAATTCATAGTTTTGTGTGGGTTTTGTAAAAAGCTTGAATTTGTGTCAAAACTAGTGATTTAAGTGTTGTTATGGTCAAATTGTTGTGGGTTTTGAGTCTATAACAAGTAGTGAACAAGTTGTGGTCGATTTTTGGCGTTTAAAACGAGCTCTAGATCGAGATTTGAGGATTTCATTGTGAAGTCCGTAGCCTTTGTTCAGTTTTTGAGGAAGATGAATACAGTCGACCGACTGTCGGTCGACAGTCGACCGACTGAGGGTTGAACCGACCGACTGGCGAGTGAACCGACCGACTGAGTTTGACTTTCGGCCGATTGTGTAAATACTAAATAAGTCGACCGATTGAGAAAGTTAGTCGACCGGTTGTGTCAACAGTCGACAGACTGTCTACATCAGTCGACCGATTGAGGAGACAGTCGACCGACTGTGTGTCCAGGGCAGAATATTTTACCTAAGTGTTGATTGTTAGCCGTTATGCTGCCAGTTTGTATATTGATGGAATATGTATGTATGTATATATGTATATATATTGTGATTATAATATTGTTAGCATTTGGAATATGATTTGCTAACTTGTGAGTATTGTTTTCAGGTGATACAGACGAGGAAAAGACTCGGTGATATTAGACTACCGAGTGATGCCGGTATCGATGAGTGGGACTAACTGGAGAATATAGTATATAGTAGCATGTTATATCATGACTGCCATTCTTGTTAGATATACTTATTGGTGTGGATAGTTAGTACATTGTGATGACTGCATGTTGGTTGATGCTTGTCTGCTGGAGCCCAGTGCGTCCCTATTGTGTGGTGGCCTCGGTAGGAGAGATCAACCTGCGGGTTGGGTTCCTCATGTGGTGGCCTAGACAGCCGTGGTGTATATATATGTGAATGACGCGTCCATCGCGTGTGGGTTATGTATATACATACGGTGGTGGAGGAACTTCTGGTAAGCCCCAGTCCGATCAGCTAGTGGTTAATGGTTTGGCCGAGCCGCCAGAGTCTCTGTAGACGGCACTTGGGTGATGTTTGTGTGTTAGCCTATGTGACATGAGTAGTATGACGGTTCCTGTATACTATTGCCTATAGTTAGTTGCACTCACTTAGCTTCGTGCTAATCCCCCACATCTTCCCTGCAGGTTATGGATTTGTTGTATGCTAGTTATCAGGGTGAAGATGGGATGTTGGAAGATATGTTTGACAAAGTCGGAAACTCTGATGTCGTATCTTTTCTATTAAAGTTGTATTTACGTTTTAATATAACACCCGGTCGTTTATTTATTAACATGTTTTTCATTAAGTGGATTATATATGTATATATACATTTTTAACTTATATACTAGTTAAATTGGTCTTCCGCTGTATAAAAAAAATATGGGGTGTTATAAGTTGGTATCAGAGCGTAGGTTTGGCAGCATGTGCACGGAAGTGACATGTTTCCAAACCGTTTGTCGAGTCAAACATATCTTGGGGTGGGTTAAGTGAGTGAAGTAGGTATTGACGAGTTAGTTAGCGGAAACTAACAGATTATCTACTAAGCTTTGTGTGTGAGATGTTGTGTTAAGACATGTATGAAGATCGATTCCACCCTGCTGGTGCCTTGTTGACCCTCAGTACTGACAGAACTTCGGTATATGCGTTTGATGCCGATTTGGATGAAGGACTTGACGCGTTTTGAGGGTGTTTACCCGAGAAGTAAATCCGTGAGGTAGAAGTGCGATCCGGGGTTGTACTCGTGCGCGGGTAGCCCGTCGGTGATCGGCTTGTGTCCAAAGCGGACAATATCATACTACGGGCTGATGGTGATGTTACTGTAAGTATACATGTAACTAGTCTCTTTATGTCACTAACCAATCTAGTTTTGTCTTAATGAGTTACTAGTAACAAAATGGGCTCCTAATTAATCCATTAAGAGAAGTAGGGTGGGCTTCCAAGTCCATTAACATGAGTCCAAGTCCAAGTCCAAGTAATCAACAATTTAAATAAAAGTCCAAGTAATTAACTACTATCATTAGTTAATTAAAATGACTAATAATAATTAATCATGAATGTAAATAATATTTGAAAATATTATTCATGAAAAGTACGTGTGTCACAAATACAAGTCAGGCCATGAAAAGTTAAATACGGTAACAAGTAACACGTATAAGAACACGTTTAGTATAACACAAGCATTAATAATAAATTATTAATAATTAAACGTTAGAAAAACCAGGGTCGTCACATTACCCACCTGTTAAAGAAAATTTCGTCCCGAAATTTTAAGCTGAGGTAGATGGAGGAGTTGGGAAAAGGTGAGGATACTTTTGCATCATTTGATCCTCTCATTCCTAGGTAAACTCAGGTCCTCATTTGGCATTCCATCGTACTCGGACAATCAGAATCTTGTTGTGTTTCAAAGTTTTGACCTCACGGTCCATAATTTCGATAGGCTCTTCCACAAAGTGGAGTTTATCATCAATTGTAAGTTCCTCCAATGGTATGACACGTTTTGGTTCAGCAAGACACTTCTTCAAATTTGATACATGAAAATTAGGATGAACGGAGCTCAATTGAGTCAGAAGATCCAAACGGTAAGCAACGGGTCCAACAAGCTCCAAGATTTCAAAGGGACCAATGTATCGCGGGTTGAGCTTCCAACATTTTCCAAAACGGATCACACCTTTCCAAGGTGCGAAATTCAACATTACACGGTCACCCACGTTGAATTCAAAGTCTTTACGTTTAAGGTCTGCATAACTCTTTTGGCGATCACGGGCCGTCTTGAGTCTCGCCTTAATTTGAACAATCTTCATAGTTGTTTCATGGACTATCTCGGGTCCGGTGATTTGCGTTTCGCCTACTTCGGCCAAACAAATAAGAGATAGGCATATGCGGCCATACAACGCTTCAAAAGGTGCAGCATTAATACTCGAATGATAACTTTTGTTGTAAGAGAATTTGGCTAATGGCAAATTCCTTTCCCAAGCCTTTCCAAAATCGATAACACAAGCACGCAACATGTCCTCCAAGGTTTGAATCGTACATTCTCTTTTCCCATCGGTCTGTGGCTGATACGCAGTACTCATGTCAAGACGTGTTCCCAAGGCTTCTTGTAAAGAACGCCAAAATCTGGAAGAAAAACGGGGATCGCGATCTGAGATGATCGATAAGGGTACACCATGATGAGATACAACCTCTTTGATGTATAATTGAGCGAGTCTCTCCATCGTATCCGTTTCCTTCATAGCTAAGAAGTGTGCAGATTTGGTAAGACGATCATGTAGTGACCCGAACTTTTCCATGTTTATATATATTAATTGAGATTGATATTTACATGAATAAATGTTTCCAACATGTTAAGCAATCAAACTTGTTAAGACTTGATTAATTGAAATATGTTTCATATAGGCAATTGACCACCCAAGTTGACCGGTGATTCACGAACGTTAAAACTTGTAAAAACTATATGATGACATATATATGGATATATATATAGTTAGCATGATACTATGATAAGTAAACATATCATTAAGTATATTAACAATGAACTACATATGTAAAAACAAGACTACTAACTTAATGATTTTTAAACGAGACATATATGTAACGATTATCGTTGTAAAGACATTTAATGTATATATATCATATTAAGAGATATTCATACATGATAATATCATGATAATATAATAATTTAAAATCTCATTTGATATTATAAACATTGGGTTAACAACATTTAACAAGATCGTTAACCTAAAGGTTTCAAAACAACACTTACATGTAACGACTAACGATGACTTAACGACTCAGTTAAAATGTATATACATGTGGTGTTTTAATATGTATTTATACACTTTTGAAAGACTTCAATACACTTATCAAAATACTTCTACTTAACAAAAATGCTTACAATTACATCCTCGTTCAGTTTCATCAACAATTCTACTCGTATGCACCCGTATTCGTACTCGTACAATACACAGCTTTTAGATGTATGTACTATTGGTATATACACTCCAATGATCAGCTCTTAGCAGCCCATGTGAGTCACCTAACACATGTGGGAACCATCATTTGGCAACTAGCATGAAATATCTCATAAAATTACAAAAATATGAGTAATCATTCATGACTTATTTACATGAAAACAAAATTACATATCCTTTATATCTAATCCATACACCAACGACCAAAAACACCTACAAACACTTTCATTCTTCAATTTTCTTCATCTAATTGATCTCTCTCAAGTTCTATCTTCAAGTTCTAAGTGTTCTTCATATATTCTACAAGTTCTAGTTACATAAAATCAAGAATACTTTCAAGTTTGCTAGCTCACTTCCAATCTTGTAAGGTGATCATCCAACCTCAAGAAATCTTTGTTTCTTACAGTAGGTTATCATTCTAATACAAGGTAATAATCATATTCAAACTTTGGTTCAATTTCTATAACTATAACAATCTTATTTCAAGTGATGATCTTACTTGAACTTGTTTTCGTGTCATGATTCTGCTTCAAGAACTTCGAGCCATCCAAGGATCCGTTGAAGTTAGATCCATTTTTCTATTTTCCAGTAGGTTTATCCAAGGAACTTAAGGTAGTAATGATGTTCATAACATCATTCGATTCATACATATAAAGCTATCTTATTCGAAGGTTTAAACTTGTAATCACTAGAACATAGTTTAGTTAATTCTAAACTTGTTCGCAAACAAAAGTTAATCCTTCTAACTTGACTTTTAAAATCAACTAAACACATGTTCTATATCTATATGATATGCTAACTTAATGATTTAAAACCTGGAAACACGAAAAACACCGTAAAACCGGATTTACGCCGTCGTAGTAACACCGCGGGCTGTTTTGGGTTAGTTATTTAAAAACTATGATAAACTTTGATTTAAAAGTTGTTATTCTGAGAAAATGATTTTTATTATGAACATGAAACTAAATCCAAAAATTATGGTTAAACTCAAAGTGGAAGTATGTTTTCTAAAATGGTCATCTAGACGTCGTTCTTTCGACTGAAATGACTACCTTTACAAAAACGACTTGTAACTTATTTTTCCAACTATAAACCTATACTTTTTCTGTTTAGATTCATAAAATAGAGTTTAATATGAAACCATAGCAATTTGATTCACTCAAAACGGATTTAAAATGAAGAAGTTATGGGTAAAACAAGATTGGATAATTTTTCTCATTTTAGCTACGTGAAAATTGGTAACAAATCTATTCCAACCATAACTTAATCAACTTGTATTGTATATTATGTAATCTTGAGATACCATAGACACGTATACAATGTTTTGACCTATCATGTCGACACATCTATATATATTTCGGAACAACCATAGACGCTCTATATGTGAATGTTGGAGTTAGCTATACAGGGTTGAGGTTGATTCCAAAATATATATAGTTTGAGTTGTGATCAATACTGAGATACGTATACACTGGGTCGTGGATTGATTCAAGATAATATTTATCGATTTATTTCTGTACATCTAACTGTGGACAACTAGTTGTAGGTTACTAACGAGGACAGCTGACTTAATAAACTTAAAACATCAAAATATATTAAAAGTGTTGTAAATATATTTTGAACATACTTTGATATATATGTATATATTGTTATAGGTTCGTGAATCAACCAGTGGCCAAGTCTTACTTCCCGACGAAGTAAAAATCTGTGAAAGTGAGTTATAGTCCCACTTTTAAAATCTAATATTTTTGGGATGAGAATACATGCAGGTTTTATAAATGATTTACAAAATAGACACAAGTACATGAAACTACATTCTATGGTTGAATTATCGAAATCGAATATGCCCCTTTTTATTAAGTCTGGTAATCTAAGAATTAGGAAACAGACACCCTAATTGACGCGAATCCTAAAGATAGATCTATTGGGCCTAACAAACCCCATCCAAAGTATCGGATGCTTTAGTACTTCGAAATTTATATCATATCCGAAGGGTGTCCCGGAATGATGGGGATATTCTTATATATGCATCTTGTTAATGTCGGTTACCAGGTGTTCACCATATGAATGATTTTTATCTCTTTGTATGGGATGTGTATTGAAATATGAAATCTTGTGGTCTATTATTATGATTTGATATATATAGGTTAAACCTATAACTCACCAACATTTTTGTTGACGTTTTAAGCATGTTTATTCTCAGGTGATTATTAAGAGCTTCCGCTGTCGCATACTTAAATAAGGACGAGATTTGGAGTCCATGCGTGTATGATATTGTGTAAAAACTGCATTCAAGAAACTTATTTTGTTGTAACATATTTGTATTGTAAACCATTATGTAATGGTCGTGTGTAAACAGGATATTTTAGATTATCATTATTTGATAATCTACGTAAAGCTTTTTAAACCTTTATTGATGAAATAAAGGTTATGGTTTGTTTTAAAATGAATGCAGTCTTTGAAAAACGTCTCATATAGAGGTCAAAACCTCGCAATGAAATCAATTAATATGGAACGTTTTTAATCAATAAGAACGGGACATTTCAGTTGGTATCCGAGCGTTGGTCTTAGAGAACCAGAATTTTGCATTAGTGTGTCTTATCGAGTTTGTTAGGATGCATTAGTGAGTCTGGACTTCAACCGTGTTTACTTGAAAAATGATTGCTTAACAAATTTTGTTGGAAACTATATATTTTTAACATGTGAATATTATGTGATATATTAATCTCTTAACGCGTTTGATATTATGTGATAGATGTCTACCTCTAGAACAAGTCCCATTGACTCACCTAATAATAATGAAGAGTCAAATGTAAATTGGAATGATTCGTGGACTGATTCACAAGTTCCCGAAGAGCAACCGGAAGAAGAGTCGGAACCGGAAGAAGAATCGGAACCGGAAGAAGAATCGGAACCTGATGAAGAAATAGAACCGGTGGGGGAAATAATAAAACGGTTAAGTAAAAGAAAATCCTCAACCAACCGACCAAGGTTAATTATGGTCAATGGTGTTTACGCCAAGGAAGCAAAATATTGGGAGGATTACCAATTCTCCGATGAATCAGATTCCGACGAGAATTCCGATGATGTTATAGAAATTACCCCAACTGAATTTAAAAAGGCAAAAGAAAATAATAAGGGAAAGGGCATAAAAATAGAGAAATATAATTCCAACCCCAATGAACTTTATATGTATCGTCAACCCCCGAAGTCCTTAAGTTGTAACAATGACCCGGGAACCTCTAAACCACCAGGTTTTTCTAAACCAATGTGGATAACGACGGCTCATATTAGGGGAACATCATATATCCCTAGAAACTTGGCAAAACGAACCAAAACTGAAGAAGAAGAAACAAGCGAGTCGGAATAAGATAGTTGTATTCGTGTGGTGTAATATAAGTAATATAGTGTGCTTATGCTTTATGATATATGTAAAAATTGCTTGTATTAATAAGTATTTTTTTATGAATCTAACTCTTGTCTATTTTACAGTATAAAAACACAAAATGGATAGACAACCCAATATTTTAAGAGACCTACCCGGAGACATGATTGATGAAATCTTGTCTAGAGTCGGTCAGAATTCTTCGGCACAACTATTTAAGGCGAGATCAGTTTGTAAGACATTCGAAGAAAGTTCCAAGAATGCCTTGGTTTATAAAAGGCTTTCGTTCGAAAGATGGGGGATATCACATTGGGAAATCCATAAGTTACGATGTGTTTACTTTGACGCATATATTGCGGGGAACCCAAATGCTATTTTACGCAATGGGTTAAGAAATTATTTTGACTCAATATATCCGAATATTGGACTTCGTGATTTAGAAAAAGCGGCTAACATGCAACATAAAGAAGCATGTTATGCTTACGGATTAGTAATGTTCGCTTCTCACCAAAGTGAGAACAAGAACATCGGGCTACAACTATTAAACAAAACGTTCCCACAAGTGACGGTGTCGGTAATTGGGGTAAGAAATGAGGTTTTTAGATTGTTACGGGACTGTTGGACATTACGTAACCCTCGTCCCTTTGACGACGTTACAACACGCTGTCTTATCAACGGCCATAACGGTTATGTTCCACAAGACCAAGGTTGGGAAGTAGTCCTAGTAAAACCAGAATGCATGACTTGTTTCTGGACGTATGAATTACGTGTCTTTATTGCCTTTGCTGAACGACTTGTGTACTAGCTAGAATTATCTTCACAACTATCTTGGATCAAAGTTATTGTGTGCTATATTTCATGCTTTATGTAAAATAAGCGGTATTGTAAGTTTGTAAAATATTGTATAAAAGTTTGAACGCGAAATATTATTATAATCAGTTTTTCATATAGAATTGTAGTAGTTGAATTGTATATTAGCTACTAAGTATGAACTTAACGGGTAGGTACTACCCGAATTTAAACTTATAAAATGCTAATATGAAGAAAAAACTTTTATAAATGAGTTCATATTATGCTACGAAATACTATTAACTACTCTTAATATTCTGTATGATTAACTTGTTCCATTTGACTATTTTGAAGGAAATGGCACCGACTACTCGACACACAGTGAATATGAATGAAGAGGAATTCCGTACTTTTCTAGCTTCAAACATAGCCGCAGTACAAGCTGCGCTACATACCAACAATAACCTTGGATCTAGCAGTACAGGAAATCGCGTAGGATGCACCTACAAAGAATTCACTGCCTGCAAACCTTTGGAATTTGATGGAACCGAAGGACCGATCGGATTGAAACGGTGGACCGAAAAGGTCGAATCGGTGTTTGCCATAAGTAAGTGTACTGAAGAGGAAAAAGTGAAGTACGCTACGCATACCTTCACAGGTTCTGCGTTAACATGGTGGAATACCTATCTAGAGCAAGTGGGACAAGACGATGCGTACGCACTACCGTGGTCAGCATTCAAGCACTTGATGAACGAGAAGTACCGTCCCAGAACCGAGGTCAATAAGCTCAAGACAGAACTTAGAGGGTTACGAACCCAAGGATTTGATATTACCACGTACGAAAGACGATTCACAGAATTGTGCCTATTGTGTCCGGGAGCATTCGAAGATGAGGAAGAGAAGATCGACGCGTTTGTGAAAGGATTACCGGAAAGAATCCAAGAAGATATAAGTTCACACGAGCCCGCCTCCATACAACAGGCATGTAGAATGGCTCACAAACTAGTGAACCAGATTGAAGAAAGAATTAAAGAACAGACTGCTGAAGAGGCCAATGTGAAGCAAGTCAAAAGAAATTGGGAGGAAAATGGTGATAAGAATCACCAATACAACAACAACAGCAATCGCAACAATTATCCCAACAATCGCAACATCAATCGCAACTACAACAAACGGCCCAACAACAACAACAACAACAACAACAGCAACTACAACAATCATCCCAACAACAATAATAACCGCAACAACAACAACAATCAGAAACAGCTATGCCAAAGGTGTGAAAAGTATCACTCGGGGTTCTGCACCAAATTTTGCAACAAGTGTAAAAGAAATGGTCATAGCGCGGCGAAGTGTGAGGTCTACGGACCAGGGGTTAATAGAACGAAAGGAACAAATGGTGTCGGAACGAGTAATGGCAGAGCAAGTAGTGTCGGAGCAAGCTATGCCAATGTAGTTTGTTATAAATGTGAAAAACCGGGCCACATTATTAGAAATTGCCCGAACCAGGAGAACACGAATGGACAAGACCGCGGAAGAGTTTTCAATATTAATGCGGCAGAGGCACAGGAAGACCCGGAGCTTGTTACGGGTACGTTTCTTATTGATAATAAATCTGCTTACGTTTTATTTGATTCGGGTGCGGATAGAAGCTATATGAGTAGAGATTTTTGTGCTAAATTAAGTTGCCCATTGACGCCTTTGGATAGTAAATTTTTACTCGAATTAGCAAATGGTAAATTAATTTCAGCAGATAATATATGTCGGAATCGAGAAATTAAACTGGTTAGCGAAACATTTAAGATTGATTTAATACCAGTAGAGTTAGGGAGTTTTGATATGATAATCGGTATGGACTGGTTGAAAGAAGTGAAAGCAGAGATCGTTTGTTACAAAAATGCAATTCGCATTATACGAGAAAAAGGAAAACCCTTAATGGTGTACGGAGAAAAGGGCAACACGAAGCTACATCTTATTAGTAATTTGAAGGCACAAAAACTAATAAGAAAAGGTTGCTATGCTGTTCTAGCACACGTCGAGAAAGTACAAACTGAAGAAAAGAGCATCAATGATGTTCCCATTGCAAAAGAATTTCCCGATGTATTTCCAAAAGAATTACCGGGATTACCCCCACATCGATCCGTTGAATTTCAAATAGATCTTGTACCAGGAGCTGCACCAATAGCTCGTGCTCCTTACAGACTCGCACCCAGCGAGATGAAAGAACTGCAAAGCCAATTACAAGAACTTTTAGAGCATGGTTTCATTCGACCAAGCACATCACCATGGGGAGCTCCTGTTTTGTTTGTCAAGAAGAAAGATGGTACATTCAGGTTGTGTATCGACTACCGAGAGTTGAACAAACTTACCATCAAGAACCGCTACCCACTACCGAGAATCGACGACTTATTTGATCAACTACAAGGCTCGTCTGTTTATTCAAAGATTGACTTACATTCCAGGTATCATCAAATGCGGGTGAAAGAAGATGATATTCCAAAGACTGCTTTCAGAACACGTTACGGTCATTACGAGTTTATGGTCATGCCATTTGGTTTAACTAATGCACCAGCTGTGTTCATGGACCTTATGAACCGAGTGTGTGGACTATACCTTGACAAGTTTATCATTGTTTTCATTGATGACATACTTATTTACTCAAAGAATGACCAAGAACATGGTGAACATTTAAGAAAGGTGTTAGAAGTATTGAGGAAGGAAGAATTGTACGCTAAATTTTCAAAGTGTGCATTTTGGTTGGAAGAAGTTCAATTCCTCGGTCACATAGTGAACAAAAAAGGTGTTAAGGTGGATCCGGCAAAGATAGAAACTGTTGAAAAGTGGGAAACCCCGAAAACTCCGAAACACATACGCCAGTTTTTAGGACTAGCTGGTTACTACAGAAGGTTCATCCAAGACTTTTCCAGAATAGCAAAACCCTTGACTGCATTAACGCATAGAGGGAAGAAATTTGAATGGAAGGATGAACAAGAGAAAGCGTTTCAGTTATTGAAGAAAAAGCTAACTACGGCACCTATATTGTCATTGCCTGAAGGGAATGATGATTTTGTGATTTATTGTGATGCATCAAAGCAAGGTCTCGGTTGTGTATTAATGCAACGAACGAAGGTGATTGCTTATGCGTCTAGACAATTGAAGATTCACGAGCAAAATTATACGACGCATGATTTGGAATTAGGCGCGGTTGTTTTTGCATTAAAGACTTGGAGGCACTACTTATATGGGGTCAAAAGTATTATATATACCGAACACAAAAGTCTTCAACACATATTTAATCAGAAACAACTGAATATGAGGCAGCGTAGGTGGATTGAATTATTGAATGATTACGACTTTGAGATTCATTACCACCCGGGGAAGGCAAATGTGGTAGCCGATGCCTTGAGCAGGAAGGACAGAGAACCCATTCGAGTAAAATCTATGAATATAATGATTCATAATAACATTACTACTCAAATAAAGGAGGCACAACAAGGAGTTTTAAAAGAGGAAAATTTAAAGGATGAAATACCCAAAGGATCGGAGAAGCATCTTAATATTCAGGAAGACGGAACCCGGGATAGGGCTGAAAGGATTTGGGTACCAAAATTTAGAGATATGAGAGAAATGGTACTTAGAGAAGCTCATAAAACCAGATACTCAATACATCCTGGAACGGGGAAGATGTACAAGGATCTCAAGAAACATTTTTGGTGGCCGGGTATGAAAGCCGATGTTGCTAAATACGTAGGAGAATGTTTGACGTGTTCTAAGGTCAAAGCTGACAATCAGAAACCATCAGGTCTACTTCAACAACCCGAAATCCCGGAATGGAAATGGGAAAACATTACCATGGATTTCATCACTAAATTGCCAAGGACTGCAAGTGGTTTTGATACTATTTGGGTATTAGTTGATCGTCTCACCAAATCAGCACACTTCCTGCCAATAAGAGAAGATGACAAGATGGAGAAGTTAGCACGACTGTATTTGAAGGAAGTCGTCTCCAGACATGGAATACCAATCTCTATTATCTCTGATAGGGATGGCAGATTTATTTCAAGATTCTGGCAGACATTACAGCAAGCATTAGGAACTCGTCTAGACATGAGTACTGCCTATCATCCACAAACTGATGGGCAGAGTGAAAGGACGATACAAATGCTTGAAGACATGCTACGAGCATGTGTTATTGATTTCGGAAACAGTTGGGATCGACATCTACCGTTAGCAGAATTTTCCTACAACAACAGCTACCATTCAAGCATTGAGATGGCACCGTTTGAAGCACTTTATGGTAGAAAGTGCAGGTCTCTGATTTGTTGGAGTGAAGTGGGGGATAGACAGATTACGGGTCCGGAGATTATACAAGAAACTACCGAGAAGATCATCCAAATTCAACAACGGTTGAAAACCGCCCAAAGTCGACAAAAGAGCTACACTGACATTAAAAGAAAAGATATAGAATTTGAAATTGGAGAGATGGTCATGCTTAAAGTTGCACCTTGGAAAGGCGTTGTTCGATTTGGTAAACAAGGGAAATTAAATCCAAGGTATATTGGACCATTCAAGATTATTGATCGTGTCGGACCAGTAGCTTACCGACTTGAGTTACCTCAACAACTCGCGACTGTACATAACACTTTCCACGTCTCGAATTTGAAGAAATGTTTTGCTAAAGAAGATCTCACTATTCCGTTAGATGAAATCCAAATCAACGAAAAACTCCAATTCATCGAAGAACCCGTCGAAATAATGGATCGTGAGGTTAAAAGACTTAAGCAAAACAAGATACCAATTGTTAAGGTTCGATGGAATGCTCGTAGAGGACCCGAGTTCACCTGGGAGTGTGAAGATCAGATGAAGAAGAAATACCCGCATCTATTTCCAGAAGATTCATCAACACCTTCAACAGCTTAAAATTTCGGGACGAAATTTATTTAACGGGTAGGTACTGTAGTGACCCGAACTTTTCCATGTTTATATATATTAATTGAGATTGATATTTACATGATTAAATGTTTCCAACATGTTAAGCAATCAAACTTGTTAAGACTTGATTAATTGAAATATGTTTCATATAGACAATTGACCACCCAAGTTGACCGGTGATTCACGAACGTTAAAACTTGTAAAAACTATATGATGACATATATATGGATATATATATAGTTAGCATGATACTATGATAAGTAAACATATCATTAAGTATATTAACAATGAACTACATATGTAAAAACAAGACTACTAACTTAATGATTTTTAAACGAGACATATATGTAACGATTATCGTTGTAAAGACATTTAATGTATATATATCATATTAAGAGATATTCATACATGATAATATAATGATAATATAATAATTTAAAATCTCATTTGATATTATAAACATTGGGTTAACAACATTTAACAAGATCGTTAACCTAAAGGTTTCAAAACAACACTTACATGTAACGACTAACGATGACTTAACGACTCAGTTAAAATGTATATACATGTGGTGTTGTAATATGTATTTATACACTTTTGAAAGACTTCAATACACTTATCAAAATACTTCTACTTAACAAAAATGCTTACAATTACATCCTCATTCAGTTTCATCAACAATTCTACTCGTATGCACCCGTATTCGTACTCGTACAATACACAGGTTTTAGATGTATGTACTATTGGTATATACACTCCAATGATCAGCTCTTAGCAGCCCATGTGAGTCACCTAATACATGTGGGAACCATCATTTGGCAACTAGCATGAAATATCTCATAAAATTACAAAAATATGAGTAATCATTCATGACTTATTTACATGAAAACAAAATTACATATCCTTTATATCTAATCCATACACCAACGACCAAAAACACCTACAAACACTTTCATTCTTCAATTTTCTTCATCTAATTGATCTCTATCAAGTTCTATCTTCAAGTTCTAAGTGTTCTTCATATATTCTACAAGTTCTAGTTACATAAAATCAAGAATACTTTCAAGTTTGCTAGCTCACTTCCAATCTTGTAAGGTGATCATCCAACCTCAAGAAATATTTGTTTCTTACAGTAGGTTATCATTCTAATACAAGGTAATAATCATATTCAAACTTTGGTTCAATTTCTATAACTATAACAATCTTATTTCAAGTGATGATCTTACTTGAACTTGTTTTCGTGTCATGATTCTGCTTCAAGAACTTCGAGCCATCCAAGGATCGGTTGAAGCTAGATCCATTTTTCTCTTTTCCAGTAGGTTTATCCAAGGAACTTAAGGTAGTAATGATGTTCATAACATCATTCGATTCATACATATAAAGCTATCTTATTCGAAGGTTTAAACTTGTAATCACTAGAACATAGTTTAGTTAATTCTAAACTTGTTCGCAAACAAAAGTTAATCCTTCTAACTTGACTTTTAAAATCAACTAAACACATGTTCTATATCTATATGATATGCTAACTTAATGATTTAAAACCTGGAAACACGAAAAACACCGTAAAACCGGATTTACGCCGTCGTAGTAACACCGCGGGCTGTTTTGGGTTAGTTATTTAAAAACTATGATAAACTTTGATTTAAAAGTTGTTATTCTGAGAAAATGATTTTTATTATGAACATGAAACTATATCCAAAAATTATGGTTAAACTCAAAGTGGAAGTATGTTTTCTAAAATGGTCATCTAGACGTCGTTCTTTCGACTGAAATGACTACCTTTACAAAAACGACTTGTAACTTATTTTTCCGACTATAAACCTATACTTTTCTGTTTAGATTCATAAAATAGAGTTTAATATGAAACCATAGCAATTTGATTCACTAAAAACGGATTTAAAATGAAGAAGTTATGGGTAAAACAATATTGGATAATTTTTCTCATTTTAGCTACGTGAAAATTGGTAACAAATCTATTCCAACCATAACTTAATCAACTTGTATTGTATATTATGTAATCTTGAGATACCATAGACACGTATACAATGTTTTGACCTATCATGTCGACACATCTATATATATTTTGGAACAACCATAGACGCTCTATATGTGAATGTTGGAGTTAGCTATACAGGGTTGAGGTTGATTCCAAAATATATATAGTTTTAGTTGTGATCAATACTGAGATACGTATACACTAGGTCGTGGATTGATTCAAGATAATATTTATCGATTTATTTCTGTACATCTAACTGTGGACAACTAGTTGTAGGTTACTAACGAGGACAGCTGACTTAATAAACTTAAAACATCAAAATATATTAAAAGTGTTGTAAATATATTTTGAACATACTTTGATATATATGTATATATTGTTATAGGTTCGTGAATCAACCAGTGGCCAAGTCTTACTTCCCGACGAAGTAAAAATCTGTGAAAGTGAGTTATAGTCCCACTTTTAAAATCTAATATTTTTGGGATGAGAATACATGCAGGTTTTATAAATGATTTACAAAATAGACACAAGTACATGAAACTACATTCTATGGTTGAATTATCGAAATCGAATATGCCCCTTTTTATTAAGTCTGGTAATCTAAGAATTAGGGAACAGACACCCTAATTGACGCGAATCCTAAAGATAGATCTATTGGGCCTAACAAACCCCATCCAAAGTATCGGATGCTTTAGTACTTCGAAATTTATATCATATCCGAAGGGCGTCCCGGAATGATGGGGATATTCTTATATATGCATCTTGTTAATGTCGGTTACCAGGTGTTCACCATATGAATGATTTTTATCTCTATGTATGGGATGTGTATTGAAATATGAAATCTTGTGGTCTATTATTATGATTTGATATATATAGGTTAAACCTATAACTCACCAACATTTTTGTTGACGTTTTAAGCATGTTTATTCTCAGGTGATTATTAAAAGCTTCCGCTGTCGCATACTTAAATAAGGACGAGATTTGGAGTCCATGCGTGTATGATATTGTGTAAAAACTGCATTCAAGAAACTTATTTTGTTGTAACATATTTGTATTGTAAACCATTATGTAATGGTCGTGTGTAAACAGGATATTTTAGATTATCATTATTTGATAATCTGCGTAAAGCTTTTTAAACCTTTATTGATGAAATAAAGGTTATGGTTTGTTTTAAAATGAATGCAGTCTTTGAAAAACGTCTCATATAGAGGTCAAAACCTCGCAACGAAATCAATTAATATGGAACGTTTTTAATCAATAAGAACGGGACATTTCAGATCAACGATAACCCAGATGGTATCGTATCCGCCCACCGTCTTTGGTAACTTCGTAATAAAATCCATTGTTATCCTTTCCCACTTCCATTTCGGGATTTCCAGTTGTTGAAGTAACCCAGATGGCCTTTGATGTTCGACCTTAACTTTCGAGTAAGTCAAACACTTCCCAACATAAGTTGCAACGTCCTTCTTAAGATTAGGCCACCAGTACTGTTCCTTGAGATCGTGGTACATTTTACCGGCTCCTGGGTGAATCGAATATCTCAACTTGTGGGCCTCATCTAGTATAAGGCTACATAAATCTCCATAACGAGGTACCCAAAATTTTCTGGCATAGCATCGGAGTCCAGTCTCCTTAACTTAGAATCGAGAAACGAGAATGTTCAATTATTCGTGAGATATATTCTCCTTCTTGAGGGCCTTATCTTGGGCTGCTCGGATCTGGTTATTGAGGTTCGAATGAATGGTGATGTTCAGAGCTCGGACGCGAAGAGGTGCCATCCTCTCCTTTCGGCTCAAAGCGTCAGCTACAACATTGGCCTTGCCAGGGTGATAACGAAGTTCACAATCATAGATGTTTAGCATCTCAATCCATCGACATTGTCTCATATTCAGTTGCTTCTGATCAATGATGTGTTGGAGGCTTTTATGATCAGTGAAAATAGTGCTCTTAGTTTCATAAAGATAGTGTCTCCACAGTTTTAATGCAAAGACAATGGCTCCAAGCTCGAGATCGTGCGTTATGTAATTTCACTCTTGAATCTTCAGTTGTCGGGAGGCGTAAGCGATAACCTTTGTGTGTTGCATCAGTACACAACCAAAACCACTTTTCGAAGCATCGTAATAAACGACGAAATCGTCACTGCCTTCAAGAAGTGATAATATAGGTGCGGTGGTTAACTTCTTTTTCAAAGTTTGAAATGCTGATTCCTGTTCGGGTTACCAAATGAACTTCTTCCCTTTGTGAGTCAGCGCGGTCAAAGGACGCGCAATCAGAGAGAAACCTTCAATAAATCTTCGGTAGTAACCGGCGAGGCCTAAAAATTGGTGAATGTGAGACAGAGTAGTGGGGGTTTCCTACTTGCTGATAGCTTCAATCTTCGCGAGATAAACTTTGATACCTTGATCACTCACAACATGACCCAGAAATTGGACTTCCTTCAACCAAAATTCACACTTGGAGAATTTGGAATAAAGTTGCTCTTGTCTCAAGAGTTCAAGCACTAGACGAAGATGTTGCTCATGTTCTTTTTTGCTTTTGGAGTAGATGAGGATATCATCTATGAAGACGATAACGAACTTATCCAGGTATGGCTTGCGTACACGATTCATGAGGTCCATGAATACGGCAGGTGCGTTGGTTAAACCGAATGGCATCACGAGAAACTCATAATGACCATAACGAGTTCTGAATGCAGTCTTCATCACGTCACTCTCTTTCACCCTCAACTGGTGATAAGCGGATCGCAAATAGATCTTAGAGTAAACGCTCGATACTTATAGCTGATCAAAAAGATCATCAATTCGGGGAAGAGGATACTGATTCTTGATCGTCAATTTGTTGAGTTCGCGGTAGTCGATACACATGCGGAATGACCCGTCCTTCTTCTTTACAAATAAAACAGGTGCGCCCGAAGGCGAGAAACTTGGTTGGATAAATCCACGGTCTAGCAGTTCTTGTAATTGACTATGCAACTCTTGCATTTCGGAAGGTGCGAGTCGATAAGGTGCGCGAGCTACAGGTGCAGCTCCTGGCACTAAATCGATCTGAAACTCTACTACTCTCGGTGGCGGTAATCCAGGCAATTCTTCCGGAAAGACATCAAAAAATTCGTTCACAATTCGTACATCACCCATGCTCTTCACTTCAGTTTTTAACGTTTTCACATGTGCAAGAACAGCAAGACGTCCTTTCTTCATGATCTTTTGCGCTATCATGCAACTAATGAGATTTAGTTTCGAGCTACATCTCTCTCCGTAAATAATCAGTGGCTCACCGTCTCTGTGTGGTATACGAAGAGCTTTATCTCCACAGATAATGTCAGCCCTTATCTTGGTCAACCAGTCCATACCGATAATAACATCAAAGCTTCCCAACTTAATGGGTATCAAGTCAATCTCGAAATCTACACCAGCTATGTTGATAATAGCTCCTCGATTAATTTGGTCAACTTTCTCAAGTTTTCCATTGGCTACCTCTACAAGCATACTCTCCTTTAAAGGAACTAACGACCAATTTATCTTAGAGCAAAAGTGTCTACATACATAACTTCTATCGGCACCAGTATCAAATAGGACAGAAGCTAATAGATTGTTGATAGTGAATATACCTGTAACCAAGTCGGGGTTCTCACGGGCATCCCTTGCATTTACGTTGAAAGCTCTGCCACGCGGTGGTCCACCTTCCTTTCGCTTGTTGGGACACTCATTTCTGAAGTGGCCCGTCTGTCCGCATTCATAGCACTTTCTCGGTCCCGTGGGGTTCAGCTTCCCAGTCATGGTGGTGATCTTGCATTCCTTGCCAATATGCCTGGTCCTTTTACATTTTTCGCAGACCACGTTGCAGTACCCGGTGTGATGCTTGTAGCATCTCTTGCACTGCGGCAGACTACCCTTGTAGTTAGAGTTCGAACTAGGGTTCGAGTTGGGGTTGTTTCCCTTGAAACCTTCATGTCGTTTAGCCGGGTTTTGATCACAGACTCTCCCCTTTTTGTTGTCCCACTTACGCTTCTCGCTGCTAACCCCCGATTCAGATTTTGCCTTTTTCGGTTCATCGCCAATAACTTGGTTCATTAAGGTATGCGCCATGCGCATTGCTTCCGGGACATCAGTTGGCTTAGAAGAGGTGACATTTCCCTTAATGGTCTTAGGAAGTCCCACAAGTAACTTTCCATACGCTTAAACTCTGGGGTAACCATCGTGGGACACATCAGAGCTAATTTCAGATACCCACGGTTGTAACCATCAAGATCATTTCCAACAACCTTCAACTGCCAAAACTCGGCCTCCATTTTCTGGATCTCTGTTTGGGGACAGTACTCTTCAATCATGGCCCCCTTGAATTCTTCCCACGGCGTAGCATACGCCTCGTCAATACCCTTGGCTTGAGCAAGTGTGTTCCACCAGGTTAGTGCGCCGTCCGACAGTGTACATGAGGCATACTTGGTTTTGTTCGTCTCTGAGCAGTTGCTTATACGGAACACCGATTATAATTTCTCAAACCACCTAGTGAGACCAACTGGCCCCTCAGTACCACTAAAGTTGTGGGGCTTGCAGCTTTGCAATTCCTTATAAGTATACCCATTATGAATAGGCTGGTTAACTGGTGGGGCTTGGGGGTTCATTTCTGCTAAAGCTGCGGCTACTCGTTCAGTGATCATTTCTTCGATCAGTGCTGCCGTGGGCGTTGATCTTCCATTGGCCATTGATGTTCTAAACAAAAATTTTGACTCAAGTCAAAATCCAGTATTCAAATAATAATACTATAGTGTATGGTAACCAACATGGAATCAACTCAACACATGTTAATTAAGTATCGCAAATAGATTCAGATACCACAAAATCATCATACAGTAACGTAAATGGAACACCGTACAAAGATTAAACAACACTAAGTTCCATTCATTAATAAAAAGTTGCATACATTCGCATAGGTTCGTACAATACATAAGTAATACATGAAACTACAAGTGAGATTACATAATGAAATCTAATACAAATGCCCTATGGTGACGGTGGGTGAAGGATGTCCATTATGTGGGACATCTGGTCCTCGAGCTCAGTTACCCGAGCACGGAGGATCTCCACTTCCCTCGTCAGTTCCTCGACGGAGGGAGATGGTGGTGAAATGTCCCGTTCATATTGATTATAAACGTTCCATATTAATTGATTTCGTTGCGAGGTTTTGACCTCTATATGAGACGTTTTTCAAAGACTGCATTCATTTTTAAAACAACCATAACCTTTATTTTATCAATAAAGGTTTTAAAAACATTACGTAGATTATCAAATAATGATAATCTAAAATATACTGTTTACACATGACCATTACATAACGGTTTACAATAGAAATATATTACATCGACATATGTTTCTTGAATGCAGTTTTTACACAATATCATACAAACATGAACTCCAAATCTTGTCCTTATTTTAGTATGCAACAGCGGAAGCTCTTAATATTCACCTGAGAATAAACATGCTTTAAACGTCAACAAAAATGTTGGTGAGTTATAGGTTTAACCTATATATATCAAATCGTAACAATAGACCACAATATTTTATATTTAAATACACATCCCAAACATAGAGATAAAAATCATTCATATGGTAAACACCTGGTAACCGACATTAAAAAGATGCATATATAAGAATATCCCCATCATTCCGGGACACCCTTCGGATATGATATAAATTTCGAAGTACTAAAGCATCCGGTACTTTGGATGGGGTTTGTTAGGCCCAATAAATCTATCTTTAGGATTCGCGTCAATTAGGGTGTCTGTTCCCTAATTCTTAGATTACCAGACTTAATAAAAAGGGGCATATTCGATTTCAATAATTCAACCATAGAATGTAGTTTCACGTACTTATGTCTATTTTGTAAATCATTTATAAAACTTGCATGTATTCTCATCCCAAAAATATTAAATTTTAAAAGTGGGACTATAACTCACTTTCACAGATATTTCCTTCCTCGGAAATAAGACTTGGCCACGGATCGATTCACGAACCTATACAAATATGTACATATATATCAAAGTATGATCAAAATATAATTAAAACCATTTTTATTATGTTTTAAAGATTTGAGTGTATTAAGTCAGCTGTCCTCGTTAGTAACCTACAACTAGTTGTCCACAGTTAGATGTACAGAAATAAATTGATATATATTATCTTGAATCAATCCACGACCCAGTGTATACACGTCTCAGGCTAGATCACAACTCAAAGTATATATATTTTTGGAATCAACCTCAACCCTGTATAGCTAACTCCAACATTACTGCATTTAGAGTGTCTATGGTTGTTCCAAATAATATATATACATGGGTCAATATGATATGTCAAAATATTTGCATACGTGTCTATGGTATCCCAAGATTACATAATATATTAGAATACATGTATAATACAATATAAGTTAGCTAGGATATGATTTGTATAGATTTGTTAAACATTTCCCGTAGCTAAAAAGATCAAAAATATCCAATCTTGTTTTACCCATAACTTCTTCATTTTAAATCCGTTTTGAGTGAATCAAATTGCTATGGTTTCATATTGAAATATAATTTAAGAATCCAAACAGAAAAAGTATAGGTTTATAGTTGGAAATTTAAGTTACATGTCAATTACTAAAGAGGTAGTCATTTCCGTCGAAAGAACGACATCTTGATGACCATTTTGAAAAACATACTTTCACTTTGAGTTTAACCAAGATTTTTGGATATAGTTTCATGTTCATATGAAAAATAATTTTCCCTGAAGAACAACTTTTAAATCAAAGTTTATCATAGTTTTTAATTATCCAAACCAAAACAGCCTCCGGTTTCACTACGACGGCGTATATCCGATTTTATGGTGTTCATCGTGTTTCCAGGTTTTAAATCATTAAGTTAGCATATCATATATATATATATATATATATATATATATATATATATATATATATATATATATATATATATATATATATATATATATATATATATATATATATATATATATATATATATAGAACATGTGTTTAGTTGATTTTAAAAGTCAAGTTAGAAGGATTAACTTTTGTTTGCGAACAAGTTTAGAATTAACTAAACTATGTTCTAGTGATTACTAGTTTAAACCTTCGAATAAGATAGCTTTATATGTATGAATCGAATGATGTTATGAACATTATTACTACCTCGAGTTTTCTGGATAAAACTACTGGAAATAAAAAAAATGGATCTAGCTGCAAAGGATCCTTGGATGGCTTGAAAGTTCTTGAAGCAGAATTATGACACGAAAACAGTTCAAGTAAGATTTTCACTCGAAATAAGATTGTTATAGTTGTAGAAATTGAACCAAAGTTTGAATATGAATATTACCTTGAATTAGAAAGATAATCTACTATAAATAACAAAGGTTCCTTGATCTTATATGATTACTTGGAATGGATTAGAAAGCTTGGAAGTAGACTTGCAAACTTGGAAGTATTCTTGATTTTTATGAAACTATACATATGGAATTTATGAAGAACACTTAGAACTTGAAGACAGAACTTGAGAGAGATCAATTAGATGAAGAAAATTAAAGAATGAAAGTGTTTGTAGGTGTTTTTGGTCGTTGGCATATGGATTAGATATAAAGGATATGTAATTTTGTTTTCATGTAAATAAGTCATGAATGATTACTAATATTTTTGTAATTTTATGAGATATTCATGCTAGTTGCCAAATGATGGTTCCCACATGTGTTAAGTGACTCACATGGGCTGCTAAGAGCTGATCATTGGAGTGTATATACCAATAGTACATACATCTAAAAACTGTGTATTGTACGAGTACGAATACAGGTGCATACGAGTAGAATTGTTGATGAAACTGAACGAGGATGTAATTGTAAGCATTTTTGTTAAGTAGAAGTACTTTGATATGTGTCTTGAAGTCTTTCAAAAGTGTAAGAATATATATCAAAACACAACATGTATATACATTCTAATGGAGTCGTTAAGTCTTCGTTAGTCGTTACATGTAAGTGTTGTTTTGAAACCTTTAAGTTAACGATCTCAATTAATGTTGTTAACCCAATGTTTATTATATCAAATGAGATGTTAAATTATTATATTATCATGATATTATGATGTATGAATATCTTTTAATATGATATATACATTAAAATATCGTTACAACGATAATCGTTACACATAAGTCTCGTTTCGTAATTCTTGAGTTAGTAGTCTTGTTTTTACATATGTAGTTCATTGTTAACACACTTAATGATATATTTAAATATCATTTTATCATGTTTAATATAGTGTATCAATATCTTAATATGATACATATGTATTTAGTAGACGTTATCATAACGATAATCGTTATATATATCATTTTGAGTTTCTTAACTTAGTAATCTCATTTCTTATGTATATCACACATTGTTAATATACTTAGTGAGATACTTACTCATCATAATCTCATGTCAACCATATATATATGTCTATATATACCACAACATGTAGTTTTTACAATTTTGTAACGTTCGTGAATCGCCGGTCAACTTGGGTGATCAATTGTCTATATGAAACTTATTTCATTTAATCAAGTCTTAACAAGTTTGATTGCTTAACACGTTGGAAACATTTAGTCATGTAAATATCAATCTCAATTAATATATATAAACATGGAAAAGTCCGGGTCACTACAGTACATACCCGTTAAATAAATTTCGTCCCGAAATTTTAAGCTGTTGAAGGTGTTGACGAATCTTCTGGAAATAGATGCGGGTATTTCTTCTTCATCTGATCTTCACACTCCCAGAGGTCCTCTACAAGCATTCCATCGAACCTTAACAATCGGTATCTTGTTTTGCTTAAGTCTCTTAACCTCACGATCCATTATTTCGACGGGTTCTTCAATGAATTGAAGTTTTTCATTGATTTGGATTTCGTCTAACGGAATAGTGAGATCTTCTTTAGCAAAACATTTCTTCAAATTCGAGACGTGAAAAATGTTATGTACAGTCGCGAGTTGTTGAGGTAGCTCCAGTTGGTAAGCTACTGGTCCGACACGATCTATAATCTTGAATGGTCCAATGTACCTTGGATTTAGTTTCCCCCGTTTACCAAATCGAACAACGCCTTTCCAAGTTGAAACCTTAAGCATGACCATTTCTCCAATTTCAAACTCTATAACTTTTCTTTTACTATCCGCGTAGCTCTTTTGTCGACTCTGGGCGGTTTTCAATCGTTGTTGAATTTGGATGATTTTCTAGGTAGTTTCTTGCATTATCTCCGGACCCGTAATTTGTCTATCCCCCACTTCATTCCAACAAATCGGAGACCTGCACTCTCTACCATAAAGTGCCTCAAACGGCGCCATCTCAATACTAGAATGATAACTGTTATTGTAAGAAAAATTCTGCTAAAGGTAGGTGTCGATCCCAACTATTTTTGAAATCAATAACACATGCTCGTAGCATGTCTTCAAGCGTTTGTATCATCCTTTCATTCTGCCCATCAGTTTATGGATGATAGGCAGTACTCATATCTAGACGAGTCCCCAATGCATGTTGCAACGTCTGCCAGAACCTTGAAACAAATCTACCATCCGTATAAGAGATAATAGAGATGGGTATTCCATGTCTGGAGACAACCTCCTTCAAAAACAATCGTGCCAACTTCTCCATTTTGTCATCTTCTCTCATTAGCAGGAAGTGTGCTGACTTGGTGAGACGATCAACTATTACCCAAATAGTATCATAACCACTTACAGTCCTTGGTAATTTAGTAATGAAATCCATGGTAATGTTTTCCCATTTCCATTCCGGGATTTCAGGTTGTTGTAGTAGACCTGATGGTTTTTGATGTTCAGCTTTGACCTTAGAACACGTCAAATATTCTCCTACATATTTAGTAATATCAGCTTTCATACCCGGCCACCAAAAGTGTTTCTTGAGATCTTTATACATCTTCCCCGCTCCGGGATGTATTGAATATCTAGTTTTATGTGCTTCTTTAAGTACCATTTCTCTCACATCTCCAACC
Organism: Rutidosis leptorrhynchoides; assembly: GCF_046630445.1. Lineage (NCBI taxonomy): Eukaryota > Viridiplantae > Streptophyta > Magnoliopsida > Asterales > Asteraceae > Rutidosis > Rutidosis leptorrhynchoides. The sequence goes on along the minus strand of NC_092343.1, from coordinate 304,306,935 downwards.
TTGGTACCCAAATTCTATCAGCCCTATATCGGGTTCCGTCTTCCCGAATATTAAGATGTTTCTCTGATCCTTTGGGTATCTCATTCTTCAACTTTCCTTCTTTTACAACCCCCTGTTGCGCCTCCTTTATTTGAGTAGTAAGGTTAGTACGAATAATTATATTCATAGCTTTTACCCGTATAGGTTCTCTGTCCTTTCTACTCAAAGCATCAGCTACCACATTCGCCTTCCCCGGGTGGTATCGAATCTCAAAATCATAGTCATTCAACAGTTCAATCCACCTGCGTTGTCTCATATTCAGTTGCTTCTGATTAAATATATGTTGGAGACTTTTGTGGTCGGTATATATAATACTTTTGACCCCATATAAATAATGCCTCCACGTCTTTAATGTAAAAAAAACAGCACCCAATTCCAAATCGTGAGTTGTATAATTTTGCTCGTGAATCTTCAATTGTCTAGACGTATAAGCAATCACCTTCGTTCGTTGCATTAATACACAACCGAGACCTTGCTTTGATGCGTCACAATAAATCAAAAAATCATCATTCCCTTTAGGCAATGACAATATAGGTGCCGTAGTTAGCTTTTTCTTCAATAACTGAAACGCCTTCTCTTGTTCATCCTTCCATTCAAATTTCTTCCCTTTATGCGTTAATGCAGTCAAGGGTTTTGCTATTTTGGAGAAATCTTGGATGAATCTTCTGTAGTAACCAGCCAATCCTAAAAATTGACGTATATGCTTCTGAGTTTTTGGGGTTTCCCACTTTTCAACGGTTTCGATCTTTGCCGGATCCACCTGGATACCTTCTTTGTTCACTATGTGATCGAGGAATTGAATTTCTTCCAATCAAAATGCACACTTTGAAAACTTAGCGTACAGTTTTTCTTTCCTCAATACTTCTAGCACTTTTCTTAAATGTTCTTCGTGCTCTTGATCATTTTTTGAGTAAATAAGTATGTCATCGATGAAAACAATGACAAACTTGTCAAGATATGGCCCACACACTCGGTTCATGAACACAGATGGTGCGTTAGTCAATCCAAACGGCATAACCATAAACTCGTAATGACCATAACGCGTCCTAAAAGCAGTTTTTGGAATATCATCCTCCTTTACTCGCATTTGATGATATCCAGAACGTAAATTGATTTTCGAATAAACCGAAGAGCCTTGTAGTTGATCAAATAAGTCGTCAATTCTTGGCAGTGGATAACGGTTTTTGATGGTAAGTTTATTCAACTCTCTGTAGTCAATACACAACCTAAATGTACCATCCTTCTTCTTGACAAACAAAACAGGAGCTCCCCATGGTGATGTGCTTGGTCGAATGAAACCACGTTCTAATAGTTTTTGCAGTTGGCTTTGCAGTTCTTTCATCTCGCTGGGTGCGAGTCTGTAAGGAGCACGAGCTATTGGTGCAGCTCCTAGTACAAGATCTATTTGAAATTCAACAGATCGATGTGGAGGTAGTCCCGGTAATTCTTTCGGAAGTACATTGGGAAATTCTTTTGCGACGGGAACATCATTGATATTCTTTTCTTTAGTTTGTACTTTCTCGAGGTGTGCTAGAACAGCATAGCAACCTTTTCTTATTAGTTTTTGTGCCTTCAAATTACTAATAAGATGTAGCTTCGTGTTGCCCTTTTCTCCGTACACCATTAAGGGTTTTCCTTTTTATTATATAATGCGAATTGCATTTTTGTAACAAACGATCTCTGCTTTCACTTCTTTCAACCAATCCATACCGATTATCAAATCAAAACTCCCTAACTCTACTGGTATCAAGTCAATCTTAAATGTTTCGCTAACCAGTTTAATTTGTCGATTCCGGCATATATAATCTGCTGAAATTAATTTACCCTTTGCTAATTCGAGTAAAAATTTACTATCCAATGGCGTCAATGGACAACCTAATTTAGCACAAAAATCTCTACTCATATAGCTTCTATCTGCACTCGAATCAAATAAACCGTAAGCAGATTTATTGTCAATAAGAAACGTACCCGTAACAAGCTCCGGGTCTTCCTGTACCTCTGCCGCATTAATATTGAAAACTCTTCCGCGGCCTTGTCCATTCGTGTTCTCCTGGTTCGGGCAATTTCTAATAATGTGGCCCGGTTTTCCACATTTATAACAAACTACATTGGCATAACTTGCTCCGACACTACTTGCTCCGCCATTACTCGTTCTGACACCATTTGTTCATTTCGTTCTGTTAACCCCTGGTCCATAGACCTCACACTTCGCCGCGCTATGACCATTTCTTTTACACTTGTTGCAAAATTTGGTGCAGAACCCCGAGTGATACTTTTCACACCTTTGGCATAGCTGCTTTTGATTGTTGTTGTTGTTGTTGCGGTTGTTATTGTTGTTGGGATGATTGTTGTAGTTGTTGTTGTTGTTGTTGTTGTACCGTTTGTTGTAGTTGCGATTGATGTTGCGATTGTTGGGATAGTTGTTGTTATTTTGGTGACTTTTATCACCGTTTTTCTCCCACTTTCTTTTGACTAGCTTCACGTTGGCCTCTTCGGCCGCCTGTTCTTTAATTCTTCCCTCAATCTGGTTCACTAGTTTGTGAGCCATTTTACATGCCTTTTGTATGGAGGCAGGCTCGTGTGAACTTATATTTTCTTGGATTCTCTCCGGTAACCCATTCACAAACGCGTCGATCTTCTCTTCCTCATCTTCGAACGCTCTCGGACATAATAGGCACAATTCTGTGAATCGTCTTTCGTACGAAGTAATATCAAATCCCTGTGTTCGTAACCCTCTAAGTTCTGACTTAAGCTTATTGACCTCGGTTCTGGGACGGTACTTCTCGTTCATCAAGTGCTTGAATGCTGACCACGACAGCGCGTAATCAGCATCTTATCCCACTTGCTCTAGATAGGTATTCCACCATGTTAACGCAATACCTGTGAAGGTATGCGTAGCGTACTTCACTTTTTCTCCTTCAGCACACTTACTTATGGCAAACACTGATACAACTTTCTCGGTCTACCGTTTTGAATTCGATTGGTCCTTTGGTCCCATTAAATTTTAAAGGTTTGCAGGCAGTGAATTCTTTGTAGGAGCATCCTACACGATTTCTTGCGCCGTTAGCTGTATTGCTAGATTCAGAGTTATTATTGGTATGTAGCGCGGCCTGTACTGCGGCTATGTTTGAAGCAAGAAAGGCACGAAATTCCTCTTCGCTCATATTCAAGGTGTGTCGAGTAGTCGGTGTCATTTCCTTCAAAATAGTCAAATGAAACAAGTTAATCATACAGAATATTAAGAGTAGTCAATAGTATCTCGTAGCATAATATGAACTCATTTATAAAAGCTTTTTCTTCATATTAGCGTTTTATAAGTTTAAATTCGGGTACTACCTACCCGTTAAGTTCATACTTAGTAGCTAATATACAATTCAACTACTACAATTCCATATGAAAAATTGATTATAATAATATATCACATACAAATATTCTTCAAACTTACAACTTCGCTATATTACATATAACATGAAATATAGTACACTATGATACAGGACAGTTTTGAAGATAAATCTAGTTAATAGGCAAGTTGTTCAGCAAAGGAAATAAAGACACGTAATTCATAAGTCCAGAAACAAGTCATGCATTCTGGTTTTACTAAGACGACTTCCCATCCTTGGTCTTGTGGAAAATAACCGTTATGACCATTGGCTAGGCAGCATATTGTAATGTCGTCAAAAGGACGAGGGTTTCGTAATGTCCAACAGCCCTGTAATAATCTAAAAACCTTGTTTCTCACCCCAACTACTGAATCCGTCACTTGTGGGAAAGTTTTATTTAAAAGCTGCAATCCGATGTTCTTTTTCTCACTTTGGTAAGAAGCAAACATCACTAACCCGTAAGCATAACATGCTTTTTTATGTTGCATGTTAGAAGCTCTTTCTAATTCATGAAATCCTATGTTGGGATATGTTGAGTCAAAATAGGTTTTTAACCCGTAGCGTAAAATTGCATTTGGGTTCCCCGCATTTAACGCTTTAAAGAAAACACGGTGTAACTTAAAGTCTCCCCAATGTGATATACCCCACCTATCAAAGGAAAGCCTTTTATAAACTAAGGCATTTCTGGAAAGTCTTTCAAATGTTTGACAAGTTAATTTCGCCATAACTAAATGTGCTGATGAATTCTGACCGACTCTAGACAAGATTTCCTCAATCATATCCTCTGGTAGGTCTTCTAAAATATTCGGTTGTCTACCCTTAACGTCCATTTTGTTTTTATACTGTAAAATAGACAAGGATTAGATTCGTAATAACAAACAATACAAGCAATTTTTACATAGAACATAAAAGTACAAGCACACTACAATACATTTATTACACAACATGCTCACACCCCTCTAATCTAAATCACTGGTTTCTTCTTATTCGGATTTGGTTCTCTTTCCTAATCTTCTAGGGATATATGATGTTCCTCTAATACGAGTCGTCATTTTCCATATTGGTTTAGAAAAACTGGTGGTTTAGAGGTTCCCCGGTTATTGTCACGATATTGAAACTACGGGTGTTGACGGTACATATAAAGTTCATCGGGGTCGGAATCAGATTTCTCTATTTTGATGTCTTTTCCCTTATTATTTTCTTTTGCCTCATTAAATTGGGTCAGGGTAATTTCTATAACATCATCGGAATCCTCATCAGGATCCGATTCATCGAAAAATTGGTAATTTTCCCAATATTTTGCTTCCTTAGCGGAAACACCATTGACCATTATTAACTTTGGTCCATTGGTTGAAGATTTTCTTTTATTTGACTGGTTTTTGTGGTTCCTACTATTCCCCCCTCCGGAACCTCTTCTTCTTCCGGTTCCTCTTCTTCTAGTTCCTCTTCTTTCGGTTCCTCTTCTTCCGGTTCCGTTTCCTCTTCTTCCGGTTCTTCGGGAACTTGTGAATCTTGCCAATATATATTCGACTCTTCGTTATTATTAGGTAAGTCAATGGGATTTGTGCTAGAGGTAGTCATCTATCACACAATATCAAACATGTTAAGAGATTAATATATCACATAATATTTACATGTTAATAATATATAGTTTCCAACAAAAATGTTAAGCAATCATTTTTAAAGAAAACACGGTCGAAGTCCAGACTCACTAATGCATCCTAACAAACTCGATAAGACACACTAATGCAAATTTTCTGGTTCTCTAAGACCAACGCTCGGATACCAACTGAAATGTCCGTTCATATTGATTATAAACGTTCCATATTAATTGATTTCGTTGCGAGGTTTTGACCTCTATATGAGACGTTTTTCAAAGACTGCATTCATTTTTAAAACAACCATAACCTTTATTTTATCAATAAAGGTTTTAAAAACATTACGTAGATTATCAAATAATGATAATCTAAAATATACTGTTTACACACAACCATTACATAATGGTTTACAATAGAAATATATTACATCGACATATGTTTCTTGAATGCAGTTTTTACACAATATCATACAAACATGGACTCCAAATCTTGTCCTTATTTTAGTATGCAACATCGGAAGCTCTTAATATTCACCTGAGAATAAACATGCTTTAAACGTCAACAAAAATGTTGGTGAGTTATAGGTTTTAACCTATATACATCAAATCGTAACAATATACCACAATATTTCATATTTCAATACACATCCCATACATAGAGATAAAAATCATTCATATGGTGAACACCTGGTAACCGACATTAACAAGATGCATATATAAGAATATCCCCATCATTCCGGGACACCCTTCAGATATGATATAAACAGTGTTGTAAATCTCCCGAGATCTCCCCGAGATCTCCCCCGAGATCTCGTTTTTAGAAGGAAACCGAGATGAGATGTTCATCTCCCGAGATTTCTCGGTCAACGGGGTCAAACTTAGTCAAAGCCACGATTTCTCAGATTTTCTTTCTAATTTGTAATATTTTCTTGTAAAATTCGTAAATTCTAAGATTCTCTCGCTCATTTCTCATATATTTTTGTAAAATCTCGTAAAAATGTATATAAATATGCATATATTTATGTTTTTATGTATAGTTTTATTAAAAAACCTATAAGGTCAACGTAAGTCAACGTCCGAGATCTCCCTGAGATTATTCCGAGATGCCGAGATCTCCCTAAAAAGTCCAAACGAGATCTCCCTGAGATCCGAGTTCTCCAACCTTGGATATAAATTTCGAAGTACTAAAGCATCCAGTACTTTAGATGGGGTTTGTTAGGCCCAATAGATCTATCTTTAGGATTCGCGTCAATTAGGGTGTCTGTTCCCTAATTCTTAGATTACCAGACTTAATAAAAAGGGGCATATTCGATTTCGATAATTCAACCATAGAATGTAGTTTCACGTACTTGTGTCTATTTTGTAAATCATTTATAAAACCTGCATGTATTCTCATCCCAAAAATATTAGATTTTAAAAGTGGGACTATAACTCACTTTCATAGATATTTCCTTCCTCGGAAATAAGACTTGGCCACGGATCGATTAACGAACCTATAAAAATATGTACATATATATCAAAGTATGATCAAAATATAATTACAACCATTTTTCTTATGTTTTAAAGATTTGAGTGTATTAAGTCAGCTGTCCTCATTAGTAACCTACAACTAGTTGTTCACAGTTAGATGTACAGAAATAAATTGATATATATTATCTTGAATCAATCCACGACCCAGTGTATACACGTCTCAGGCTAGATCACAACTCAAAGTATATATATTTTTAGAATCAACCTCAACCCTGTATAGCTAACTCTAACATTACTGCATATAGAGTGTCTATGGTTGTTCCAAATAATATATATACGTGGGTTGATATGATATGTCAAAACATTTGCATACGTGTCTATGGTATCCCAAGATTACATAATATATTAGAATACATGTATAATACAATATAAGTTAGCTAGGATATGATTTGTATAGATTTGTTAAACATTTCCCGTAGCTAAAAAGATCAAAAATATCCAATCTTGTTTTACCCATAACTTCTTTATTTTAAATCCGTTTTGAGTGAATCAAATTGCTATGGTTTCATATTGAACTCTAATTTAAGAATCCAAATAGAAAAATTATAGGTTTATAGTCGGAAATTTAACTTACATGTCAATTACTAAAGAGGTAGTCATTTCCATCGAAAGAATGACATCTTGATGACCATTTTGAAAAACATACTTTCACTTTGAGTTTAACCAAGATTTTTGGATATAGTTTCATGTTCATATGAAAAATCATTTTCCCAGAAGAACAACTTTTAAATCAAAGTTTATCATAGTTTTTAATTATCCAAACCAAAACATCCCCCGGTTTCACTACGACGGCGTATATCCGATTTTATGGTGTTCATCGTGTTTCCAGGTTTTAAATCATTAAGTTAGCATATCATATATATATATATATAGAAAATGTGTTTAGTTGATTTTAAAAGTCAAGTTAGAAGGATTAACTTTTGTTTGCGAACAAGTTTAGAATTAACTAAACTATGTTCTAGTGATTACTAGTTTAAACCTTCGAATAAGATAGCTTTATATGTATGAATCGAATGATGTTATGAACATTATTACTATCTTAAGTTTTCTGGATAAAACTACTGGAAATGAGAAAAATGGATCTAGCTTCAAAGGATCCTTGGATGGCCTGAAAGTTCTTGAAGCAGAATCATGACACGAAAACAGTTCAAGTAAGATTTTCACTCGAAATAAGATTGTTATAGTTGTAGAAATTGAATCAAAGTTTGAATATGAATATTACCTTTAATTAGAAAGATAACCTACTGTAAATAACAAAGGTTCCTTGATCTTATATGATTACTTGGAATGGATTAGAAAGCTTGGAAGTAGACTTGCAAACTTGGAAGTATTCTTAATTTTTATGAAACTATACTTATGGAATTTATGAAGAACACTTAGAACTTGAAGATGGAACTTGAGAGAGATCAATTAGATGAAGAAAATTGAAGAATGAAAGTGTTTGTAGGTATTTTTGGTCGTTGATATATGGATTAGATATAAAGGATATGTAATTTTGTTTTCATGTAAATAAGTCATGAATGATTACTAATATTTTTGTAATTTTATGAGATATTTCATGCTAGTTGCCAAATGATGGTTCTCACATGGATTAATTGACTCACATGGGCTGCTAAGAGCTAATTATTGGAGTGTATATACCAATAGTACATACATCTAAAAGCTGTGTATTGTACGAGTACTAATACGGGTGCATACGAGTAGAATTGTTGATGAAACTGAACGAGGATGTAATTGTAAGCATTTTTGTTAAGTAGAAGTACTTTGATATATGTCTTGAAGTCTTTCAAAAGTGTAAGAATACATATCAAAACACAACATGTATATACATTCTAATGGAGTCGTTAAGTCTTCGTTAGTCGTTACATGTAAGTGTTGTTTTGAAACCTTTAAGTTAACGATCTCAATTAATGTTGTTAACCCAATGTTTATTATATCAAATGAGATGTTAAATTATTATATTATCATGATATTATGATGTATGAATATCTTTTAATATGATATATACATTAAAATATCGTTACAACGATAATCGTTACATATAAGTCTCGTTTCGTAATTCTTGAGTTAGTAGTCTTGTTTTTACATATGTAGTTCATTGTTAACACACTTAATGATATATTTAAATATCATTTTATCATGTTAAATATAATGTATCAATATCTTAATATGATACATATGTATTTAGTAGACGTTATCATAACGATAATCGTTATATATATCATTTCGAGTTTCTTAACTTAGTAATCTCATTTCTTATGTATATCACACATTGTTAATATACTTAGTGAGATACTTACTCATCATAATCTCATGTCAACCATATATATATGTCTATATATACCACAACATGTAGTTTTTACAATTTTGCAACGTTCGTGAATCGCCGGTCAACTTGGGTGATCAATTGTCTATATGAAACTTATTTCATTTAATCAAGTCTTAACAAGTTTAATTGCTTAACATGTTGGAAACATTTAGTCATGTAAATATCAATCTCAATTAATATATATAAACATGGAAAAGTTCGGGTCACTACAGGTGGGGCAGGCGGTGCAGTCGGTACGAGTGGTGCTGGTGGAGCTGGTGGTGCAGACGGTCCGGCACCAGAAGTAGATGCTGCGTAATGGGGAGCCTTACGTATGAATGGATCAGCAGGATACGGCACAAGCCGCTTACGGGCGGTAACTCTAGTCCTCAGTCCATGTGCGTTAACGGACGATCTCCCTCCGTTAACCCCAGGAATAACAGTACCGTCGAAACGATACCGCTTCTTCGGCGGGGTAGAGGGTGGCTGCTCGGGTGCTTCCTTGGGATCCTCGTCGGAATCCTCTTCACTAGAGTCATCAGAGGATGAGTCGTCGGATGATGAGTCGTCGGAATCATCTGGGGGTGGCTGTACGGGTGGCTCTGCTCGGCCGGCCATCATCAGTCGATATCTGAAAGGCGGGATCGGCACGAGACATCCATCAGGAAGGCATCGGCACCAATGGTTATGCTCATTACGGAACGGACCTTCCCCAAGTTCTGCGGGAATCACAGCACCACCGGGATGGTGCTGTGGCCCCGAGGGTCCTGGGACAAGTTGTGACGACCCGGAAAATTTTAACTTATTTTAAACCAATTCTCTATATGATTTCCTCATGATAAGCAATGAATTTTGACAAGTTTTAAAACTTTTAAAAATGAGTTTTATACAAACAATTGACCATCCATTTGTCCGACGATTCACGAACGTCATAACTTGTATTAATTATATACTTATGTATATATATGGATATATATGGATTATCTCTAACTTGAATATATGATAATTAAGTATCTCATTAAGTATATTAACAATGGGTTATATATATAAAATGAGACTACTAACTTAAGGGTTTCGAAACATTATATATATGTAACGCTTAACGACGTAATAACCCTTATGTTAAAATGAATATATATGTATTGTATTAATATGTAATATATGTAGTGACCCGAACTTTTCCATGTTTATATATATTAATTGAGATTGATATTTACATGATTAAATGTTTCCAACATGTTAAGCAATCAAACTTGTTAAGACTTGATTAATTGAAATATGTTTCATATAGACAATTGACCACCCAAGTTGACCGGTGATTCACGAACGTTAAAATTTGTAAAAACTATATGATGACATATATATGGATATATATATAGTTAACATGATACTATGATAAGTAAACGTATCATTAAGTATATTAACAATGAACTACATATGTAAAAACAAGACTACTAACTTAATGATTTTTAAACGAGATATATATGTAACGATTATCGTTGTAAAGACATTTAATGTATATATATCATATTAAGAGATATTCATACATGATAATATCATGATAATTTAATAATTTAAAATCTCATTTGATATTATAAACATTGGGTTAACAACATTTAACAAGATCGTTAACCAAAAGGTTTCAAAACAACACTTACATGTAACGACTAACGATGACTTAACGACTCAGTTAAAATGTATATACATGTAGTGTTTTAATATGTATTTATACACTTTTGAAAGACTTCAATACACTTATCAAAATACTTCTACTTAACAAAAATGCTTACAATTACATCCTCGTTCAGTTTCATCAACAATTCTACTCGTATGCACCTGTATTCGTACTCGTACAATACACAACTTTTAGATGTATGTACTATTGGTATATACACTCCAATGATCAGCTCTTAGCAGCCCATGTGAGTCACCTAACACATGTGGGAACCATCATTTGGCAACTAGCATGAAATATCTCATAAAATTACAAAAATATGAGTAATCATTCATGACTTATTTACATGAAAACAAAATTACATATCCTTTATATCTAATCCATACACCAATGACCAAAAACACCTACAAACACTTTCATTCTTCAATTTTCTTCATCTAATTAATCTCTCTCAAGTTCTATCTTCAAGTTCTAAGTGTTCTTCATAAATTCTACAAGTTCTAGTTACATAAAATCAAGAATACTTTCAAGTTTGCTAGCTCACTTCCAATCTTGTAAGGTGATCATCCAACCTCAAGAAATATTTATTTCTTACAGTAGGTTATAATTCTAATACAAGGTAGTAATCATATTCAAACTTTGGTTCAATTTCTATAACTATAACAATCTTATTTCAAGTGATGATCTTACTTGAACTTGTTTTCGTGTCATGATTCTGCTTCAAGAACTTCGAGCCATCTAAGGATCCGTTGAAGCTAGATCCATTTTTCTATTTTTCAGTAGGTTTATCCAAGGAACTTAAGGTAGTAATGATGTTCATAACATCATTCGATTCATACATATAAAGCTATCTTATTCGAAGGTTTAAACTTGTAATCACTAGAACATAGTTTAGTTAATTCTAAACTTGTTCGCAAACAAAAGTTAATCCTTCTAACTTGACTTTTAAAATCAACTAAACACATGTTCTATATCTATATGATATGCTAACTTAATGATTTAAAACCTGGAAACATGAAAAACACCGTAAAACCGGATTTACGCCGTCGTAGTAACACCGCGGGCTGTTTTGGGTTAGTTAATTAAAAACTATGATAAACTTTGATTTAAAAGTTGTTATTCTGAGAAAATTATTTTTATTATGAACATGAAACTATATCCAAAAATTATGGTTAAACTCAAAGTGGAAGTATGTTTTCTAAAATGGTCATCTAGACGTCGTTATTTCGACTGAAATGACTACCTTTACAAAAACGACTTGTAACTTATTTTTCCGACTATAAACCTATACTTTTTTTATTTAGATTCATAAAATAGAGTTCAATATGAAACCACAGCAATTTGATTCACTCAAAACGGATTTAAAATGAAGAAGTTATGGGTAAAACAAGATTGGATAATTTTTCTCATTTTAGCTACGTGAAAATTGGTAACAAATCTATTCCAACCATAACTTAATCAACTTGTATTGTATATTATGTAATCTTGAGATACCATAGACACGTATACAATGTTTCGACCTATCATGTCGACACATCTATATATATTTCGGAACAACCATAGACACTCTATATGTGAATGTTGGAGTTAGCTATACAGGGTTGAGGTTGATTCCAAAATATATATAGTTTGAGTTGTGATCAATACTGAGATACGTATACACTGGGTCGTGGATTGATTCAAGATAATATTTATCGATTTATTTCTGTACATCTAACTGTGGACAACTAGTTGTAGGTTACTATCGAGGACAGCTGACTTAATAAACTTAAAACATCAAAATATATTAAAAGTGTTGTAAATATATTTTGAACATACTTTGATATATATGTATATATTGTTATAGGTTCGTGAATCAACCAGTGGCCAAGTCTTACTTCCCGACGAAGTAAAAATCTGTGAAATTGAGTTATAGTCCCACTTTTAAAATCTAATATTTTTGGGATGAGAATACATGCAGGTTTTATAAATGATTTACAAAATAGACACAAGTACGTGAAACTACATTCTATGGTTGAATTATCGAAATCGAATATGCCCCTTTTTATTAAGTCTGGTAATCTAAGAATTAGGGAACAGACACCCTAATTGATGCGAATCCTAAAGATAGATCTATTGTGCCTAACAAACCCCATCCAAAGTACCGGATGCATTAGTACTTCGAAATTTATATCATATCCGAAGGGTGTCCCGGAATGATGGGGATATTCTTATATATGCATCTTGTTAATGTCGGTTACCAGGTGTTCACCATATGAATGATTTTTATCTCTATGTATGGGATGTGTATTGAAATATGAAATCTTGTGGTCTATTATTATGATTTGATATATATAGGTTAAACCTATAACTCACCAACATTTTTGTTGACGTTTTAAGCATGTTTATTCTCAGGTGATTATTAAGAGCTTCCACTGTCGCATACTTAAATAAGGATGAGATTTGGAGTCCATGTTTGTATGATATTGTGTAAAAACTGCATTCAAGAAACTTATTTTGTTGTAACATATTTGTATTGTAAACCATTATGTAATGGTCGTGTGTAAACAGGATATTTTAGATTATCATTATTTGATAATCTATGTAAAGCTTTTTAAACCTTTATTGATGAAATAAAGGTTATGGTTTGTTTTAAAAATGAATGCAGTCTTTGAAAAACGTCTCATATAGAGGTCAAAACCTCGCAACGAAATCAATTAATATGGAACGTTTTTAATCAATAAGAACGGGACATTTCAGCTGGTATCCGAGCGTTGGTCTTAGAGAACCAGAATTTTACACTAGTGTGTCTTATCGAGTTTGTTAGGATGCATTAGTGAGTCTGGACTTCGACCGTGTTTACTTGAAAAATGATTGCTTAACAAATTTTGTTGGAAACTATATATTTTTAACATGTGAATATTATGTGATATATTAATCTCTTAACGTGTTTGATATTATGTGATAGATGTCTACCTCTAGAACAAGTCCCATTGACTCACCTAATAATAATGAAGAGTCAAATGTAAATTGGAATGATTCGTGGACTGATTCACAAGTTCCCGAAGAGGAACCGGAAGGAGAGTCGAAACCGGAAGAAGAATCGGAACCGGAAGAAGAGTCGGAACCGGAAGAAGAATCGGAACCAGAAGAAGAATCGGAACCGGATGAAGAAATAGAACCGGTGGGGGAAATAATAAAACGGTTAAGTAAAAGAAAATCCTCAACCAACCGACCAAGGTTAATTATGGTCAATGGTGTTTCCGCCAAGGAAGCAAAATATTGGGAGGATTACCAATTCTCCGATGAATCGGATTCCGACGAGAATTCCGATGATGTTATAGAAATTACCCCAACTAAATTTAAAAAGGCAAAAGAAAATAATAAGGGAAAGGGCATAAAAATAGAGAAATCTAATTCCAACCCCGATGAACTTTATATGTATCGTCAACCCCCGAAGTCCTTAAGTTGTAACAATGACCCGGGAACCTCTAAACCACCAGGTTTTTCTAAACCAATGTGGAAAACGACGGCTCGTATTAGGGGAACATCATATATCCCTAGAAACTTGGCAAAACGAACCAAAACCGAAGAAGAAGAAACAAGCGAGTCGGAATAAGATAGTTGTATTAGTGTGGTGTAATATATGTAATATAGTGTGCTTATGCTTTATGATATATGTAAAAATTGCTTGTATTAATAAGTATTTTTTTTATGAATCTAACTCTTGTCTATTTTACAGTATAAAAACACAAAATGGATAGACAACCCAATATTTTAAGAGACCTACCCGGAGACATGATTGATGAAATCTTGTCTAGAGTCGGTCAGAATTCTTCGGCACACCTATTTAAGGCGAGATCAGTTTGTAAGACATTCGAAGAACATTCCAAGAATGCCTTGGTTTATAAAAGGCTTTCGTTCGAAAGATGGGGGATATCACATTGGGAAATCCATAAGTTACGATGTGTTTACTTTGACGCATATATTGCGGGGAACCCAAATGCTATTTTACGCAATGGGTTAAGAAATTATTTTGACTCAATATATCCGAATATTGGACTTCGTGATTTAGAAAAAGCGGCTAACATGCAACATAAAGAAGCATGTTATGCTTACGGATTATTAATGTTCGCTTCTCACCATAGTGAGAACAAGAACATCGGGCTACAACTATTAAATAAAACGTTCCCACAAGTGACGGAGTCGGTAATTGGGGTAAGAAATGAGGTTTTTAGATTGTTACGGGACTGTTGGACATTACGTAACCCTCGTCCCTTTGACGACGTTACAACACGCTGTCTTATCAACGGCCATAACGGTTATGTTCCACAAGACCAAGGATGGGAAGTAATCCTAGTAAAACCAGAATGCATGACTTGTTTCTGGACGTATGAATTACGTGTCTTTATTGCCTTTGCTGAACGACTTGTGTACTAGCTAGAATTATCTTCACAACCATCTTGTATCAAATTTATTGTGTGATATATTTCATGCTATATGTAAAATAAGCGGTATTGTAAGTTTGTAAAATATTGTGTAAAAGTTTGAACGCGAAATATTATTATAATAAGTTTTTCATATAGAATTGTAGTAGTTGAATTGTATATTAGCTACTAAGTATGAACTTAACGGGTAGGTACTACCCGAATTTAAACTTATAAAACGCTAATATGAAGAAAAAGCTTTTATAAATGAGTTCATATTATGCTACGAAATACTATTAACTACTCTTAATATTCTGTATGATTAACTTGTTCCATTTGACTATTTTGAAGGAAATGGCACCGACTACTCGACACACTGTGAATATGAATGAAGAGGAATTCCGTACTTTTCAAGCTTCAAACATAGCCGCAGTACAGGCTGCGCTACATACCAACAATAACCTTGGATCTAGCAGTACAGGAAATCGTGTAGGATGCACCTACAAAGAATTCACTGCCTGCAAACCTTTGGAATTTGATGGAACCGAAGGACCGATCGGATTGAAACGGTAGACCGAGAAGGTCGAATCGGTGTTTTCCATAAGTGTACTGAAGAGGACAAAGTGAAGTACGCTACGCATACCTTCACAGGTTCTGCGTTAACATGGTGGAATACCTATCTAGAGCAAGTGGGACAAGACGATGCGTATGCACTACCGTGGTCAGCATTCAAGCACTTGATGAACGAGAAGTACCGTCCCAGAACCGAGGTCAATAAGCTCAAGACAGAACTTAGAGGGTTACGAACCCAAGGATTTGATATTACCACGTACGAAAGACGATTCACAGAATTGTGCCTATTGTGTCCGGGAGCATTCGAAGATGAGGAAGAGAAGATCGACGCGTTTGTGAAAGGATTACCGGAAAGAATCCAAGAAGATATAAGTTCACACGAGCCCGCCTCCATACAACAGGCATGTAGAATGACTCACAAACTAGTGAACCAGATTGAAGAAAGAATTAAAGAACAGACTGCTGAAGAGGCCAATGTGAAGCAAGTCAAAAGAAAGTGGGAGGAAAACGGTGATAAGAATCACCAATACAACAACAACAGCAATTACAACAATAATCGCAACAATTATCCCAACAATCGCAACATCAATCGCAACTACAACAAACGACCCAACAACAACAACAACAACAACAACAACAACAACAACAACAACAACAACAACAACTACTACTACTACTATAACAATCATCCCAACAACAATAATAACCGCAACAACAACAACAACAATTAGAAGCAGCTATACCAAAGGTGTGAAAAGTATCACTCGGGGTTCTGCACCAAATTTTGCAACAAGTGTAAAAGAAATGGTCATAGCGCAGCGAAGTGTGAGGTCTACGGACCAGGGGTTAATAGAACGAAAGGAACAAATGGTGTCGGAACGAGTAATGGCGGAGCAAGTAGTGTCGGAGCAAGTTATGCCAATGTAGTTTGTTATAAATGTGGAAAACCGGGCCACATTATTAGAAATTTCCCGAACCAGGAGAACACGAATGGACAAGGCCGCGGAAGAGTTTTCAATATTAATGCGGCAGAGGCATAGGAAGACCCAGAGCTTGTTACGGGTATGTTTCTTATTGACAATAAATCTGCTTACGTTTTATTTGATTCGGGTGCAGATAGAAGCTATATGAGTAGAGATTTTTGTGCTAAATTAAGTTGTCCATTGACGCCTTTGGATAGTAAATTTTTACTCGAATTAGTAAATGGTAAATTAATTTCAGCAGATAATATATGTCGGAATCGAGAAATTAAACTGGTTAGCGAAACATTTAAGATTGATTTGATACATGTAGAGTTAGGGAGTTTTGATGTGATAATCGGTATGGACTGGTTGAAAGAAGTGAAAGCAGAGATGGTTTGTTACAAATATGCAATTCACATTATACGAGAAAAAAGAAAACCCTTAATGGTGTACGGAGAAAAGGGCAACACGAAGCTACATCTTATTAGTAACTTGAAGGCACAAAAACTAATAAGAAAAGGTTGCTATGCTGTTCTAGCACACGTCGAGAAAGTACAAACTGAAGAAAAGAGCATCAATGATGTTCCCATTGCAAAAGAATTTCCTGATGTATTTCCGAAAGAATTACCGGGATTACCCCCACATCGATCCATTGAATTTCAAATAGATCTTGTACCAGGAGCTGCACCAATAGCTCGTGCTCCTTACAGACTCGCACCCAACGAGATGAAAGAACTGCAAAGCCAATTACAAGAACTTTTAGAGCGTGGTTTCATTCGACCAAGCACATCACCATGGGGAGCTCCTGTTTTGTTTGTCAAGAAGAAAGATGGTACATTCGGGTTGTGTATCGACTACCGAGAGTTGAACAAACTTACCATCAAGAACCGCTACCCACTACCGAGAATCGACGACTTATTTGATCAACTACAAGGCTCGTCTGTTTATTCAAAGATTGACTTACGTTCCGGGTATCATCAAATGCGGGTGAAAGAAGATGATATTCCAAAGACTGCTTTCAAAACACGTTACAGTCATTACGAGTTTATGGTCATGCCGTTTGGTTTAACTAATGCACCAGCTATGTTCATGGACCTTATGAACCGAGTGTGTGGACCATACCTTGACAAGTTTGTCATTGTTTTCATTGATGACATACTTATTTACTCAAAGAATGACCAAGAACACGGTGAACATTTGAGAAAGGTGTTAGAAGTATTGAGGAAGGAAGAATTGTACGCTAAGTTTTCAAAGTGTGCATTTTGGTTGGAAGAAGTTCAATTCCTCGGTCACATAGTGAACAAAGAAGGTATTAAGGTGGATCCGGCAAAGATAGAAACTATTGAAAAGTGAGAAACCCCGAAAACTCCGAAACACATACGCCAGTTTTTAGGACTAGCTGGTTACTACAGAAGGTTCATCCAAGACTTTTCCAGAATAGCAAAACCCTTGACTGCATTAACGCATAAAGGGAAGAAATTTGAATGGAATGATGAACAAGAGAAAGCGTTTCAGTTATTGAAGAAAAAGCTAACTACGGCACCTATATTGTCATTGCCTGAAGGGAATGATGATTTTGTGATTTATTGTGACACATCAAAGCAAGGTCTCGGTTGTGTATTAATGCAACGAACGAAGGTGATTGCTTATGCATCTAGACAATTGAAGATTCACGAACAAAATTATACGACGCATGATTTGGAATTAGGCGCGGTTGTTTTTGCATTAAAGACTTGGAGGCACTACTTATATGGGGTCAAAAGTATTATATATACCGACCACAAAAGTCTTCAACACATATTTAATCAGAAATAACTGAATATGAGGCAGCGTAGGTGGATTGAATTATTGAATGATTACGACTTTGAGATTCGTTACCACCCGGGAAAGGCAAATGTGGTAGCCGATGCCTTGAGCAGGAAGGACAGAGAACCCATTCGAGTAAAATCTATGAATATAATGATTCATAATAACCTTACTACTCAAATAAAGGAGGCGTAACAAGGAGTTTTAAAAGAGAGAAATTTAAAGGATGAAATACCCAAAGGATCGGAGAAGCATCTTAATATTCGGGAAGACGGAACCCGGTATAGGGCTGAAAGGATTTGGGTACTAAAATTTGGAGATATGAGAGAAATGGTACTTAGAGAAGCTCATAAAACCAGATACTCAATACATCCTGGAACGGGGAAGATGTACAAGGATCTCAAGAAACATTTTTGGTGGCCGGGTATGAAAGCCGATGTTGCTAAATACGTAGGAGAATGTTTGACGTGTTCTAAGGTCAAAAGCTGAGCATCAGAAACCATCAGGTCTACTTCAACAACCTGAAATCCCAGAATGGAAATGGGAAAACATTACCATGGATTTCATCACTAAATTGCCAAGGACTGCAAGTGGTTTTGATACTATTTGGGTAATAGTTGATCGTCTCACCAAATCAGCACACTTCCTGCCAATAAGAGAAGATGACAAGATGGAGAAGTTAGCACGACTGTATATGAAGGAAGTCGTCTCCAGACATGGAATACCAATCTCTATTATCTCTGATAGGGATGGCAGATTTATTTCAAGATTCTGGCAGACATTACAGCAAGCATTAGGAACTCGTCTAGACATGAGTACTGCCTATCATCCACAAACTGATGGGCAGAGCGAAAGGATGATACAAACGCTTGAAGACATGCTACGAGCATGTGTTATTGATTTTGGAAACAGTTGGGATCGACATCTACCGTTAGCAGAATTTTCCTACAACAACAGCTACCATTCAAGCATTGAGATGGCGCCGTTTGAAGCACTTTATGGTAGAAAGTGCAGGTCTCCGATTTGTTGGAGTGAAGTGGGGGATAGACAGATTACGGGTCCGGAGATTATACAAGAAACTACCGAGAAGATCATCCAAATTCAACAACGGTTGAAAACCGCCCAAAGTCGACAAAAGAGCTACGCTGACATTAAAAGAAAAGATATAGAATTTGAAATTGGAGAGATGGTCATGCTTAAAGTTGCACCTTGGAAAGGCGTTGTTCGATTTGGTAAACGAGGGAAATTAAATCCAAGGTATATTGGACCATTCAAGATTATTGATCTTGTCGGACCAGTAGCTTACCGACTTGAGTTACCTCAACAACTCGCGACTGTACATAACACTTTCCACGTCTCGAATTTGAAGAAATGTTTTGCTAAAGAAGATCTCACTATTCTGTTAGATGAAATCCAAATCAACGAAAAACTTCAATTCATCGAATAACCCGTCGAAATAATGGATCGTGAGGTTAAAAGACTTAAGCAAAACAAGATACCAATTGTTAAGGTTCGATGGAATGCTCGTAGAGGACCCGAGTTCACCTGGGAGCGTGAAGATCAGATGAAGAAGAAATACCCGCATCTATTTCCAGAAGATTCGTCAACACCTTCTACAGCTTAAAATTTCGGGACGAAATTTATTTAACGGGTAGGTACTGTAGTGACCCGAACTTTTCCATGTTTATATATATTAATTGAGATTGAAATTTACATGATTAAATGTTTCCAACATGTTAAGCAATCAAACTTGTTAAGACTTGATTAATTGAAATATGTTTTATATAGACAATTGACCACCCAAGTTGACCGGTGATTCACGAACGTTAAAACTTGTAAAAACTATATGATGACATATATATGGATATATATATAGTTAACATGATACTATGATAAGTAAACATATCATTAAGTATATTAACAATGAACTACATATGTAAAAACAAGACTACTAACTTAATGATTTTTAAACGAGACATATATGTAACGATTATCGTTGTAAAGACATTTAATGTATATATATCATATTAAGAGATATTCATACATGATAATATCATGATAATTTAATAATTTAAAATCTCATTTGATATTATAAACATTGGGTTAACAACATTTAACAAGATCGTTAACCTAAAGGTTTCAAAACAACACTTACATGTAACGACTAACGATGACTTAACGACTCAGTTAAAATGTATATACATGTAGTGTTTTAATATGTATTTATACACTTTTGAAAGACTTCAATACACTTATCAAAATACTTCTACTTAACAAAAATGCTTACAATTACATCCTCGTTCAGTTTCATCAACAATTCTACTCGTATGCACCCGTATTTGTACTCGTACAATACACAGCTTTTAGATGTATGTACTATTGGTATATACACTCCAATGATCAGCTCTTAGCTGCCCATGTGAGTCACCTAACACATGTGGGAACCATCATTTGGCAACTAGCATGAAATATCTCATAAAATTACAAAAATATGAGTAATCATTTGTAACATCCCGCGTTTTTCTGTTAAATTTATTTTTAACACTATCTTTTTTTTAAATAATACCTTTCGTTATTTAAATTCGTAGTTTCCGTTGACCAAAGTTCTTAATTTTTCCCGTTATTTAATTATAACATCACTCGTTTACTCGAGCATTTTTAAAATATTCGTTTGGTTAATTCCCGCACCCGCTTTGAAACTTGAGGGACCGAGGTTGCCAAGTGGGAAAACTAGTTGACTAGGTCAACTAGTCAACCCACCTTATCCATCCATTCATTTCACCTCCCACCTTCTTCCTCTTTTCTCTCTACTTCCCTTTCATGAACTCAAACACCCATCTTCATAAATCATCATCTAAATCCGGATCGAGAAGCAAACATCAAAACAAATTACATTTTCGCGATCCTCTCTTCATCCTCTTCGATTTGGTACTAATTTCATAGCTTGGGGTAAAGTTTCTAAAAACTCTAGATTTCTCTAAATTCGTGTTTTTGACTTGAAATGGTGTTAGTTAGTGTCTATGGCTCGTGTATAACATGAATATATGTTTTGTTTGCTCGATTCGTTGTTTTGAGTAACTAGTTTGAACATTTGAAATGGGTGTGCTTAATCCTTAATTTTGGATGAGTTAATGTTGTTAAATTGTTAAAGTTTATGTTTTAAAAGTGTTACTAGCATCTTTAGCATCAATTTGATGTGTAGGTTGATTTGGAAAACATCATTAACATGATTATTGGTTTTGTGATTTTGATTAGGGTTTGATGAACTCTAATAGGAAATTTTGATGCTTTGAATGCCATGAAATGTTATTAGTTAGTAATTAGTTGTATTGTATGTTTCATTACCTTCAAAACGGCATATCATATGTGTGAATTGCATTCCCGAATCTTAAAATGCGTTTTGTAAACTTGAAACGATGGTTTTGAACATTTAATGACCACTTGACGAGATTTTGGCTATTGTAAATGATGTTTTTGCTTGATGAAAAGTGGTTAGTTGTATTCCTTGTCAAAATACCTTTCCAACGATATAAGATACTTGTTTTGGATGTTTACGGTTTAGGATTTATGGGTATTTGAAGTTGGATTCGTGCTTGAGTGTGAAAACTGCCAGAATTCTCTGCACACGCCAAAGTGGTCTGTCCAACTTTGTCGATTTTTGAATAATGTTTGCTATGCTACGCACCTCCGATTCACATGTAACTTGTTCTAACATGCTCATATATGATTAAAAACCTCAGAAAAATAGTTCGGGACCCGACCCGAACGTGTTGACTTTTCGTTGACTTTGACCGACCGAAGTTCGACTTTTTGTCAAACTTAACCAAATGATTGTGCAATCTTCCTAACTTGTTTCTATACTTGTATCTTGCATGAAACTTGACAAATTGATTCACATGCTACATAATCGAGTCGTAACGAGCCATAGGACTAATTGAACACAGTTCACCCGACCTTGTGTCGTAACCGGTTAATTGATACAACTTATTTGTTTAGGTCAAGGCTAAGCAACTATCATGCACACGTTTACTTTGTGAAGTACTTTTATACTCGTGCACTCGAGGTGAGATCATAGTCCCATCTTTCAAACAACTTTTATGCTTTAAACTATGGGATGAGAAACATATACGTATCATACTTTTATACATTGAACACAAGTACGAAAACGAACATTCCACGTACGGGTTTGAACAAAAATCCTCAATTCAATTATCATTAGTTACACTTGCAGGGTGTAAACGTGAACTTATATTATGTGATCACATGGGCTTGACGAGCCTCATTCGGACGGTTCGCTACCGTTAGCGGATGAAATATATTTTCGGGTCTAGTGTATGTTCTAACACTACGCAAAGGGTGCAAAACAGTTAAGTTTGATAATTGGGTGCCCGCGAAACAAATAACAACTTTGGAATGCAAATGATTTTGATAATCATCTTATATTAAATCTTGTGGTTCAAAAACAACGTTTACAAACACCTATGATTTCACCAATGTTTTTCGTTGACAGTTTTCTATATGTTTCTCAGGTTCATACTTGGCTATTTGATACATGCTTCCGCGTACACTCATACTTGCTTGGAGTCAAGCATGCATGCATACACTCTGATTTCTTGCTTAGGGTCAAGCATACATACATACATACGCTAGTGATAACACCTTTGGATTCAAACATATTGTTTACATACTTACGCTATTTATAGCAAACGCGATTTTAAATTAATTATGTCACAAGTTATTTCATTTATACTTTATACTCTTGTAAACTTAAACTTTTCGTCGAACGGTTTTGTAAACTAAACTTTGCAAGCATGATACGTTTCAAAAGAATGCGACATAATTTTGGTCAAACGAGTCTCATATAGGGACTACGAACACGTAACGGGACCTAAGTAGTCGGCGCCGTCAATGACGATTTTGGTCGGGTCGCTACAGATGGTATCAGAGCGTTGGTTGTAGGGAACTAGGATGTGCATTAGTGTGTCTGACAGAGTCGTTGGGACGCATTAGTGAATCTAGACTACAACTGGATAGTTAGCCATTGCATTCTAACATACATTTGCTATAGATAGTACTTACTTGACTACTTGTGCATTATACTTGAATCGTTCTTAGGCAAACCTCTTTATGGTACCAAGCTTTCATCATACGAATCCGTATTCTGCCACTTTCTGGTAACACACGTAAATTCAAGATTCATACACGTATGGATGACGACGACTTCATTAGTCACACTTGTTCGGGAACTCTGTCTCCCGGATTGTTATTTGCTACCGTTTCAACTTACTATCGGTTTCCCACTGGTGTTTCTTACTATCTACTTTTTGGTGTTACTACCATCGCTACTCTAGGTGAGTATCGTCATCAACATTTATCACTACGGTTGCGTGCTACTCGTTATCATGACTCGTTACTCTTTTCATACCTGAATACATTATTGTCTGACTCGAACTGCATTGACGTGAACAATCATTTATACACTTCCCTCGGGGAACGCTTCTTTAGAGTTGCAGAAATTCTTTCGATTTAATACGAGTCACGTTTGAGATGTCGTTACACTTTGTTCATTCTAGATCTTCACAGTTACACGAACTTGATGTTATGGAGTGATGTGGGAATGGAGGTATGAGTTAGCGTAATATAACGACACTCGATCAACGTGGTTATATTACGGTAAGCCATACCAAAGTTCTAATGACTCGTGATGGTGATTGGACTCGATCAACCTAATCACCACCATGTGCCATGTACATGACTTCATCTATTCATGTTTGGACATCTGAAAACTCCGAAAGTACTGACAACAACCATACCGGGGACACACCTTCGAATATTGTCGAACCATATTTATGTTTCCGAAGGAATGACAAATTCTTTCATTTTCAAACATATGTTACATGTGTATACTATCTCGTTTTCGCACAATTTTATCGACGAACTACGATATGCTTGTTATGCTCATATCGAGGCGGAAACTTCTCCCGCATTACACTCGTACTTTCGTATAAAGAAACCTTCTACCTAAATTCTCAATGGAGAGAGAGACTCTTCACACTATACAAGCATTCGCCACGAGGGTGAATAGTCCTAACGAACATTTTCGAAAATCGATAAATCTTCCGCGGCGCGAATTTCTTGAGAAACTTGTTCTATCTAACGTTTTCAAGTCCTAACAAACTTTTTCAAATATACCTTAAAGAAATGTACCTTGTTTTGGATCGAGATTCTCATTTCACTTCTAGATTTCGGAGTGCCTTACAAAAAGCCTCGGGACCACGCTTAGACATGAGTACCGCATATCATCCACAACCCGACGGACCCAACAAACACATGATTCCAACCTTGGGAAAATATACCACGAACTTGTATTTTTTATCCTTAGGACGATTCCCCTTACAATGAGGGTTATCATTCGAGTCTTAACGTCACACCTTTTGAAATCTTATATGACCGGAAACGTCATTCTCCTTTGTCGAACCACGTAAACAATGACCAATTCACCGGGCCTGAGTTTATTCAGGAACGACCGAGAAAATTATTCAAATCCTAGAAAGTCTCGAGACGGCCCGTAGTCGCCAAGGGAGCTATGCCGATGTTAGACGTAAACATTTTGGATTCCAAGTGGGAAACCGCGTAACGTTAAAAGTCGCACCTTGAAAAGGTGTAGTCCGTTTCGAAAACATAGAAAGCTAAATCCGCGATATTTTTAGTCCTTTTGAAATTTTGGGGTGTGTTGTGCCCGTTGCTTACCGCTTCGAACTTCCGACTCAAACAAATTCCGTTCATCCTACATTCTGTGTATCAAACTTAAAGGTGTGTCTTGCGAGACAAGAACTTGTTATCCTCTTCGATGAACTTACTATCAACGATAAACCTCACTTCCAAGGAGGACCGGTTGAAACTATAAATCGTGGAACCAAACTTTAAACCAACGTAAAATCGTGACTGTCGAAGTTCGTTGAAATACCCGAGGGAGTACCTTCACTTATTCGTAGAACCGACAATGCAAGATCTCGAGGAAGAAACAACAACTACTACTTCCAACTAAATTTCGGGACGAAATTTCTTTTAAGGTGTAGGTAATGTAACATCCGCATTTTTCCGTTAAATTTATTTTTAACACTATCTTTTTTTTAAATAATACCTTTCGTTATTTAAATTCGTAGTTTCCGTTGACCAACGTTCTTAATTTTTCCCGTTATTTAATTATAACATCACTCATTTACTCGAGCGTTTTTAAAATATTCGTTTGGTTAATTCCCGCACCCGCTTTGAAACTTGAGGGACCGAGGTTGCCAAGTGGGCAAACTAGTTGACTAGGTCAACTAGTCAACCCACCTTATCCATCCATTCATTTCACCACCCACCTTCTTCCTCTTTTCTCTATACTTCCCTTTCATGAACTCAAACACCCATCTTCATAAATCATCATCTAAATCCGGATCGAGAAGCAAACATCAAAACAATTTACATTTTCGTGATACTCTCTTCATCCTCTTCGATTTGGTACCAATTTCATAGCTTGGGGTAAAGTTTCTAAAAACTCTAGATTTCTCTAAATTCATGTTTTTGACTTGAAATGGTGTTAGTTAGTGTCTATGGCTCGTGTATAACATGAATATATGTTTTGTTTGCTCGATTCGTTGTTTTGAGTAACTAGTTTGAACATTTGAAATGGGTGTGCTTAATCCTTAATTTTGGATGAGTTAATGTTGTTAAATTATTAAAGTTTATGTTTTAAAAGTGTTACTAGCATCTTTAGCATCAATTTGATGTGTAGGTTGATTTGGAAAACATCATTAACATGACTATTGGTTTTGTGATTTTGATTAGGGTTTGATGAACTCTAAAAGGAAATTTTGATGCTTTGAATGACATGAAATGTTATTAGTTAGTGATTAGTTGTATTGTATGTTTCATTACCTTCAAAACGGCATATCATATGTGTGAATTGCATTCCCAAATCTTAAAATGCGTTTTGTAAACTTGAAACGATGGTTTTGAACATTTAATGACCACTTGACGAGATTTCGGCTATTGTAAATGATGTTTTTGCTTGATGAAAAGTGGTTAGTTGTATTCCTTGTCAAAATACCTTTCCAACGATATAAGATACTTGTTTTGGATGTTTACGGTTTAAGATTTATGGGTATTTGAAGTTGGATTCGTGCTTGAGTGTGAAAACTGCCAGAATTCTCTGCACAGGTAATGGCGCGGCGCGCCATATACCCGCGTGGCGCGCCAAAGTGGTCTGTCCAACTTTGTCGATTTTTGAATAATGTTTGCTATGCTACGCACCTCCGATTCACATGTAACTTGTTCTAACATGCTCATATATGATTAAAAACCTCAGAAAAATATCGGGACCCGACCCGAACGTGTTGACTTTTCGTTGTCTTTGACCGACCGAAGTTCGACTTTTTGTCAAACTTAACCAAATGATTGTGCAATCTTCCTAACTTGTTTCTATACTTGTATCTTGCATGAAACTTGACAAATTGATTCACATGCTACATAATCGAGTCGTAACGAGCCATAGGACTAATTGAACACATTTCACCCGACCTTGTGTCGTAACCGGTTAATTGATACAACTTATTTGTTTAGGTCAAGGCTAAGCAACTATCATGCACACGTTTACTTTGTGAAGTACTTTTATACTCGTGCACTCGAGGTGAGATCATAGTCTCATCTTTCAAACAACTTTTATGCTTTAAACTATGGGATGAGAAACATATACGTATCATACTTTTATACATTTAACACAAGTACGAAAACGACCATTCCACGTACGGGTTTGAACAAAAATCCTCAATTCAATTATCATTAGTTACACTTGCAGGGTGTAAACGTGAACTTATATTATGTGATCACATGGGCTTGACGAGCCTCATTCCGATGGTTCGCTACCGTTAGTGGATGAAATATATTTTCGGGTCTAGTGTATGTTCTAACACTACGCAAAGGGTGCAAAACAGTTAAGTTTGATAATTGGGTGCCGCAAAACAAATAACAACTTTGGAATGCAAATGATTTTGATAATCATTTTATATTAAATCTTGTGGTTCAAAAACAACGTTTACAAACACCTATGATTTCACCAACGTTTTTCGTTGACAGTTTTCTATATGTTTCTCAGGTTCATACTTGGCTATTTGATACATGCTTCCGCGTACACTCATACTTGCTTGGAGTCAAGCATGCATGCATACACTCTGATTTCTTGCTTGGGGTCAAGCACACATACATATATACGCTAGTGATAGCACCTTTGGATTCAAACATATTGTTTACATACTTACGCTATTTATAGCAAACGCGATTTTAAACTAATTATGTCGCAAGTTATTTCATTTATACTTTATACTCTTGTAAACTTAAACTTGTCGTCGAACGGTTTTGTAAACTAAACTTTGCAAGCATGATACGTTTCAAAAGAATGCGACATAATTTTGGTCAAACGAGTCTCATATAGGTACTACGACCACGTAACGGGACCTAAGTAGTCGGCGCCGTCAATGACGATTTTGGTCGGGTCGCTACATCATTCATGACTTATTTACATGAAAACAAAATTACATATCCTTTATATCTAATCCATACACCAACGACCAAAAACACCTACAAACACTTTCATTCTTCTATTTTTTTCATCTAATTGATCTCTCTCAAGTTCTATCTTCAAGTTCTAAGTGTTCTTCATAAATTCTACAAGTTCTAGTTACATAAAATCAAGAATACTTTCAAGTTTGCTAGCTCACTTCCAATCTTGTAAGGTGATCATCCAACCTCAAGAAATCTTTGTTTCTTACAGTAGGTTATCATTCTAATAAAAAGTAATAATCATATTCAAACTTTGGTTCAATTTCTATAACTATAACAATCTTATTTCAAGTGATGATCTTACTTGAACTTGTTTTCGTGTCATGATTCTGCTTCAAGAACTTCGAGCCATCTAAGGATCCGTTGAAGCTAGATCCATTTTTCTCTTTTCTAGTAGGTTTATCCAAGGAACTTAAGGTAGTAATGATGTTCATAACATCATCCGATTCATACATATAAAGCTATCTTATTCGAAGGTTTAAACTTGTAATCACTAGAACATAGTTTAGTTAATTCTAAACTTGTTCGCAAACAAAAGTTAATCCTTCTAACTTGACTTTTAAAATCAACTAAACACATGTTCTATATCTATATGATATGCTAACTTAATGATTTAAAACCTGGAAACACGAAAAACACCGTAAAACCGGATTTACGCCGTCGTAGTAACACCGCGGGCTGTTTTGGGTTAGTTAATTAAAAACTATGATAAACTTTGATTTAAAAGTTGTTATTCTGAGAAAATGATTTTTATTATGAACAAGAAACTATATCCAAAAATTATGGTTAAACTCAAAGTGGAAGTATGTTTTCTAAAATGGTCATCTAGACGTCGTTCTTTCGACTAAAATGACTACCTTTACAAAAACGACTTGTAACTTATTTTTCTGACTATAAACCTATAATTTTTCTGTTTAGATTCATAAAATAGAGTTCAATATGAAACCATAGCAATTTGATTCACTCAAAACGGATTTAAAATGAAGAAGTTATGGGTAAAACAAGATTGGATAATTTTTCTCATTTTAGCTACGTGAAAATTGGTAACAAATCTATTCCAACCATAACTTAATCAACTTGTATTGTATATTATGTAATCTTGAGATACCATAGACACGTATACAATGTTTCGACCTATCATGTCGACACATCTATATATATTTCGGAACAACCATAGACACTCTATATGTGAATGTTGGAGTTAGCTATACAGGGTTGAGGTTGATTCCAAAATATATATAGTTTGAGTTGTGATCAATACTGAGATACGTATACACTGGGTCGTGGATTGATTCAAGATAATATTTATCGATTTATTTCTGTACATCTAACTGTGGACAACTAGTTGTAGGTTACTAACGAGGACAGCTGACTTAATAAACTTAAAACATCAAAATATATTAAAAGTGTTGTAACTATATTTTGAACATACTTTGATATATATGTATATATTGTTATAGGTTCGTGAATCAACCAGTGGCCAAGTCTTACTTCCCGACGAAGTAAAAATCTGTGAAAGTGAGTTATAGTCCCACTTTTAAAATCTAATATTTTTGGGATGAGAATACATGCAGGTTTTATAAATGATTTACAAAATAGACACAAGTACGTGAAACTACATTCTATGGTTGAATTATCGAAATCGAATATGCCCCTTTTTATTAAGTCTGGTAATCTAAGAATTAGGGAACAGACACCCTAATTGACGCGAATCCTAAAGATAGATCTATTGGGCCTAACAAACCCCATCCAAAGTACCGGATGCTTTAGTACTTCGAAATTTATATCATATCCGAAGGGTGTCCCGGAATGATGGGGATATTCTTATATATGCATCTTGTTAATGACGGTTACCAGGTGTTCACCATATGAATGATTTTTATCTCTATGTATGGGATGTGTATTGAAATATGAAATCTTGTGGTCTATTATTATGATTTGATATATATAGGTTAAACCTATAACTCACCAACATTTTTGTTGACGTTTTAAGCATGTTTATTCTCAGGTGATTATTAAGAGCTTCCGCTGTCGCATACTTAAATAAGGACGAGATTTGGAGTCCATGCTTGTATGATATTGTGTAAAAACTGCATTCAAGAAACTTATTTTGTTGTAACATATTTGTATTGTAAACCATTATGTAATGGTCGTGTGTAAACAGGATATTTTAGATTATCATTATTTGATAATCTACGTAAAGCTTTTTAAACCTTTATTGATGAAATAAAGGTTATGGTTTGTATTAAAAATGAATGCAGTCTTTGAAAAACGTCTCATATAGAGGTCAAAACCTCGCAACGAAATCAATTAATATGGAACGTTTTTAATCAATAAGAACGGGACATTTCAATATACACACTTTTGAAAGACTTAAATACTTGTACTAACATATTTATACTCAACAAAGATAGCTATACTCATATTCGCATTCAATTTTCTCAAGAAGTCTACTCGTATTCATACGGTATTTATACCCGTATTATACACAGTTTCTAGATGTATTTACTATTGGAATATACAAATAGGAAAACATCATTTTCAACCTTTTATCATGGAAAATGATATCTTTGTTATTATATATGACTCATGAGACATGTACTATATACAATTTCTAGATGTATTTACTATTCATATATACCAATAGTAAAACATCATTTTCAACCTATTAATAATGGGGAAACATGTTTAAACATTTCTTAACTTCTAGTATTAAACTTCTAGCTCAAAATTCAACTTAGGAATCCCTTTATGAGGAATCAAAAATGACGCCTATCTACATACACACTTAACCATTTCCATTTCAATTCTAATCCTCATTTCTTAATCTATAAAACACACACACTTGAAATCTCTTCTCAACCTCCTCATCTCAGCAAAAACCCATCATAATCTAGCTTCAAAAACAATACATAAACACCATAGAAAGAATCACTCAAGAACACCTTCAATAATCACTTGATCATAAAATCGTTTAAATATTCGGACTCCTCTCGAAGACCTCTACACATATATACCAACAATTTCTTGATTAGGGTAAGTTTCAAAAACTCTAATTTTTGGGTTTTCATGTTTTTTGTTACATTTTAGGGTAGATATAGTGTCTAGTGCTCAAGTCCTTGTATGTATGCATGATAATATTCGTTTATTTGATCGTTTGATGACTTTTTGATAAATCACGAATTTGTATTTGATGGTAACAGAAATTTGAATTTTTAAATTTCATGATATTATGTGATATTCAGAATCCTCATGAAAAACTATTGATTTTAGGCTTTGGATTCGCTTGATTTCGTTTCCGTATGCTTATGTTATGACCGTTTGAATTATCGTTGTGTTTTTATGCTTGATCAGAAAAATGGTATTGATGGGTCACGAATTGGCTTATGTCTTGATTACCATTGGATAGAAAATTCAAAAACACTCAGGTTACACTAGGATATCATGTCATTTGCTTGAGTAAAACTCGTGTTATGCCTAATCGAATGAAAATGTAGATTTTTCCAGCACATGCATGAAAACAGACTTGTATGCTAAAATGTATTGACTTCTGAGATGAGATCTTTTCATATCTGAAATATACACAGAAAGTAATTCACTTTTTGTGTAGATATCATGGTCTAATTGTATCTATATCTTCGGCTAATTGCATGCGAAAATGACTAGCTAAACTAGGATTGAATCTTCCACTTGTTCCCTGATTTGTACTCTGTGGTTTGTGTTTTGTGAATTAACATGAATTCTTCTGGAATATTAATATTTACATGATATGTGATATATGTTTAGTTTATTGCAACCTCTGAAAACTTATGCTTTGTGCACACTAGGGCCATAGTTTTGGTAATTTCTGAAATGAACTGAAACAGGACATCCAACTTTATTGAATAAACTGTACCATTTGGCTAAACCAAAGTTACTTATTTTTGGATATATTATATTTTGAATTGTCCTTGAACCATGGCCACTGACCTTGTATTAATTCCATGTCCCTAGCTCCGGTTATAGCCATTACGATATCAGTGCGCGGTCAGAAACTGATTTAGTAAATGATAAATGTACCCCTTCTGATTCCCGACTTGTAGACATAGTATGAGACCCTGGCCGGACTTTTTGGAATCTATTTTGAGTCTATTTGTGATCTGGAGTTTTCCATGTTACCATGAATTTTGTGCTATGAGATATTATGCGAAGTGTGCTGTAGTGACCCGAACTTTTCCATGTTTATATATATTAATTGAGATTGATATTTACATGATTAAATATTTCCAACATGTTAAGCAATCAAACTTGTTAGGACTTGATTAATTGAAATATGTTTCATATAGACAATTGACCACCCAAGTTGACCGGTGATTCACGAACGTTAAAACTTGTAAAAACTATATGATGACATATATATGGATATATATATAGTTAACATGATACTATGATAAGTAAACATATCATTAAGTATATTAACAATGAACTACATATGTAAAAACAAGACTACTAACTTAATGATTTTTAAACGAGACATATATGTAACGATTATCGTTGTAAAGACATTTAATGTATATATATCATATTAAGAGATATTCATACATGATAATATCATGATAATATAATAATTTAAAATCTCATTTGATATTATAAATATTGGGTTAACAACATTTAACAAGATCGTTAACCTAAAGGTTTCAAAACAACACTTACATGTAACGACTAACGATGAATTAACGACTCAGTTAAAATGTATATACATGTAGTGTTTTAATATGTATTTATACACTTTTGAAAGACTTCAATACAATTATCAAAATACTTCTACTTAACAAAAATGCTTACAATTACATCCTCGTTCAGTTTCATCAACAATTCTACTCGTATGCACCCGTATTCGTACTCGTACAATACACAGCTTTTAGTTGTATGTACTATTGGTATATACACTCCAATGATCAGCTCTTAGCAGCCCATGTGAGTCACCTAATGAAATGTCCCGTTCTTATTGATTAAAAACGTTCCATATTAATTGATTTCGTTGCGAGGTTTTGACCTCTATATGAGACGTTTTTCAAAGACTGCATTCATTTTAAAACAAACCATAACCTTTATTTCATCAATAAAGGTTTAAAAAGCTTTACGTAGATTATCAAATAATGATAATCTAAAATATCCTGTTTACACACGACCATTACATAATGGTTTACAATACAAATATGTTACAACAAAATAAGTTTCTTGAATGCAGTTTTTACACAATATCATACAAGCATGGACTCTAAATCTCGTTCTTATTTAAGTATGCGACAGCGGAAGCTCTTAATAATTACCTGAGAATAAACATGCTTAAAACGTCAACAAAAATGTTGGTGAGTTATAGGTTTAACCTATATATATCAAATCATAATAATAGACCACAAGATTTCATATTTCAATACACATCCCATACATAGAGATAAAAATCATTCATATGGTGAACACCTGGTAACCGACATTAACAAGATGCATATATAAGAATATCCCCATCATTCCGGGACACCCTTCGGATATGATATAAATTTCGAAGTACTAAAGCATCCGGTACTTTGGATGGGGCTTGTTGGGCCCGATAGATCTATCTTTAGGATTCGCGTCAATTAGGGTGTCTGTTCCCTAATTCTTAGATTACCAGACTTAATAAAAAGGGGCATATTCGATTTCGATAATTCAACCATAGAATGTAGTTTCACGTACTTGTGTCTATTTTGTAAATCATTTATAAAACCTGCATGTATTCTCATCCCAAAAATATTAGATTTTAAAAGTGGGACTATAACTCACTTTCACAGATTTTTACTTCATCGGGAAGTAAGACCTGGCCACTGGTTGATTCACGAACCTATAACAATATATACATATATATCAAAGTAAGTTCAAAATATATTTACAACACTTTTAATATATTTTGATGTTTTAAGTTTATTAAGTCAGCTGTCCTCGTTAGTAACCTACAACTAGTTGTCCACAGTTAGATGTACAGAAATAAATCGATAAATATTATCTTGAATCAATCCACGACCCAGTGTATACGTATCTCAGTATTGATCACAACTCAAACTATATATATTTTGGAATCAACCTCAACCCTGTATAGCTAACTCCAACATTCACATATAGAGTGTCTATGGTTGTTCCGAAATATATATAGATGTGTCGACATGATAGGTCGAAACATTGTATACGTGTCTATGGTATCTCAAGATTACATAATATACAATACAAGTTGATTAAGTTATGGTTGGAATAGATTTGTTACCAATTTTCACGTAGCTAAAATGAGAAAAATTATCCAATCTTGTTTTACCCATAACTTCTTCATTTTAAATCCGTTTTGAGTGAATCAAATTGCTATGGTTTCATATTGAACTATATTTTATGAATCTAAACAGAAAAGTATAGGTTTATACAGGGAAAAATAAGTTACAAGTCATTTTTGTAAAGGTAGTCATTTCAGTCGAAAGAACGACGTCTAGATGACCATTTTAGAAAACATACTTCCACTTTGAGTTTAACCATAATTTTTGGATATAGTTTCATGTTCATAATAAAAATCATTTTCTCAGAATAACAACTTTTAAATCAAAGTTTATCATAGTTTTTAATTAACTAACCCAAAACAGCCCGCGGTGTTACTACGACGGCGTAAATCCGGTTTTACGGTGTTTTTTGTGTTTCCAGGTTTTAAATCATTAAGTTAGCATATCATATAGATATAGAACATGTGTTTAGTTGATTTTAAAAGTCAAGTTAGAAGGATTAACTTTTGTTTGCGAACAAGTTTAGAATTAACTAAACTATGTTCTAGTGATTACAAGTTTAAACCTTCGAATAAGATAGCTTTATATGTATGAATCGAATGATGTTATGAACATCATTACTACCTTAAGTTCCTTGGATAAACCTAATGGAAAAGAGAAAAATGGATCTAGCTTCAATGGATCCTTGGATGGCTCGAAGTTCTTGAAGCAAAATCATGACACGAAAACAAGTTCAAGTAAGATCATCACTTGAAATAAGATTGTTATAGTTATAGAAATTGAACCAAAGTTTGAATATGATTATTACCTTGTATTAGAATGATAACCTACTGTAAGAAATAAAGATTTCTTGAGGTTGGATGATCACCTTACAAGATTGGAAGTGAGCTAGCAAACTTGAAAGTATTCTTGATTTTATGAAACTAGAACTTTTGGAATTTATGAAGAACACTTAGAACTTGAAGATAGAACTTGAGAGAGATCAATTAGATGAAGAAAATTGAAGAATGAAAGTGTTTGTAGGTTTTTTTGGTCATTGGTGTATGGATTAGATATAAAGGATATGTAATTTTGTTTTCATGTAAATAAGTCATGAATTATTACTCATATTTTTGTAATTTTATGAGATATTTCATGCTAGTTGCCAAATGATGGTTCCCACATGTGTTAGGTGACTCAAATGAGCTGGTAAGAGCTGATCATTGGAGTGTATATACCAATAGTACATACATCTAAAAGCTGTGTATTGTACGAGTACGAATACGGGTGCATACGAGTAGAATTGTTGATGAAACTGAACGAGGATGTAATTGTAAGCATTTTTGTTAAGTAGAAGTATTTTGATAAGTGTCTTGAAGTCTTTCAAAAGTGTATGAATACATATTAAAACACTACATGTATATACATTTTAACTGAGTCGTTAAGTCATCGTTAGTCGTTACATGTAAGTGTTGTTTTGAAACCTTTAGGTTAACGATCTTGTTAAATGTTGTTAACCCAATGTTTATAATATCAAATGAGATTTTAAATTATTATATTATCATGATATTATCATGTATGAATATCTCTTAATATGATATATATATATATATATATATATATATATATATATATATATATATACATTAAATGTCTTTACAACGATAATCGTTACATATATGCCTCGTTTAAAATTCATTAAGTTAGTAGTCTTGTTTTTACATATGTAGTTCATTGTTAATATACTTAATGATATGTTTACTTATCATAGTATCATGTTAACTATATATATATATATATCCATATATATGTCATCATATAGTTTTTACAAGTTTTAACGTTCGTGAATCACCGGTCAACTTGGGTGGTCAATGTCTATATGAAACATATTTCAATTAATCAAGTCTTAACAAGTTTGATTGCTTAACATGTTGGAAACATTTAATCATGTAAATATAAATCTCAATTAATATATATAAAAATGGAAAAGTTCGGGTCACTACAGTACCTACCCGTTAAATAAATTTCGTCCCGAAATTTTAAGCTGTTGAAGGTGTTGACGAATCTTCTGGAAATAGATGCGGGTATTTATTCTTCATCTGATCTTCACGCTCCCAGGTGAACTCGGGTCCTCTACGAGCATTCCATCGAACCTTAACAATTGGTATCTTGTTTTGCTTAAGTCTTTTAACCTCACGATCCATTATTTCGACGGGTTCTTCGATGAATTGAAGTTTTTCGTTGATTTAGATTTCATCTAACGGAATAGTGAGATCTTCTTTAGCAAAAAATTTCTTCAAATTCGAGACGTGGAAAGTGTTATGTACAGCCGCGAGTTGTTGAGGTAACTCAAGTCGGTAAGCTACTGGTCCGACACGATCAATAATCTTGAATGGTCCAATATACCTTGGATTTAATTTCCCTCGTTTACCAAATCGAACAACGCCTTTCCAAGGTGCAACTTTAAGCATGACCATCTCTCCAATTTCAAATTCTATATCTTTTCTTTTAATGTCAGCGTAGCTCTTTTGTCGACTTTGAGCGGTTTTCAACCGTTGTTGAATTTGGATGATCTTCTCGGTAGTTTCTTGTATAATCTCCGGACCCGTAATCTGTCTATCCCCCACTTCACTCCAACAAATCGGAGACCTGCACTTTCTACCATAAAGTGCTTCAAACGGCGCCATCTCAATGCTTGAATGGTAGCTGTTGTTGTAGGAAAATTCTGCTAATGGTAGATGTCGATCCCAACTGTTTCCGAAATCAATAACACATGCTCGTAGCATGTCTTCAAGCGTTTGTATCGTCCTTTCGCTCTGACCATCAGTTTGTGGATGATAGGCAGTACTCATGTCTAGACGAGTTCCTAATGCTTGCTGTAATGTCTGCCAGAATCTTGAAATAAATCTGCCATCCCTATCAGAGATAATAGAGATTGGTATTCCATGTCTAGAGACGACTTCCTTCAAATACAGTCGTGCTAACTTCTCCATCTTGTCATCTTCTCTTATTGGCAGGAAATGTGCTAATTTGGTGAGACGATCAACTATTACCCGAATAGTATCAAAACCACTTGCAGTCCTTGGCAATTTAGTGATGAAATCCATGGTAATGTTTTCCCATTTCCATTCCGGGATTTCGGGTTGTTGAAGTAGACCTGATGGTTTCTGATGCTCAGCTTTGACCTTAGAACACGTCAAACATTCTCCTACGTATTTAGCAACATCGGCTTTCATACCCGGCCACCAAAAATGTTTCTTGAGATCCTTGTACATCTTCCCCGTTTCAGGATGTATTGAGTATCTGGTTTTATGAGCTTCTCTAAGTACCATTTCTCTCATATCTCCAAATTTTGGTACCCAAATCCTTTCAGCCCTATACCGGGTTCCGTCTTCCCGAATATTAAGATGTTTCTCCGATCCTTTGGGTATTTTATCCTTTAAATTTTCCTCTTTTAAAACTCCTTGTTGCGCCTCCTTTATTTGAGTAGTAAGGTTATTATGAATCATTATATTCATAGATTTTACTCGAATGGGTTCTCTGTCCTTCCTGCTCAAGGCATCGGCTACCACATTTGCCTTCCCCGGGTGGTAACGAATCTCAAAGTCGTAATCATTCAATAATTCAATCTACCTACGCTGCCTCATATTCAGTTGTTTCTGATTAAATATGTGTTGAAGACTTTTGTGGTCGGTATATATAATACTTTTGACCCTATATAAGTAGTGCCTCCAAGTCTTTAATGCAAAAACAACCGCGCCTAATTCCAAATCATGCGTCGTATAATTTTGTTCGTGAATCTTCAATTGTCTAGATGCATAAGCAATCACCTTCGTTCGTTGCATTAATACACAACCGAGACCTTGCTTTGATGCGTCACAATAAATCACAAAATCATCATTCCCTTCAGGCAATGACAATATAGGTGCCGTAGTTAGCTTTTTCTTCAATAACTGAAACTCTTTCTCTTGTTCATCATTCCATTCAAATTTCTTCCCTTTATGCGTTAATGCAGTCAAGGGTTTTGCTATTCTGGAAAAGTCTTGGATGAACCTTCTGTAGTAACCAGCTAGTCCTAAAAACTGGCGTATGTGTTTCGGAGTTTTCGGGGTTTCCCACTTTTCAACAGTTTCTATCTTTGCCGGATCCACCTTAATACCTTCTTTGTTCACTATGTGACCGAGGAATTGAACTTCTTCCAACCAAAATGCACACTTTGAAAACTTAGCGTACAATTCTTCCTTCCTCAATACTTCTAACACCTTTCTCAAATGTTCACCGTGTTCTTGGTCATTCTTTGTGTAAATAAGTATGTCATCAATGAAAACAATGACAAACTTGTTAAGGTATGGTCCACACACTCGGTTCATAAGGTCCATGAACACAGCTGGTGCATTAGTTAAACCAAACGGCATGACCATAAACTCGTAATGACCGTAACGTGTTCTGAAAGCAGTCTTTGGAATATCATCTTCTTTCACCCGCATTTGATGATACCCGGAACGTAAGTCAATCTTTGAATAAACAGACGAGCCTTGTAGTTGATCAAATAAGTCGTCGATTCTCGGTAGTGGGTAGCGGTTCTTGATGGTAAGTTTGTTCAACTCTCGGTAGTCAATACACAACCTGAATGTACCATCTTTCTTCTTGACAAACAAAACAGGAGCTCCCCACGGTGATGTGCTTGGTCGAATGAAACCACGCTCTAAAAGTTCTTGTAATTGGCTTTGCAGTTCTTTCATCTCGCTGGGTGCGAGTCTGTAAAGAGCACGAGCTATTGGTGCAGCTCCTGGTACAAGATCTATTTGAAATTCAACGGATCGATGTGGGGGTAATCCTGGTAATTCTTTCGGAAATACATCGGGAAATTCTTTTGCAATGGGAACATCATTGATGCTCTTTTCTTTAGTTTGTACTTTCTCGATGTGTGCTAGAACAGCATAGCAACCTTTTCTTATTAGTTTTTGTGCCTTCAAATTACTAATAAGATGTAGCTTCGTGTTGCCCTTTTCTCCGTACACCATTAAGGGTTTTCCTTTTTCTCGTATAATGCGAATTGCATTTTTGTAACAAACGATCTCTGCTTTCACTTCTTTCAACCAGTCCATACCGATTATCACATCAAAACTCCCTAACTCTACTGGTATCAAATCAATCTTAAATGTTTCGCTAACCAGTTTAATTTCTCGATTCCGACGTATATTATCTGCTGAAATTAATTTACCATTTGCTAATTCGAGTAAAAATTTACTATCCAAAGGCGTCAATGGACAACTTAATTTAGCACAAAAATCTCTACTCATATAGCTTCTATCCGCACCCGAATCAAATAAAACGTAAGCAGATTTATTGTCAATAAGAAACGTACCCGTAACAAGCTCCGAGTCTTCCTGTGCCTCTGCCGCATTAATATTGAAAACTCTTCCGCGGCCTTGTCCATTCGTGTTCTCCTGGTTCGGGCAATTTCTAATAATGTGGCCCGGTTTTCCACATTTATAACAAACTACATTGGCATAACTTGCTCCGACACTACTTGCTCCGCCATTACTCGTTCCGACACCATTTGTTCCTTTCGTTCTATTAACCCCTGGTCCGTAGACCTCACACTTCGCCGCGCTATGACCATTTCTTTTACACTTGTTGCAAAATTTGGTGCAGATCCCCGAGTGATACTTTTCACACCTTTGGCATAGCTGCTTCTGATTGTTGTTGTTGTTGTTGCGGTTATTATTGTTATTGGGATGATTGTTGTAGTTGCTGTTGTTGTTGTTGTTGTTGTTGTTGTTGTTGTTGTTGTTGTTGTTGGGCCGTTTGTTGTAGTTGCGATTGATGTTGCGATTGTTGGGATAATTGTTGCGATTATTGTTGTAATTGTTGTTGTTGTTGTGTTGGTGATTCTTATCACCGTTTTCCTCCCACTTTCTTTTGACTTGCTTCACATTGGCCTCTTCAGCAGTCTGTTCTTAAATTCTTTCTTCAATCTGGTTCACTAGTTTGTGAGCCATTCTACATGCCTGTTGTATGGAGGCGGGCTCGTGTGAACTTATATCTTCTTGGATTCTTTCCGGTAATCCTTTCACAAACGCGTCGATCTTCTCTTCCTCATCTTCGAATGCTCCCGGACACAATAGGCACAATTCTGTGAATCGTCTTTCATACATGGTAATATCAAATCCTTGGGTTCGTAACCCTCTAAGTTCTGTCTTGAGCTTATTGACCTCGGTTCTGGGACGGTACTTCTCGTTCATCAAGTGCTTGAATGCTGACCACGGTAGTGCGTACGCATCGTCTTATCCCACTTGCTCTAGATAGGTATTCCACCATGTTAACGCAGAACCTGTGAAGGTATGCGTAGCGTACTTCACTTTGTCCTCTTCAGTACACTTACTTATGGCAAACACCGATTCGACCTTCTCGGTCCACCGTTTCAATCCGATCGGTCCTTCGGTTCCATCAAATTCTAAAGGTTTGCAGGCAGTGAATTCTTTGTAGGTGCATCCTACACGATTTCCTGTACTGCCAGATCCAAGGTTATTGTTGGTATGTAGTGCAGCCTGTACTGCGGCTATGTTTGAAGATAGAAAAGTACGGAATTCCTCTTCATTCATATTCACGGTGTGTCGAGTAGTCGGTGCCATTTCCTTCAAAATAGTCAAATGGAACAAGTTAATCATACAGAATATTAAGAGTAGTTAATAGTATTTCGTAGCATAATATGAACTCATTTATAAAAGCTTTTTCTTCATATTAGCGTTTTATAAGTTTAAATTCGGGTAGTACCTACCCGTTAAGTTCATACTTAGTAGCTAATATACAATTCAACTACTACAATTCTATATGAAAAACTGATTGTAATAATATTTCGCATTCAAACTTTTATACGATATTTTACAAACTTACAATACCGCTTATTTTACATAAAGCATGAAATATAGCACACAATAGCTTTGATACAAGATAGTTGTGAAGATAATTCTAGCTAGTACACAAGTCGTTCAGCAAAGGCAATAAAGACACGTAATTCATACGTCCAGAAACAAGTCATGCATTCTGGTTTTACTAGGACTACTTCCCATCCTTGGTCTTGTGGAACATAACCGTTATGGCCGTTGATAAGACAGCGTGTTGTAACATCGTCAAAGGGACGAGGGTTACGTAATGTCCAACAGTCCCGTAACAATCTAAAAACCTCATTTCTTACCCCAATTACCGACTCCGTCACTTGTGGAAACGTTTTGTTTAATAGTTGTAGCCCGATGTTCTTGTTCTCACTTTGGTGAGAAGCGAACATTACTAATCCGTAAGCATAACATGCTTCTTTATGTTGCATGTTAGCCGCTTTTTCTAAATCACGAAGTCCAATATTCGGATATATTGAGTTAAAATAATTTCTTAACCCGTTGCGTAAAATAGCATTTAGGTTCCCCGCAATATATGCGTCAAAGTAAACACATCGTAACTTATGGGTTTCCCAATGTGATATCCCCCATCTTTCAAACGAAAGTCTCTTATAAACCAAGACATTCTTGGAACGTTCTTCGAATGTCTTACAAACTGATCTCGCCTTAAATAGTTGTGCCGAGGAATTCTGACCGACTCTAGACAAGATTTCATCAATCATGTCTCCGGGTAGGTCTCTTAAAATATTGGGTTGTCTATCCATTTTGTGTTTTTAAACTGTAAAATAGACAAGAGTTAGATTCATAAAAAAAAATACTTATTAATACAAGCAATTTTTACATATATCATAAAGCATAAGCACACTATATTACATATATTACACCACACGAATACAACTATCTTATTCCGACTCGCTCGTTTCTTCTTGTTCGGTTTTGGTTCGTTTTGCCAAGTTTCTAGGGATATATGATGTTCCCCTAATACGAGCCGTCGTTGTCCACATTGGTTTAGAAAAACCTGGTGGTTTAGAGGTTCCTGGGTCATTGTTACAACTTAAGGACTTCGGGGGTTGACGATACATATAAAGTTCATCGGGGTTGGAATTAGATTTCTCTATTTTTATGCCCTTTCCCTTATTATTTTCTTTTGCTTTTTTAAATTCAGTTGGGGTAATTTCTATAACATCATCGGAATTCTCGTCGGAATCCGATTCATCGGAGAATTGGTAATCCTCCCAATATTTTGCTTCCTTGGCGGAAATACCATTGACCATAATTAACCTTGGTCGGTTGGTTGAGGATTTTCTTTTACTTAACCATTTTATTATTTCCCCCACCAGTTCTATTTCTTCATCCGGTTCCGATTCTTCTTCCGGTTCCGATTCTTCTTCCGGTTCTGACTCTTCTTCCAGTTCCTCTTCGGGAACTTGTGAATCAGTCCACGAATCATTCCAATTTACATTTGACTCTTCATTATTATTAGGTGAGTCAATGGGACTTGTTCTAGAGGTAGACATCTATCACATAATGTCAAACACGTTAAGAGATTAATATATCACATAATATTCATATGTTAAAAATATATAGTTTCCAACAAAAATGTTAAGCAATCATTTTTAAAGAAAACACGGTCGAAGTCCAGACTCACTAATGCATCCTAACAAACTCGATAAGACACACTAATGCAAATTTTCTGGTTCTCTAAGACCAACGCTCGGATACCAACTGAAATGTCCCGTTCTTATTGATTAAAAACGTTCCATATTAATTGATTTCGTTGCGAGGTTTTGACCTCTATATGAGACGTTTTTCAAAGACTGCATTCATTTTAAAACAAACCATAACCTTTATTTCATCAATAAAGGTTTAAAAAGCTTTACGTAGATTATCAAATAATGATAATCTAAAATATCCTGTTTACACACGACCATTACATAATGGTTTACAATACAAATATGTTACAACAAAATAAGTTTCTTGAATGCAGTTTTTACACAATATCATACAAGCATGGACTCCAAATCTCGTCCTTATTTAAGTATGCGACAGCGGAAGCTCTTAATAATCACCTGAGAATAAACATGCTTAAAACGTCAACAAAAATGTTGGTGAGTTATAGGTTTAACCTATATATATCAAATCATAATAATAGACCACAAGATTTCATATTTCAATACACATCCCATACATAGAGATAAAAATCATTCATATGGTGAACACCTGGTAACCGACATTAACAAGATGCATATATAAGAATATCCCCATCATTCCGGGACACCCTTCGGATATGATATAAATTTCGAAGTACTAAAGCATCCGGTACTTTG
Organism: Rutidosis leptorrhynchoides; assembly: GCF_046630445.1. NCBI lineage: Eukaryota > Viridiplantae > Streptophyta > Magnoliopsida > Asterales > Asteraceae > Rutidosis > Rutidosis leptorrhynchoides. The sequence continues at coordinate 304,263,573 of NC_092343.1, read as the reverse complement.
GATGGGGCTTGTTGGGCCCGATAGATCTATCTTTAGGATTCGCGTCAATTAGGGTGTCTGTTCCCTAATTCTTAGATTACCAGACTTAATAAAAAGGGGCATATTCGATTTCGATAATTCAACCATAGAATGTAGTTTCACGTACTTGTGTCTATTTTGTAAATCATTTATAAAACCTGCATGTATTCTCATCCCAAAAATATTAGATTTTAAAAGTGGGACTATAACTCACTTTCACTGATTTTTACTTCGTCGGGAAGTAAGACCTGGCCACTGGTTGATTCACGAATCTATAACAATATATACATATATATCAAAGTATGTTCAAAATATATTTACAACACTTTTAATATATTTTGATGTTTTAAGTTTATTAAGTCAGCTGCCCTCGTTAGTAACCTACAACTAGTTGTCCACAGTTAGATGTACAGAAATAAATCGATAAATATTATCTTGAATCAATCCACGACCCAGTGTATACGTATCTCAGTATTGATCACAACTCAAACTATATATATTTTGGAATCAACCTCAACCCTGTATAGCTAACTCCAACATTCACATATAGAGTGTCTATGATTGTTCCGAAATATATATAGATGTGTCGACATGATAGGTCGAAACATTGTATACGTGTCTATGGTATCTCAAGATTACATAATATACAATACAAGTTGATTAAGTTATGGTTGGAATAGATTTTTTACCAATTTTCACGTAGCTAAAATGAGAAAAATTATCCAATCTTGTTTTACCCATAACTTCTTCATTTTAAATCCGTTTTGAGTGAATCAAATTGCTATGGTTTCATATTGAACTCTATTTTATGAATCTAAACAGAAAAGTATAGGTTTATACTCGGAAAAATAAGTTACAAGTCATTTTTGTAAAGGTAGTCATTTCAGTCGAAAGAATGACGTCTAGATGACCATTTTAGAAAACATACTTCCACTTTGAGTTTAACCATAATTTTTGGATATAGTTTCATGTTCATAATAAAAATCATTTTCTCAGAATAACAACTTTTAAATCAAAGTTTATCATAGTTTTTAATTAACTAACCCAAAACAGCCCGCGGTGTTACTACGACGGCGTAAATCCGGTTTTACGGTGTTTTTCGTGTTTCCAGGTTTTAAATCATTAAGTTAGCATATCATATAGATATAGAACATGTGTTTAGTTGATTTTAAAAGTCAAGTTAGAAGGATTAACTTTTGTTTGCGAACAAGTTTAGAATTAACTAAACTATGTTCTAGTGATTACAAGTTTAAACCTTCGAATAAGATAGCTTTATATGTATGAATCGAATGATGTTATGAACATCATTACTACCTTAAGTCCCTTGGATAAACCTAATGGAAAAGATAAAAATGGATCTAGCTTCAATGGATCCTTGGATGGCTCGAAGTTCTTGAAGCAAAATCATGACACGAAAACAAGTTCAAGTAAGATCTTCACTTGAAATAAGATTGTTATAGTTATAGAAATTGAACAAAAGTTTGAATATGATTATTACCTTGTATTAGAATGATAACCTACTGTAAGAAACAAAGATTTCTTGAGGTTGGATGATCACCTTACAAGATTGGAAGTGAGCTAGCAAACTTGAAAGTATTCTTGATTTTATGAAACTAGAACTTTTGGAATTTATGAAGAACACTTAGAACTTGAAGATAGAACTTGAGAGAGATCAATTAGATGAAGAAAATTGAAGAATGAAAGTGTTTGTAGGTGTTTTTGGTCGTTGGTGTATGGATTAGATATAAAGGATATGTAATTTTGTTTTCATGTAAATAAGTCATGAATGATTACTCATATTTTTGTAATTTTATGAGATATTTCATGCTAGTTGCCAAATGATGGTTCCCACATGTGTTAGGTGACTCAAATGGGCTGCTAAGAGCTGATCATTGGAGTGTATATACCAATAGTACATACATCTAAAAGCTGTGTATTGTACGAGTACGAATACGGGTGCATACGAGTAGAATTGTTGATGAAACTGAACGAGGATGTAATTGTAAGCATTTTTGTTAAGTAGAAGTATTTTGATAAGTGTCTTGAAGTCTTTCAAAAGTGTATGAATACATATTAAAATACTACATGTATATACATTTTAACTGAGTCGTTAAGTCATCGTTAGTCGTTACATGTAAGTGTTGTTTTGAAACCTTTAGGTTAACGATCTTGTTAAATGTTGTTAACCCAATGTTTATAATATCAAATGAGATTTTAAATTATTATATTATCATGATATTATCATGTATGAATATCTCTTAATATGATATATATATATATATACATTAAATGTCTTTACAACGATAATCGTTACATATATGTCTCGTTTAAAATTCATTAAGTTAGTAGTCTTGTTTTTACATATGTAGTTCATTGTTAATATACTTAATGATATGTTTACTTATCATAGTATCATGTTAACTATATATATATCCATATATATGTCATCATATAGTTTTTACAAGTTTTAACGTTCGTGAATCACCGGTCAACTTGGGTGGTCAATGTCTATATGAAACATATTTCAATTAATCAAGTCTTAACAAGTTTGATTGCTTAACATGTTGGAAACATTTAATCATGTAAATATCAATCTCAATTAATATATATAAACATGGAAAAGTTCGGGTCACTACACCTAACACATGTGGGAACCATCATTTGGCAACTAGCATGAAATATCTCATAAAATTACAAAAATATGAGTAATCATTCATGACTTATTTACATGAAAAAAAAATTACATATCCTTTATATCTAATCCATACACCAACAACCAAAAACACCTACAAACACTTTCATTCTTCAATTTTCTTCATCTAATTGATCTCTCTCAAGTTCTATCTTCAAGTTCTAAGTGTTCTTCATAAATTCCAAAAGTTCTAGTTTCATAAAATCAAGAATACTTTCAAGTTTGCTAGCTCACTTCCAATCTTGTAAGGTGATCATCCAACCTCAAGAAATCTTTGTTTCTTACAGTAGGTTATCATTCTAATACAAGGTAATAATCATATTCAAACTTTGGTTCAATTTCTATAACTATAACAATCTTATTTCAAGTGATGATCTTACTTGAACTTGTTTTCGTGTCATGATTCTGCTTCAAGAACTTCGAGCCATCCAAGGATCCGTTGAAGCTAGATCCATTTTTCTCTTTTCCAGTAGGTTTATCCAAGGAACTTAAGGTAGTAATGATGTTCATAACATCATTCGATTCATACATATAAAGCTATCTTATTCGAAGGTTTAAACTTGTAATCACTAGAACATAGTTTAGTTAATTCTAAACTTGTTCGCAAACAAAAGTTAATCCTTCTAACTTGACTTTTAAAATCAACTAAACACATGTTCTATATCTATATGATATGCTAACTTAATGATTTAAAACCCGGAGACAAGAAAAACACCGTAAAACCGGATTTACGCCGTCGTAGTAACACCACGGGCTGTTTTGGGTTAGTTAATTAAAAACTATGATAAACTTTGATTTAAAAGTTGTTATTCTGAGAAAATGATTTTTATTATGAACATGAAACTATATCCAAAAATTATGGTTAAACTCAAAGTGGAAGTATGTTTTCTAAAATGGTCATCTAGACGTCGTTCTTTCGACTGAAATGACTACCTTTACAAAACGACTTGTAACTTATTTTTCCGACTATAAACCTATACTTTTTCTGTTTAGATTCATAATATAGAGTTCAATATGAAACCATAGCAATTTGATTCACTCAAAACGGATTTAAAATGAAGAAGTTATGGGTAAAACAAGATTGGATAATTTTTCTCATTTTAGCTACGTGAAAATTGGTAACAAATCTATTCCAACCATAACTTAATCAACTTGTATTGTATATTATGTAATCTTGAGATACCATAGACACGTATACAATGTTTCGACCTATCATGTCGACACATCTATATATATTTCGGAACAACCATAGACACTCTATATGTGAATGTTGGAGTTAGCTATACAGGGTTGAGGTTGATTCCAAAATATAAATAGTTTGAGTTGTGATCAATACAGAGATACGTATACACTGGGTCGTGGATTGATTCAAGATAATATTTATCGATTTATTTCTGTACATCTAACTGTGGATAACTAGTTGTAGGTTACTAACAAGGACAGCTGACTTAATAAACTTAAAACATCAAAATATATTAAAAGTGTTGTAAATATATTTTGAACATACTTTGATATATATGTATATATTGTTATAGGTTCGTGAATCAACCAGTGGCCAAGTCTTACTTCCCGACGAAGTAAAAATCTGTGAAAGTGAGTTATAGTCCCACTTTTAAAATCTAATATTTTTGGGATGAGAATACATGCCGGTTTTATAAATGATTTACAAAATAGACACAAGTACGTGAAACTACATTCTATGGTTGAATTATCGAAATCGAATATGCCCCTTTTTATTAAGTCTGGTAATCTAAGAATTAGGGAACAGACACCCTAAATGACGCGAATCCTAAAGATAGATCTATTGGGCCTAACAAACCTCATCCAAAGTACCGGATGCTTTAGTACTTCGAAATTTATATCATATCCGAAGGGTGTCCCGGAATGATGGGGATATTCTTATATATATGCATCTTGTTAATGTCGGTTACCAGGTGTTCACCATATGAATGATTTTTATCTCTATGTATGGGATGTGTATTGAAATATGAAATCTTATGGTCTATTGTTACGATTTGATATATATAGGTTAAACCTATAACTCACCAACATTTTTGTTGACGTTTAAAGCATGTTTATTCTCAGGTGATTATTAAGAGCTTCCGCTGTCGCATAATTAAATAAGGACGAGATTTGGAGTCCATGCTTGTATGATATTTTGTAAAAACTGCATTCAAGAAACTTAATTTGTTGGGTTAACAACATTTAACAAGATCGTTAACCTAAAGGTTTCAAAACAACACTTACATGTAACGACTAACGATGACTTAACGACTTAGTTAAAATGTATATACATGTAGTGTTTTAATATGTATTTATACACTTTTGAAAGACATTAATACAATTATCAAAATACTTCTACTTAACAAAAATGCTTACAATTACATCCTCGTTCAGTTTCATCAACAATTCTACTCGTATGCACCCGTATTCGTACTCGTACAATACACAGCTTTTAGATGTATGTACTATTGGTATATACACTCCAATGATCAGCTCTTAGCAGCCCATGTGAGTCACCTAACACATGTGGGAACCATCATTTGGCAACTAGCATGAAATATCTCATAAAATTACAAAAATATGAGTAATCATTCATGACTTATTTACATGAAAACAAAATTACATATCCTTTATATCTAATCCATACACCAACGACCAAAAACACCTACAAACACTTTCATTCTTCAATTTTCTTCATCTAATTGATCTCTCTCAAGTTCTATCTTCAAGTTCTAAGTGTTCTTCATAAATTCCAAAAGTTCTAGTTTCATAAAATCAAGAATACTTTCAAGTTTGCTAGCTCACTTCCAATCTTGTAAGGTGATCATCCAACCTCAAGAAATCTTTGTTTCTTACAGTAGGTTATCATTCTAATACAAGGTAATAATCATATTCAAACTTTGGTTCAATTTCTATAACTATAACAATCTTATTTCAAGTGATGATCTTACTTGAACTTGTTTTCGTGTCATGATTCTGCTTCAAGAACTTCGAGCCATCCAAGGATCCGTTGAAGCTAGATCCATTTTTCTCTTTTCCAGTAGGTTTATCCAAGGAACTTAAGGTAGTAATGATGTTCATAACATCATTCGATTCATACATATAAAGCTATCTTATTCGAAGGTTTAAACTTGTAATCACTAGAACATAGTTTAGTTAATTCTAAACTTGTTCGCAAACAAAAGTTAATCCTTCTAACTTGACTTTTAAAATCAACTAAACACATGTTCTATATCTATATGATATGCTAACTTAATGATTTAAAACCCGGAGACACGAAAAACACCGTAAAACTGGATTTACGCCGTCGTAGTAACACCGCGGGCTGTTTTGGGTTAGTTAATTAAAAACTATGATAAACTTTGATTTAAAAGTTATTATTCTGAGAAAATGATTTTTATTATGAACATGAAACTATATCCAAAAATTATGGTTAAACTCAAAGTGGAAGTATGTTTTCTAAAATGGTCATCTAGACGTCGTTCTTTCGACTGAAATGACTACCTTTACAAAAACGACTTGTAACTTATTTTTCCGACTATAAACCTATACTTTTTCTGTTTAGATTCATAATATAGAGTTCAATATGAAACCATAGCAATTTGATTCACTCAAAACGGATTTAAAATGAAGAAGTTATGGGTAAAAAAAGATTGGATAATTTTTCTCATTTTAGCTACGTGAAAATTGGTAACAAATCTATTCCAACCATAACTTAATCAACTTGTATTGTATATTATGTAATCTTGAGATACCATAGACACGTATACAATGTTTCGACCTATCATGTCGACATATCTATATATATTTCGGAACAACCATAGACACTCTATATGTGAATGTTGGAGTTAGCTATACAGGGTTGAGGTTGATTCCAAAATATATATAGTTTGAGTTGTGATCAATACTGAGATACGTATACACTGGGTCGTGGATTGATTCAAGATAATATTTATCGATTTATTTCTGTACATCTAACTGTGGACAACTAGTTGTAGGTTACTAACAAGGACAGCTGACTTAATAAACTTAAAACATCAAAATATATTAAAAGTGTTGTAAATATATTTTGAACATACTTTGATATATATGTATATATTGTTATAGGTTCGTGAATCAACCAGTGGCCAAGTCTTACTTCCCGACGAAGTAAAAATCTGTGAAAGTGAGTTATAGTCCCACTTTTAAAATCTAATATTTTTGGGATGAGAATACATGCAGGTTTTATAAATGATTTACAAAATAGACACAAGTACGTGAAACTACATTCTATGGTTGAATTATCGAAATCGAATATGCCCCTTTTTATTAAGTCTGGTAATCTAAGAATTAGGGAACAGACACCCTAATTGACGCGAATCCTAAAGATAGATCTATCGGGCCCAACAAGCCCCATCCAAAGTACCGGATGCTTTAGTACTTCGAAATTTATATCATATCCGAAGGGTGTCCCGGAATGATGGGGATATTCTTATAAATATGCATCTTGTTAATGTCGGTTACCAGGTGTTCACCATATGAATGATTTTTATCTCTATGTATGGGATGTGTATTGAAATATGAAATCTTGTGGTCTATTATTATTATGATTTGATATATATAGGTTAAACCTATAACTCACCAACATTTTTGTTGACGTTTTAAGCATGTTTATTCTCAGGTGATTATTAAGAGCTTCCGCTGTCGCATAATTAAATAAGGACGAGATTTGGAGTCCATGCTTGTATGATATTTTGTAAAAACTGCATTCAAGAAACTTAATTTGTTGTAACATATTTGTATTGTAAACCATTATGTAATGGTCGTGTGTAAACAGGATATTTTAGATTATCATTATTTGATAATCTACGTAAAGCTTTTTAAACCTTTATTGATGAAATAAAGGTTATGGTTTGTTTTAAAATGAATGTAGTCTTTGAAAAACGTCTCATCTAGAGGTCAAAACCTCGCAACGAAATCAATTAATATGGAACGTTTTTAATCAATAAGAACGGGACATTTCAGTTGGTATCCGAGCGTTGGTCTTAGAGAACCAGAATTTTGCATTAGTGTGTCTTATCGAGTTTGTTAGGATGCATTAGTGAGTCTGGACTTCGACCGTGTTTACTTGAAAAATGATTGCTTAACAAATTTTGTTGGAAACTATATATTTTTAACATGTGAATATTATGTGATATATTAATCTCTTAACGCGTTTGATATTATGTGATAGATGTCTACCTCTAGAACAAGTCCCATTGACTCACCTAATAATAATGAAGAGTCAAATGTAAATTGGAATGATTCGTGGACTGATTCACAAGTTCCCGAAGAGGAACCGGAAGAAGAGTCGGAACCGGAAGAAGAATCGGAACCGGATGAAGAAATAGAACCGATGGGGGAAATAATAAAACGGTTAAGTAAAAGAAAATCCTTAACCAACCGACCAAGGTTAATTATGGTCAATGGTGTTTCCGCCAAGGAAGCAAAATATTGGGAGGATTACCAATTCTCCGATGAATCGGATTCCGACGAGAATTCCGATGATGTTATAGAAATTACCCCAACTGAATTTAAAAAGGCAAAAGAAAATAATAAGGGAAAGGGCATAAAAATAGAGAAATCTAATTCCAACCCCGATGAACTTTATATGTATCGTCAACCCCCGAAGTCCTTAAGTTGTAACAATGACCCGGGAACCTCTAAACCACCAGGTTTTTCTAAACCAATGTGGATCACGACGGCTCGTATTAGGGGAACATCATATATCCCTAGAAACTTGGCAAAACGAACCAAAACTGAAGAAGAAGAAACAAGCGAGTCGGAATAAGATAGTTGTATTCGTGTGGTGTAATATATGTAATATAGTGTGCTTATGCTTTATGATATATGTAAAAATTGCTTGTATTAATAAGTATTTTTTTTATGAAATCTAACTCTTGTCTATTTTACAGTATAAAAACACAAAATGGATAGACAACCCAATATTTTAAGAGACCTACCCGGAGACATGATTGATGAAATCTTGTCTAGAGTCGGTCAGAATTCTTCGGCACAACTATTTAAGGCGAGATCAGTTTGTAAGACATTCGAAGAACGTTCCAAGAATGCCTTGGTTTATAAAAGGCTTTCGTTCGGAAGATGGGGGATATCACATTGGGAAATCCATAAGTTACGATGTGTTTACTTTGACGCATATATTGCGGGGAACCCAAATGCTATTTTACGCAATGGGTTAAGAAATTATTTTGACTCAATATATCAGAATATTGGACTTCGTGATTTAGAAAAAGCGGCTAACATGCAACATAAAGAAGCATGTTATGCTTACGGATTAGTAATGTTGGCTTCTCACCAAAGTGAGAACAAGAACATCGGGCTACAACTATTAAAGAAAACGTTCCCACAAGTGACGGAGTTGGTAATTGGGGTAAGAAATGAGGTTTTTAGATTGTTACGGGACTGTTGGACATTACGTAACCCTCGTCCCTTTGACGACGTTACAACACGCTGTCTTATCAACGGCCATAACGGTTATGTTCCACAAGACCAAGGATGGGAAGTAGTCCTAGTAAAACCAGAATGCATGACTTGTTTCTGGACGTATGAATTACGTGTCTTTATTGCCTTTGCTGAACGACTTGTGTACTAGCTAGAATTATCTTCACAACTATCTTGTATCAAAGTTATTGTGTGCTATATTTCATGCTTTATGTAAAATAAGCGGTATTGTAAGTTTGTAAAATATTGTATAAAAGTTTGAACGCAAAATATTATTATAATCAGTTTTTCATATAGAATTGTAGTAGTTGAATTGTATATTAGCTACTAAGTATGAACTTAACGGGTAGGTACTACCCGAATTTAAACTTATAAAACGCTAATATGAAGAAAAAGCTTTTATAAATGAGTTCATATTATGCTACAAAATACTATTAACTACTCTTAATATTCTGTATGATTAACTTGTTCCATTTGACTATTTTGAAGGAAATGGCACCGACTACTCGACACACCGTGAATATGAATGAAGAGGAATTCCGTACTTTTCTAGCTTCAAACATAGCCGCAGTACAGGCTGCGCTACATACCAACAATAACCTTGGATCTAGCAGTACAGGAAATCGTGTAGGATGCACCTACAAAGAATTCACTGCCTGTAAACCTTTGGAATTTAATGGAACCGAAGGACCGATCGGATTGAAACGGTGGACCGAGAAGGTCGAATCGGTGTTTGCCATAAGTAAGTGTACTGAAGAGGACAAAATAAAGTACGCTACGCATACCTTCACAGGTTCTGCGTTAACATGGTGGAATACCTATCTAGAGCAAGTGGGACATGACGATGCGTACGCACTACCGTGGTCAGCATTCAAGCACTTGATGAACGAGAAGTACCGTCCCAAAACCGAGGTCAATAAGCTCAAGACAGAACTTAGAGGGTTACGAACCCAAGGATTTGATATTACCACGTATGAAAGACGATTCACAGAATTGTGTCTATTGTGTCCGGGAGCATTCGAAGATGAGGAAGAGAAGATCGACGCATTTGTGAAAGGATTACCGGAAAGAATCCAAGAAGATATAAGTTCACACGAGCCCGCCTCCATACAACAGGCATGTAGAATGGCTCACAAACTCGTGAACCAGATTGAAGAAAGAAGTAAAGAACAGACTGCTGAAGAGGCCAATGTGAAGCAAGTCAAAAGAAAGTGGGAGGAAAACGGTGATAAGAATCACCAATACAACAACAACAGCAATTACAACAATAATCGCAACAATTATCCCAACAATCGCAACATCAATCGCAAATACAACAAACGGCCCAACAACAACAACAACAACAACAACAACAACAGCAACTACAACAATCATCCCAACAACAATAATAACCGCAACAACAACAACAACAACAATCAGAAGCAGCTATGCCAAAGGTGTGAAAAGAATCACTCGGGGTTCTGCACCAAATTTTGCAACAAGTGTAAAAGAAATGGTCATAGCGCGGCGAAGTGTGAGGTCTACGGACCAGGGGTTAATAGAACGAAAGGAACAAATGGTGTCGGAACGAGTAATGGCGGAGCAAGTAGTGTCGGAGCAAGTTATGCCAATGTAGTTTGTTATAAATGTGGAAAACCGGGCAACATTATTAGAAATTGCCCGAACCAGGAGAACACGAATGGACAAGGCCGTGGAAGAGTTTTCAATATTAATGCGGCAGAGGCACAGGAAGACTCGGAGCTTGTTACGGGTACGTTTCTTATTGACAATAAATCTGCTTACGTTTTATTTGATTCGGGTGCGGATAGAAGCTATATGAGTAGAGATTTTTGTGCTAAATTAAGTTGTCCATTGACGCCTTTGGATAGTAAATTTTTACTCGAATTAGCAAATGGTAAATTAATTTCAGCAGATAATATATGTCGGAATCGAGAAATTAAACTGGTTAGCGAAACATTTAAGATTGATTTGATACCAGTAGAGTTAGGGAGTTTTGATGTGATAATCGGTATGGACTGGTTGAAAGAAGTGAAAGCGGAGATCGTTTGTTACAAAAATGCAATTTGCATTATACGAGAAAAAGGAAAACCCTTAATGGTGTATGGAGAAAAGGGCAACACGAAGCTACACCTTATTAGTAATTTGAAGGCACAAAAACTAATAAGAAAAGGTTGCTATGCTGTTCTAGCACACGTCGAGAAAGTACAAACTGAAGAAAAGAGCATCAATGATGTTCCCGTCGCAAAAGAATTTCCTGATGTATTTCCGAAAGAATTACCGGGATTACCCCCACATCGATCCGTTGAATTTCAAATAGATCTTGTACCAGGAGCTGCACCAATAGCTCGTGCTCCTTACAGAATCGCACCCAGCGAGATGAAAGAACTACAAAGCCAATTACAAGAACTTTTAGAGCGTGGTTTCATTCGACCAAGCACATCACCGTGGGGAGCTCCTGTTTTGTTTGTCAAGAAGAAAGATGGTACATTCAGGTTGTGTATCGACTACCGAGAGTTGAACAAACTTACCATCAAGAACCGCTACCCACTACCGAGAATCGATGATTTATTTGATCAACTACAAGGCTCGTCTGTTTATTCAAAGATTGACTTACGTTCCGGGTATCATCAAATGCGGGTGAAAGAAGATGATATTCCAAAGACTGCTTTCAGAACACGTTACGGTCATTACGAGTTTATGGTCATGCCGTTTGGTTTAATTAATGCACCAGCTGTGTTCATGGACCTTATGAACCGAGTGTGTGGACCATACCTTGACAAGTTTGTCATTGTTTTCATTGATGACATACTTATTTACTCAAAGAATGACCAAGAACACGGTGAACATTTGAGAAAGGTGTTAGAAGTATTGAGGAAGGAAGAATTGTACGCTAAGTTTTCAAAGTGTGCATTTTTGTTGGAAGAAGTTCAATTCCTCGCTCACATAGTGAACAAAGAAGGTATTAAGGTGGATCCGGCAAAGATAGAAACTGTTGAAAAGTGGGAAACCCCGAAAACTCCGAAACACATACGCCAGTTTTTAGGACTAGCTGGTTACTACAGAAGGTTCATCCAAGACTTTTCCAGAATAGCAAAACCCTTGACTGCATTAACGCATAAAGGGAAGAAATTTGAATGGAATGATGAACAAGAGAAAGCGTTTCAGTTATTGAAGAAAAAGCTAACTACGGCATGTGACAACCCGGAAATTTCCAACCAAATTTAAACTTTAATCTTTATATGTTTCCGACACGATAAGCAATATTTGTTAAGTTAAATTGCAAGAATTTTAAACTATGTTCATACATTCATTCAACCTCGACCATGTTCCAACGATTCACGAACCATTAAACGAATATGATTATATATGTATATGTATATATATATTATAACTTGAAACGTAAACAAAATATTAGATTAAATACTTTATATGATTGTATCTGTTTCAAAATATTTATCAATGGAATTAGAAGATAAGATCAAATGATTGAATTATCAGATATATTGAATTATGATTACAAGTCTCTGTTGAAAGGCCCACGTTGATTTGAGAAATCTTTCCGTTTTAACAATATTTGGAAAATGGTAAAGTGATTTATAAATAAGAACAAATTGTCAATCATTGAGAACTAGACAAAGGATAGTGGAAGATTGAATCTCATAAAGACTCGATTAATCTATTTAGTTTCAAACGTACAAAAACGTTTTCAGTTTAAAAAGAACTTTATTATTAAAACGTAAATAACTTTTATAAATATCTAGAACCACTTTTGACAACTCATTACTTAACTAGTATGATAAAGATAACGATATTTATATTTTATTTTATTAAATATATATAACAATTTAAATTAATATTATATATATTTATACGCGTATTATACGTACATAGTTTTATACTTTTACTATACTTAAACTTTACCTTTACTTTATTTTTACTTTACTTTAACTTTAATAATTCACTTTAATAATTCATACTTTAATAATTCACTTTAATAATTCATACTTTAATAATTTACTTTAATAATTCATACTTTAATAATTCACTTTAATAATTCATACTTTAATAATTCACTTTAATAATTCATACTTTAATAATTCACTTTAATAATTCAAAAATCTATTATAAATAGAATTCAATAGGTTTCATTATTTCATAGAAACTTGAAAATATTTTTCTCTAAACTCTCTCAATCGATTTACATATATATATTTACTCCATATTATTTCAAGATATTATTAGTATACATAAAATATTACGACGGAGTGCTGTCCGAGTGATTTCGAAATTGTTTTTCGAGTAGGATAGGATTAAGGAAATTATGGGTTATAGCTATGGAGGTGATTGAGTATGGTTCATGGGTATGCTCGTGAGGTCAATATAGTGTTTATCATTTCCGTTGCGTCTACGTACCTTTCCTGCAATATTGAATCTCAATATTGATACGTGAGTACTCATAATTTAACTTTTACATACTAATAGTGTATTCCTGACTAGTGCTCGAGTATTTAGGATTATGCATGCTTGTACTTTTGATATTGCCCTTAGACAGGTTAGATTGAATATTGAAATAGTTACACTTGCGGTTGAGATAAGGTATAAGATATGCATGTCCTTGGAAAGCTAGCGAAAAATTAAGGACTTTTCCTTTAGATATCGAATGGTTTCGATGAACGGATTAAAAGTTATAATCAATTGAATTTTCTATATTTTTATTAAAAATGATTATTATTATCGTCGTTTTTATCGTCGTTCTAGTTTTATCTTATTATTATCATTATTATTATCTTTATCAATAAAATGGATTTATCATTAAAAATTGTTATTTTTTTTATTATTACTATCGTTATTATTGTTAAAGTTATAATTAGTATTATTATTATTATTATCCAATTATTATTATTATTATTATTATTATTATTATTATTATTATTATTATTATTATTATTATTAGTATTATTATTATTATTATCATTATTAATATATATATATCATTATTTAAAAATGGATATTGTCATTGTTATTATTATTATTACTATATTATCATTAAGATAATTATTAGTATTATCGTTAAAAATGTTATAGTAACTATCATTATTAATATTAGTGTAATTAAAATAAATATTTGTAACACCTAATTATTTTGATTACTATTATTATCATTATTATGAACACGATATAAAAGACGATTAAAAGCTATTAAACGAAACGATTAGGAAATAATGAGTAAGAGTATCATGATGAAATTAAAATATTATAAGATATTGATTTAGATAAAATTATCGTTCTTATTATTTTTATCATTACTATTATTATTAAAAATATCGTTAGTATTAAAACTATCATTTTAACAAAAATTATCATTTTAATAGAAATGTCATTGTTACTATAAAATATCATTATTATTATTATTTTAAATAGAATTATTATTTTAAAGATAATATTAAAGTTATCATAATTAGAATTATCGTTTTATCATAATGTCATCTTAGTAATTATAAATATTGATATTTTTATAATAATTATTATTATTACAAAATAATACAACTTTTACTTACTATCATTATAGATATTATTTTATCAAATAAATATGTGATACAAACATATTTTACTACGTGTAATAACTTACTTTAATAATACCTATCATATTATCTTTATGATATTAAATGAACCCTATAAATTTTATTACTTAATATATATAAAAGTATATTATATTATATAAATTTAATATAAAATTTTATTTATTAATAAATAAATTATATTATTTACTCTAATAAATCTTTTAAAAATATAAAACGACGATATTTAAACTATATATTAATCATGTATAGATTTTTGGAAATTATTTTGAGTCAAATTTACTTTTATTGACTTTTGCATATTAGTCTCGAGCATTAGGTTTGTGGTACACTATGACTTGGCCTAATTTGTTAGACAAATATTGACCAACACATAATTATATATAATTAATTTAGGTTCGTGAATCCGAGGCCAACCTTGCACTTGTTCAATGACGTTATATGTATTTTTACTACGAAATACAGTATGGTGAGTTTCATTTGCCTTTTTACCCTTTTATATTTTTGGGCTGAGAATGCATGCGCAAATTTTATAAATATTTTACGAAATAGACACAAGTAATCGAAACTACATTATATGGTTGAATGATCGAAATCGAATATGCCCCTTTTTATTAAGTCTGGTAATCTAAGAATTAGGGAACAGACACCCTAATTGACGCGAACTCTAAAGATAGATCTATTGGGCCTAACAAACCCCATCCAAAGTACCGGATGCTTTAGTACTTCGAAATTTATATCATGTCCGAAGGAGGATCCCGGAATGATAGGGGATATTCTTATATGTATCTAGTTAATGTCGGTTACCAGGTGTTCACCATATGAATGATTATTTTTGTCTCTATGCATGGGACGTATATTTATGAGAACTGGAAATGAAATTCTTGTGGTCTATTAAAATGATGGAAATAAATGATTATGATAAACTAATGAACTCACCAACCTTTTGGTTGACACTTTAAAGCATGTTTATTCTCAGGTGTTAAAGAAATCTTCCGCTGTGCATTTGCTCATTTTAAAGATATTACTTGGAGTCTTTCATAGCATATTTCGAAGAACGTTGCATTCGAGTCATTGAGTTCATCAAAGATTATTATTAAATCAATTTATAGTTGGATAGTGGATATTATGAAATGGTATGCATGCCTGTCAATTTTCGATGTAAAGAAATTTTGTCTTTTAAAAACGAATGCAATGTTTGTAAAATGTATCATATAGAGGTCAAATACCTCGCAATGTAATCAACTATTGTGAATCGTTTATAATGTATATGAACGGGTCATTTCAGTTGGTATCAGAGCGGTGGTCTTAGCGAACCAGGTCTGCATTAGTGTGTCTAACTGATAGTCGTTAGGATGCATTAGTGAGTCTGGACTTCGACCGTGTCTGCATTTCAAAAGTTTTGCTCATCATTTTTGTCGGAAATTACCTGCTTATCATTCTTAGTCTAGACACATCTTATTGCATTGATTGCATGAATAGTGTATAGACAAAATTCATATCTTAGCGTATCTGCTAATTCATATCTTAGCGTATCTGTTACAGTAAACTTTGCCTGACATATTCCGTAAATTCCTCCGTAATCTATGAAACCTTTTGCTCTATATAATTAGAATACCACCCGATAGCCGAAAAATCATTTCATATCAAAAAATTCTTTATTCAATCGTACGAAATGGAATTCGTCATTAGTTCAAGTCCCTCGGATTCCGAAATGGAATCCCACTCAAGTTCCGAAAGCAGTGTGACCGGAATGGATCAACCAATTAGTCATCATCTATTCTGGATGAATTGGGGATGGGTTCGTAGCCTCCTTAATCATTGGAGACAAGAAGAAGGTGATCCCTTCCATCCACCACATTGCCCTCTTGGCGAAGAACCTGAAGCACTTACCGGCGAACCTATCCGAAACACCATTTTCTCTCTTATTTCTAGAGTATCTCGTCACGATTACATACTACACCAAATTCATGATTTTATTTATCCGCTCGTCCGAACCGACAATCACCCCGGTGTAATAGAAGAAGTCAACGAGCTTCGCGCTCGGGTAGTGGCTTTGGAGAATATGGTGCAAAGGTTACAAACACCAGCAGCAGCACCAACAGCATAAACAGTACCACCATCGGCAACACCAACAGTACCATCACCACCACCAACAACAACATCCACATCCCACACCGCAACATCATAATATGTATCTCAAACATCAACGTCATACGCCCTGTAAATATCCAGGAATATCAACAACAACAAACGATGAAGTATTAATTCATAAACTTCATTGAAGAGATATCTCTGCGGCAGTTATGTAATCTCCAAAATCTTAGAGATTATTTAATTCTGACCGTAAATCGGATGAGTGAACGAAGATGGTAGAGTAGAAACTTTGATCGAAAATGGTGTACGATTTACAAGCTAGAATTGTTTTACCAACAGCATCAACAGGACTGTAGCATCATCAACACAGTCAGTGCCGTCAGTATCGTCAGAATCAACATCACCTGTAACATCACAAACTCTGTCAGTTCAAGAATCATTGTGGACATCATTACGAATCAACAACAAATATATTGTATCAACGAGTTATGAAGTATTAACTCATTTCCAATCGAAAGATTTATATGTATAAATTTTTAAACCATAATAAATCTTCCCGTACTAAGCTATTATGTGTGAATCTTAACTACTCAGTTAATTCATATTACAAATATGCAATGATGTACGTCCTTCGTCCGCAACTTAACCATCGTTAATTACAATCTCTGTCTCAATTCAATAAAAAAATCCAATTTATAATAAATCAAGTGTATTATTCAAATATATGTTTGATTTTACGCTTTCATCATCGATGTACTCGAAACTTTTCAAATAACATCATTCGTACCTTGCGAAGTTCACAAGAATTTCACGAAAACCAACAAATAACAAAGTAATGATTCATAATTTCAATATTATTGAAGAAATACTTATGCAATTTATAAAGTTTTTGGGATTACTCAATTCTAGTTCCAACCATAAAACAAATGAGTTTAATTTAATATTAACTCATTAAATCTATATTACATCTAAAGAAAATATACACATATATTTTCATAAAGACTGTAATAAACTTCTTTTGTACAAAATATTAATTGTGAAAATTTTTTTAACGGGTAGGTAATACCCGAGAGATATATAAATTCACAATTAATATATTACATTTTTCGAAACTGATTCAGCAATCATCAACTATACTCCCTACTTTCACAACAATATCCATTCTTTCATATAAATCAAAACAACCATACTCATTCAAAATTTAATTACATATTCTGATTTTGAAATCTCAAAATTCAACTTGAGATATGACCAAAATCATCACTCTTAGATCCTTACATCTTTCACAAGCTATATTTTGACTTCAAAACTGTGTTAGAACATCAAATGTATGTTAACGATTACAATCTGTGTTCAAACCCTTCGAAATTCCTGAAGACACTTCAACTAAGGAACAATCGAGATGATGATCCAACCACATGTTACCCACATTTATACACCTGAAAAACTCTCAAAACCCAAGTCATAGTTCGACACGTATCCGTGTTAGACCCTTTGGCATTTACTAGCTAAAATAACTTTTCAATTCCGTTTCAAAATAGACAGTTTTGTCACAGCTCCAGCAAGTCACCTTCGACTTCTCAATCAAAACAGTCTTATTATAACCTCGATAGATACGTTGCCCTTTCGCCAACGTTATCGGGGAATCGTTTATATTCACCACATTAGCAATAAACTTACCAACAACTTCATTGATCTTTGACTTTCCAAAAAAAAAAAAAAATCATTATAATTATCGAAACCCTATCATATACTCATTCGTACCTTATAACAAGAATTGCCATACCAATTATTGAGAATCAGTAATCAGTATTTTGAAACCTCGCAGCATGTCTACATCAACAATTACATATACACACAACGTCTACCTCCAAGACTTACATTCTTTGAATGAGAAATTTCTGAAAAACACCCTAAACTGCGAACCAATTCTCGAAATTTTGAAAAATGCTGATGAAGCAGGAAAAACTGTAAACGACCTTAACAGTAAAAAGTTGGATGATAAACGATAGTATATTGGCAAACCTCAGAAAAAGAGAAGCTTTGGAACTGGAAAACGGATTGAGCAAAGTATGAATGAGGCTGTGGACAAATCACAAAGGCTGAACCTGCCTTCAAAGAATCCAAATGATTCAGTACTTGCTGAAGTCATTAACGAATACCTTGCTCCTGACTCTAAACCCTTGCGAACAATATCCTTCATCATCCTCTGATATTAGACATTCTAAGATATCATCGTATCTTTCATTATAAATATCATCCATACTTCTGAAGATATTTTTATAATTATTCTTATCTGAAATCATTTACCTCTTCGCGCTATCTGTATTATATCATAAAAGAAACTATTTTAGTTTCTAAATTCTGAAACATTCGAGTTTAAAATAGGAATATTCTTGAAGAAGTGTTGGGAGCTGAAGCATGAGTTAGTATAATATAATGACACTTGATCAACGTGATTATATTACAGTAATTCATGCTGAGTTTCTAAATGAAACATGATGATTCACAGATCATAACGTCATCATGTGCTATGTTACACGACTCTTGTATTCTCTTTGATCTCTAAATATCAAGAAAATATTTCTTGATGGTTCGGCCTTTTCTGAGGTATTCTGGTAATTTGACAAGTGAAGATCGTGTCATTACAATTTCCTTCCTAGAACATTAACAATGTTCATTCCGAAATTTATATCTGCGAATTCTGGACCATTACAAGCGGTGCTTAATCGCAAGAAGAAGAAACGGAAGGACAAAGCTCCGAACTAGAAATGGGAGTATAAATCATAGCAAATAGAAGAGAGCATTAACTGTGGATGACAATGATTATAGAAGAAGCAAGGACTTTGAAATATAAGGGAAGATATAAAACCCAACAACAACCCAGAAATCACAAACCGTATATATCAATGCATATAGCAATATAAAGACACGGGAGAACTAAAAACACTATAAAACCAAGAGTATAGTAGAAGTAAATAGATTCTTCCGGCGGTAGATGAAAAAGAAGAATGACCGATATGAAAGTTAGAAGTATATCGAGAATCAGAACTGGATGGAGCATATTGATGAATACTTTAAAATATGAGTTGAGGGGGAAAGAATAGAAGGTGATGAAACATGACTAGGAACTTAGAAATCAACAGATTTAACTCACACAATGGCGGAATAAGTGAATCAAACCCTCTAGTGAATAGGTTAAGTTTTTTTTGATTAATTTAGTCAAACCACAACTAAATCAAGTGTGATTAGATCAACACCTAGAGCTATTATTCACCACCTGGGTGATTTGGACTGAGAGAGAATCGGAGGAGCTCACTAGATCTGAGTGTGTGTAACAAATGAGAGGCTTAACCTAAAATGAAGAACATAAGACTTTATATACCCCTGCTGTTGACTCACCTATACGATTCATTCATCATACGTACGAGTTGGCTTCATCAGTCGTACGGGTGATCACTCACTCGTGTCTTCTCATTTAGGTTGTAATTGTGACTTAGCTCAGCATCAACCGTGCGTATGAGCCTGTCAGCTGTACTAGTGAGGCTTCACTCGTACGTCTGACTAAGTCTAACATAGTTAAACATCTAAATCTCGTTCCTGCAGTTCCTGTAACCACATACAAACACGGATAGGATAATAAAGAGCAATCATGGTGGCCTGTAAACTGTTATACCTGCAATGGACGCGGGTAGATGTCTAGAAACTTGCATAAAATGCATCAACAGAAGGTGTGAGTTGTAAGGAAACGAAGGAGGTGAATTTATAAGAAAATCTCCTACAGAACAATTAAAATGGACGATCGCATTTAAAGCGGATCCTGATTCCCTTGATTACCGGAGAGTCAAATCTTATTAAGAAGATTTTCTTCATATCCCTTGAAATCTGGGAATCAATCATATCTACGTCAAATGATAAGATGAATCTACACTTACTCATTTCACTCTTCTATGTTAGCTTCATTCGTACTCTTCATATAAATGGATTGTTTATCCAAATTATTCGCGGATGAATAACTCTAATTTTCAGCCCGTATGCATCATGAAAACATACTTATTATCATTCACGACCTTTCCACTCAAATTTCGGGACGAAATTTCTTTAACGGGTAGGTACTGTGACAACCCGGAAATTTCCAACCAAATTTAAACTTTAATCTTTATATGTTTCCGACACGATAAGCAATATTTGTTAAGTTAAATTGCAAGAATTTTAAACTATGTTCATACATTCATTCAACCTCGACCATGTTCCAACGATTCACGAACCATTAAACGAATATGATTATATATGTATATGTATATATATATTATAACTTGAAACGTAAACAAAATATTAGATTAAATACTTTATATGATTGTATCTGTTTCAAAATATTTATCAATGGAATTAGAAGATAAGATCAAATGATTGAATTATCAGATATATTGAATTATGATTACAAGTCTCTGTTGAAAGGCCCACGTTGATTTGAGAAATCTTTCCGTTTTAACAATATTTGGAAAATGGTAAAGTGATTTATAAATAAGAACAAATTGTCAATCATTGAGAACTAGACAAAGGATAGTGGAAGATTGAATCTCATAAAGACTCGATTAATCTATTTAGTTTCAAACGTACAAAAACGTTTTCAGTTTAAAAAGAACTTTATTATTAAAACGTAAATAACTTTTATAAATATCTAGAACCACTTTTGACAACTCATTACTTAACTAGTATGATAAAGATAACGATATTTATATTTTATTTTATTAAATATATATAACAATTTAAATTAATATTATATATATTTATACGCGTATTATACGTACATAGTTTTATACTTTTACTATACTTAAACTTTACCTTTACTTTATTTTTACTTTACTTTAACTTTAATAATTCACTTTAATAATTCATACTTTAATAATTCACTTTAATAATTCATACTTTAATAATTTACTTTAATAATTCATACTTTAATAATTCACTTTAATAATTCATACTTTAATAATTCACTTTAATAATTCATACTTTAATAATTCACTTTAATAATTCAAAAATCTATTATAAATAGAATTCAATAGGTTTCATTATTTCATAGAAACTTGAAAATATTTTTCTCTAAACTCTCTCAATCGATTTACATATATATATTTACTCCATATTATTTCAAGATATTATTAGTATACATAAAATATTACGACGGAGTGCTGTCCGAGTGATTTCGAAATTGTTTTTCGAGTAGGATAGGATTAAGGAAATTATGGGTTATAGCTATGGAGGTGATTGAGTATGGTTCATGGGTATGCTCGTGAGGTCAATATAGTGTTTATCATTTCCGTTGCGTCTACGTACCTTTCCTGCAATATTGAATCTCAATATTGATACGTGAGTACTCATAATTTAACTTTTACATACTAATAGTGTATTCCTGACTAGTGCTCGAGTATTTAGGATTATGCATGCTTGTACTTTTGATATTGCCCTTAGACAGGTTAGATTGAATATTGAAATAGTTACACTTGCGGTTGAGATAAGGTATAAGATATGCATGTCCTTGGAAAGCTAGCGAAAAATTAAGGACTTTTCCTTTAGATATCGAATGGTTTCGATGAACGGATTAAAAGTTATAATCAATTGAATTTTCTATATTTTTATTAAAAATGATTATTATTATCGTCGTTTTTATCGTCGTTCTAGTTTTATCTTATTATTATCATTATTATTATCTTTATCAATAAAATGGATTTATCATTAAAAATTGTTATTTTTTTTATTATTACTATCGTTATTATTGTTAAAGTTATAATTAGTATTATTATTATTATTATCCAATTATTATTATTATTATTATTATTATTATTATTATTATTATTATTATTATTATTATTAGTATTATTATTATTATTATCATTATTAATATATATATATCATTATTTAAAAATGGATATTGTCATTGTTATTATTATTATTACTATATTATCATTAAGATAATTATTAGTATTATCGTTAAAAATGTTATAGTAACTATCATTATTAATATTAGTGTAATTAAAATAAATATTTGTAACACCTAATTATTTTGATTACTATTATTATCATTATTATGAACACGATATAAAAGACGATTAAAAGCTATTAAACGAAACGATTAGGAAATAATGAGTAAGAGTATCATGATGAAATTAAAATATTATAAGATATTGATTTAGATAAAATTATCGTTCTTATTATTTTTATCATTACTATTATTATTAAAAATATCGTTAGTATTAAAACTATCATTTTAACAAAAATTATCATTTTAATAGAAATGTCATTGTTACTATAAAATATCATTATTATTATTATTTTAAATAGAATTATTATTTTAAAGATAATATTAAAGTTATCATAATTAGAATTATCGTTTTATCATAATGTCATCTTAGTAATTATAAATATTGATATTTTTATAATAATTATTATTATTACAAAATAATACAACTTTTACTTACTATCATTATAGATATTATTTTATCAAATAAATATGTGATACAAACATATTTTACTACGTGTAATAACTTACTTTAATAATACCTATCATATTATCTTTATGATATTAAATGAACCCTATAAATTTTATTACTTAATATATATAAAAGTATATTATATTATATAAATTTAATATAAAATTTTATTTATTAATAAATAAATTATATTATTTACTCTAATAAATCTTTTAAAAATATAAAACGACGATATTTAAACTATATATTAATCATGTATAGATTTTTGGAAATTATTTTGAGTCAAATTTACTTTTATTGACTTTTGCATATTAGTCTCGAGCATTAGGTTTGTGGTACACTATGACTTGGCCTAATTTGTTAGACAAATATTGACCAACACATAATTATATATAATTAATTTAGGTTCGTGAATCCGAGGCCAACCTTGCACTTGTTCAATGACGTTATATGTATTTTTACTACGAAATACAGTATGGTGAGTTTCATTTGCCTTTTTACCCTTTTATATTTTTGGGCTGAGAATGCATGCGCAAATTTTATAAATATTTTACGAAATAGACACAAGTAATCGAAACTACATTATATGGTTGAATGATCGAAATCGAATATGCCCCTTTTTATTAAGTCTGGTAATCTAAGAATTAGGGAACAGACACCCTAATTGACGCGAACTCTAAAGATAGATCTATTGGGCCTAACAAACCCCATCCAAAGTACCGGATGCTTTAGTACTTCGAAATTTATATCATGTCCGAAGGAGGATCCCGGAATGATAGGGGATATTCTTATATGTATCTAGTTAATGTCGGTTACCAGGTGTTCACCATATGAATGATTATTTTTGTCTCTATGCATGGGACGTATATTTATGAGAACTGGAAATGAAATTCTTGTGGTCTATTAAAATGATGGAAATAAATGATTATGATAAACTAATGAACTCACCAACCTTTTGGTTGACACTTTAAAGCATGTTTATTCTCAGGTGTTAAAGAAATCTTCCGCTGTGCATTTGCTCATTTTAAAGATATTACTTGGAGTCTTTCATAGCATATTTCGAAGAACGTTGCATTCGAGTCATTGAGTTCATCAAAGATTATTATTAAATCAATTTATAGTTGGATAGTGGATATTATGAAATGGTATGCATGCCTGTCAATTTTCGATGTAAAGAAATTTTGTCTTTTAAAAACGAATGCAATGTTTGTAAAATGTATCATATAGAGGTCAAATACCTCGCAATGTAATCAACTATTGTGAATCGTTTATAATGTATATGAACGGGTCATTTCACGGCACCTATATTATCATTGCCTGAAGGGAATGATGATTTTGTGATTTATTGTGATGCATCAAAGCAAGGTCTCGGTTGTGTATTAATGCAACGAACGAAGGTGATTGCTTATGCGTCTAGACAATTGAAGATTCACGAACAAAATTATACGACGCATGATTTGAAATTAGGCGCGGTTGTTTTTGCATTAAAGACTTGGAGGCACTACTTATATGGGGTCAAAAGTATTATATATACCGACCACAAAAGTCTTCAACACATATTTAATCAGAAACAACTGAATATGAGGCAGCGTAGGTGGATTGAATTATTGAATGATTACGACTTTGAGATTCGTTACCACCCGGGGAAGGAAAATGTGGTAGCCGATGCCTTGAGCAGGAAGGACAGAGAACCCATTCGAGTAAAATCTATGAATATAATGATTCATAATAACATTACTACTCAAATAAAGGAGGCGCAACAAGGAGTTTTAAAAGAGGGAAATTTAAAGGATGAAATACCCAAAGGATCGGAGAAGCATCTTAATATTCGGGAAGACGGAACCCGGTATAGGGCTGAAAGGATTTGGGTACCAAAATTTGGAGATATGAGAGAAATGGTACTTAGAGAAACTCATAAAACCAGATACTCAATAAATCCTGGATCGGGGAAGATGTACAAGGATCTCAAGAAACATTTTTGGTGGCCGGGTATGAAAGCCGATGTTGCTAAATACGTAGGAGAATGTTTGACGTGTTCTAAGGTCAAAGCTGAGCATCAGAAACCATCAGGTCTACTTCAACAACCCGAAATCCCGGAATGGAAATGGGAAAACATTACCATGGATTTCATCACTAAATTGCCAAGGACTGCAAGTGGTTTTGATACTATTTGGGTAATAGTTGATCGTCTCACCAAATCAGCACACTTCCTGATAATAAGAGAAGATGACAAGATGGAGAAGTTAGCACGACTGTATTTGAAGGAAGTCGTCTCCAGACATGGAATACCAATCTCTATTATCTCTGATAGGGATGGCAGATTTATTTCAAGATTCTGGCAGACATTACAGCATGCATTAGGAACTCGTCTAGACATGAGTACTGCCTATCATCCACAAACTGATGGGCAGAGCGAAAGGACGATACAAACGCTTGAAGACATGCTACGAGCATGTGTTATTGATTTCGGAAACAGTTGGGATCGACATCTACCGTTAGCAGAATTTTCCTACAACAACAGCTACCATTCAAGCATTGAGATGGCGCCGTTTGAAGCACTTTATGGTAGAAAGTGCAGGTCTCCGATTTGTTGGAGTGAAGTGGGGGATAGACAGATTACGGGTCCGGAGATTATACAAGAAACTACCGAGAAGATCATCCAAATTCAACAACGGTTGAAAACCGCCCAAAGTCGACAAAAGAGCTACGCTGACATTAAAAGAAAAGATATAGAATTTGAAATTGGAGAGATGGTCATGCTTAAAGTTGCACCTTAGAAAGGCGTTGTTCGATTTGGTAAACGAGGGAAATTAAATCCAAGGTATATTGGACCATTCAAGATTATTGATCGTGTCGGACCAGTAGCTTACCGACTAGAGTTACCTCAACAACTCGCGGCTGTACATAACACTTTCCACGTCTCGAATTTGAAGAAATGTTTTGCTAAAGAAGATCTCACTATTCCGTTAGATGAAATCCAAATCAACGAAAAACTTCAATTCATCGAAGAACCCGTCGAAATAATGGATCGTGAGATTAAAAGACTTAAGCAAAACAAGATACCAATTGTTAAGGTTCGATGGAATGCTCGTAGAGGACCCGAGTTCACCTAGGAGCGTGAAGATCAGATGAAGAAGAAATACCCGCATCTATTTCCAGAAGATTCGTCAACACCTTCAACAGCTTAAAATTTCGGGACGAAATTTATTTAACGGGTAGGTACTGTAGTGACCCGAACTTTTCCATGTTTATATATATTAATTGAGATTGATATTTACATGATTAAATGTTTCCAACATGTTAAGCAATCAAACTTGTTAAGACTTGATTAATTGAAATATGTTTCGTATAGACAATTGACCACCCAAGTTGACCGGTGATTCACGAACGTTAAAACTTGTAAAAACTATATGATGACATATATATGGATATATATATAGTTAACATGATACTATGATAAGTAAACATATCATTAAGTATATTAACAATGAACTACATATGTAAAAACAAGACTACTAACTTAATGATTTTTAAACGAGACGTATATGTAACGATTATCGTTGTAAAGACATTTAATGTATATATATCATATTAAGAGATATTCATACATGATAATATAATAATTTAAAATCTCATTTGATATTATAAACATTGGGTTAACAACATTTAACAAGATCATTAACCTAAAGGTTTCAAAACAACACTTACATGTAACGACTAACGATGACTTAACGACTCAGTTAAAATGTATATACATGTAGTGTTTTAATATGTATTTATACACTTTTGAAAGACTTCAATACAATTATCAAAATACTTCTACTTAACAAAAATGCTTACAATTACATCCTCGTTCAGTTTCATCAACAATTCTACTCGTATGCACCCGTATTCGTACTCGTACAATACACAGCTTTTAGATGTATGTACTATTGGTATATACACTCCAATGATCAGCTCTTAGCAGTCCATGTGAGTCACCTAACACATGTGGGAACCATCATTTGGCAACTAGCATGAAATATCTCATAAAATTACAAAAATATGAGTAATCATTCATGACTTATTTACATGAAAACAAAATTACATATCCTTTATATCTAATCCATACACCAACGACCAAAAACACCTACAAACACTTTCATTCTTCAATTTTCTTCATCTAATTGATCTCTCTCAAGTTCTATCTTCAAGTTCTAAGTGTTCTTCATAAATTCCAAAAGTTCTAGTTTCATAAAATCAAGAATACTTTCAAGTTTGCTAGCTCACTTCCAATCTTGTAAGGTGATCATCCAACCTCAAGAAATCTTTGTTTCTTACAGTAGGTTATCATTCTAATACAAGGTAATAATCATATTCAAACTTTGGTTCAATTTCTATAACTATAACAATCTTATTTCAAGTGATGATCTTACTTGAACTTGTTTTCGTGTCATGATTCTGCTTCAAGAACTTCGAGCCATCCAAGGATCCGTTGAAGCTAGATCCATTTTTCTCTTTTCCAGTAGGTTTATCCAAGGAACTTAAGGTAGTAATGATGTTCATAACATCATTCGATTCATACATATAAAGCTATCTTATTCGAAGGTTTAAACTTGTAATCACTAGAACATAGTTTAGTTAATTCTAAACTTGTTCGCAAACAAAAGTTAATCCTTCTAACTTGACTTTTAAAATCAACTAAACACATGTTCTATATCTATATGATATGCTAACTTAATGATTTAAAACCCGGAGACAAGAAAAACACCGTAAAACCGGATTTACGCCGTCGTAGTAACACCACGGGCTGTTTTGGGTTAGTTAATTAAAAACTATGATAAACTTTGATTTAAAAGTTGTTATTCTGAGAAAATGATTTTTATTATGAACATGAAACTATATCCAAAAATTATGGTTAAACTCAAAGTGGAAGTATGTTTTCTAAAATGGTCATCTAGACGTCGTTCTTTCGACTGAAATGACTACCTTTACAAAACGACTTGTAACTTATTTTTCCGACTATAAACCTATACTTTTTCTGTTTAGATTCATAATATAGAGTTCAATATGAAACCATAGCAATTTGATTCACTCAAAACGGATTTAAAATGAAGAAGTTATGGGTAAAACAAGATTGGATAATTTTTCTCATTTTAGCTACGTGAAAATTGGTAACAAATCTATTCCAACCATAACTTAATCAACTTGTATTGTATATTATGTAATCTTGAGATACCATAGACACGTATACAATGTTTCGACCTATCATGTCGACACATCTATATATATTTCGGAACAACCATAGACACTCTATATGTGAATGTTGGAGTTAGCTATACAGGGTTGAGGTTGATTCCAAAATATAAATAGTTTGAGTTGTGATCAATACTGAGATACGTATACACTGGGTCGTGGATTGATTCAAGATAATATTTATCGATTTATTTCTGTACATCTAACTGTGGACAACTAGTTGTAGGTTACTAATAAAGGACAGCTGACTTAATAAACTTAAAACATCAAAATATATTAAAAGTGTTGTAAATATATTTTGAACATACTTTGATATATATGTATATATTGTTATAGGTTCGTGAATCAACCAGTGGCCAAGTCTTACTTCCCGACGAAGTAAAAATCTGTGAAAGTGAGTTATAGTCCCACTTTTAAAATCTAATATTTTTGGGATGAGAATACATGCAGGTTTTATAAATGATTTACAAAATAGACACAAGTACGTGAAACTACATTCTATGGTTGAATTATCGAAATCGAATATGCCCCTTTTTATTAAGTCTGGTAATCTAAGAATTAGGGAACAGACACCCTAATTGACGCGAATCCTAAAGATAGATCTATCGGGCCCAACAAGCCCCATCCAAAGTACCGGATGCTTTAGTACTTCGAAATTTATATCATATCCGAAGGGTGTCCCGGAATGATGGGGATATTCTTATAAATATGCATCTTGTTAATGTCGGTTACAAGGTGTTCACCATATGAATGATTTTTATCTCTATGTATGGGATGTGTATTGAAATATGAAATCTTGTGGTCTATTATTATTATGATTTGATATATATAGGTTAAACCTATAACTCACCAACATTTTTGTTGACGTTTTAAGCATGTTTATTCTCAGGTGATTATTAAGAGCTTCCGCTGTCGCATACTTAAATAAGGACGAGATTTGGAGTCCATGCTTGTATGATATTTTGTAAAAACTGCATTCAAGAAACTTAATTTGTTGTAACATATTTGTATTGTAAACCATTATGTAATGGTCGTGTGTAAACAGGATATTTTAGATTATCATTATTTGATAATCTACGTAAAGCTTTTTAAACCTTTATTGATGAAATAAAGGTTATGGTTTGTTTTAAAATGAATGCAGTCTTTGAAAAACGTCTCATATAGAGGTCAAAACCTCGCAACGAAATCAATTAATATGGAACGTTTTTAATCAATAAGAACGGGACATTTCATGTGCTACATGTACATGAACGTTATGCATGACAATAAACTATGATTGTGTAATTGACCATTTATGAACTAAAACGTGTTGTTTGACCTATGTTTGACTATTTGACCAAGTTGAGTAATATTATGAGATTTTTGACTTGTGTTAACCATGTTGACTGTGTTTGACTTGTGTTTGACTTACATTTGACTTATTTTGACTTGCGTTGACTTTTGTTGACTTTTGCTAAATTTATGAGTCGGACTTGAGCAATAGGACTATACTTACCCTATGGACTGACCTATCTTATTAGACACTTATTGACCAACATATGTTCTCTAGGTTGAGGTCTACGATTACTTGCATTCCGATATTCGGTCACATCTCTGTGATTTATTTCTGAAGTTGTCAGGTGAGTTTCATTTGCTCCCTTTTTAATTGCTTTTGCAATATATATTTTGGGCTGAGAATACATGCAATATTTTATAAATGCTTTACGAAATAGAGACAAGTGATTAAAAATAATATTCTGCGGATTGATGTCTTAGGTAATTTAGTTACATGTTATAAGAGCATGTGAGCGCGAATCCTAAAGATAAATCTATCGGGCTTAACACCCCCATCCTGTAGGCTGCACTAGACATAAGAGCTAGTGGACGGATGTTTAGTACTTCGAGGATTATTTAAACACTTGCGAGTGTACGTATCCATCTTTGCGAAGATGAATTATTATATTATCGTTAAGGTTAGTTACTGAGGCCTCAACATAAGCAGAACGGTTTTATACACTTGCGAGTGTACATATATTTATAAACGAAAATCTTGTGGTCTATTAATATATTGAAACGATTGTTATGATAAATCTATGAACTCACCAACCTTTTGGTTGACACTTGAAAGCATGTTTATTCTCAGGTATGAAAGAAATCTTCCGCTGTGCATTTGCTCATATTAGAGATATTACTTGGAGTCATTAATGACATATTTCAAAAGACGTTCCATTTGAGTCGTTGAGTTCATCAAGATTATTATTAAGTTAATTATAGTTGGAGGTATTATGAAATAGTATGCTTGCCGTCAACTTTTGATGTAAAGAAAGTTTGTCTTTTAAAAACGAATGCAATATTTGTAAAATGTATCATATAGAGGTCAATTACCTCGCATTGTAATCAACTATTGTGAATCGTTTATAATCGATATGAACGGGTCCTTTCAGTTGGTATCAGAGCGGTGGTCTTAGCGAACCAGGTCTTGCATTAGTGTGTCTAACTGATAGTTGTTTAGATGCATTAGTGGGTCTGGACTTTGACCGTGTCTGCATGTCAAAAGTTTTGCTTATCATTTAGTGTCAAAAATTATTTGCTTATCATTCTTAGTCTAGACACATTTTACTGCATTGACTGCATGAATAGTGTATAGACAAAATTCATATCTTAGCGTATCAGTTATTGTTACCTTTGCCTGACAGCTTCCGTAGATTCCTCCGTAACTTATGGGATTTTAGTATTATATATGCATATGTAAATAATGTATTACAGGGTACTAATCTACATCCTATAATCTATTTCCTAACGAAAATCCTTCATCTGATCGTACGAGATAAATCCCTCAACCAGTTTGAGTCCCTCAGATTTCGATAGCTATTCCGACATGGATATTCACCTAAGCTCCGAAAGCGGTGTCACCAGAATGAATCAATCAATCAGCCATCCCCACTTCATCTGATGGGTTCGTAGTCGACTTAATCAATGGAGACACGAAGAAGGCGATCCTTTTCACCAACCGAACTTACCTCTTGACGATGAACCTGAAGCACTTACCGACGAACCAGTCCGAAACACCATTTTCACCCTCATTTCCCGAATATCTCACCACGATTATATTCTATCTAAAATTCTAAACCTTATTCATCCGCTAGTTTCAACCGACGATCATCCCAGAATAATGGAAGAAGTCAACGAGCTTCGCGCTCGAGTAATCAATTTAGAAAACATGGTGCGAAACTTACCAGCTT
Organism: Rutidosis leptorrhynchoides; assembly: GCF_046630445.1. NCBI lineage: Eukaryota > Viridiplantae > Streptophyta > Magnoliopsida > Asterales > Asteraceae > Rutidosis > Rutidosis leptorrhynchoides. The sequence continues at coordinate 304,231,757 of NC_092343.1, read as the reverse complement.
CAGCAACATCACCAGCACCAACAGTACCACCAACAACCAAAGTTTCAACATCACATGCCTCAATATCTCATTCTGTACCTCGAGTATAATCATCGTTCTACATGACGTTCTACATCATTTATCTTCGTTCGACATGATGATTATGTAATCTCTAATGTTTTAGAGATTATGTACTCTAGTTCTAACCAAAAAGCAAATGAGATTAATATCATATTGACTCATTAAATCCATGATTACATCTGAAGAAAATATATACGTATATATGTTTTTATAAAGATTGTAATTAAAAATTCTTTTGTACAAACTGTTAATGTCAAAAATATTTTAACGGGTAGGTAATACCTGAGGAATATTTAGATTTCACCTTAATAAATTACACTGTACATTCGTCGAAGCTGATTCAACAGTCATTCACTATCCTACTTACAACCACCGATATACGTATCCGTTCACCACAGAATAATCATTTTCATCCAATTTCATATTTGGATTTTGATTTACCAGAATCCAACAAGTGGCATAATGAAGAAAACATTGAACAAAATAAAATTTGTTAGAAACAAACAAATTACCTATGAGAAATTCTATTAAGAAGCCACGCTAACAAAATCCTAGCTAACTGTTCCTAGCTAACTGTTAATTCCAATTACATTTATTTATCACAATTTATTTATCGCAATTTTAATTCTCGCAATTTTATTTATCGTCATTTAATTTCTGTTATTTATTTTACGCACTTTAAATATCGGGACACGTATACAAGGTTTTGACATATCATATCGATGCATCTATATATTATTTGGAATAACCATAGACACTCTATATGCAGTAATGCTGGAGTTAGCTATACAGGGTTGAGGTTGATTCTACAATAATATATATAGTTTGAGTTATGATCGAGTCTGAGACGTATACGGGTCACGACACGTATTAATTAATTCGAATATAATATATTAAACTATATATGAATTACTGGACTGTTAAATGTGGACTATCGACTGTGGACTAATGACATTGGACAATTAAAATGAATTAAAATATTGATTATAACATATGAAACTAAACATCTCTTCAAATTTGCCACTTGATTTCATCTTAAACCTCATTTGTATCTTGACGAATACAATCTGCGTTCAAACTTTTCATGATTCTTGAAAACACCTCAATTGAGGGGATGAACCAACCGCGCTTCATCTACGGAAGAAATGATTGACGCATGTAGTTATCCGCCTGAAAACACTCGGAACCTGAGTAAACGTTTAACACGTATCTGTGCTAGCTCCTTTAGTGTTGTTATTACTCAAAATAACTTTACAATCCCTTTTTAAGATAGCCAATTTTGTCACAGCTCTAGCAAGTCAACTTCGACTTTTCATTCGAAACAATCATATTATAACCTTGATATATATATGCGTGCTCTTTTATTGTTACCAGGGAACCTTTTATATGCCACTATATTACCATCAGCGTTTAATCATCTAAAAATACAATTCTCTTGAAACCACCTCGGATTGATAATCGATGATTCAGATATAGCTGCATTAAATGCAGAGGAAACAGTAAAATTGTAGATGGCCTAAATGGCCAAGAGTTTGATGATAAAGAATGGAATGTTGGGAACGCTCGATAGAAAATTTGGTACTGAAAAAAAAAAGAATTGAGCTAACCATGAAGGAGACCAAGGACAAATACAAGGACCAAACCCTATATTCAAAGAATCCAGGTAATTCTGGATCCGATGAAATCTTTAGAGAATATCATTCTCCGAAGTCATGTTAAAATCTTGCGGAAAACTCTTCTTCATCAACCTTCGAACTTAGAAATTCCAAAAATATCATCATAAATATCTTCGATATTTCTGAGGATATTTTCATAAATATTCTTGTCCAAAATTATCTACCTCATCGTGTTTTCTGTATTCCATTATATTGAAAACTTCTGTAAAATCTAAGTATAAATTATGAATGAATTGTAGAGAAGTGTTGGAAATTGAAGCATGGGTTAGTATAATATAATGACGCCCGACCAACGTGATTATATTACAGTAAGTCATGCTGAATTTCTAATGGAACGTGATGATGGTTCACAAATCATATCCTCATCAGGTGCCATGTTACATGACTCTTTCATTCTACTTAACCTCTAAACGTGTTAAGAAAAATATTTTCTTGATATTTTTATCTTTTCGTGATTTCTGGTAATTTAACAAATCAGATCATGCTATTACATTTCCTTTCTGATTAGATGATTTCTTTAAATTCCCTAAATTCTGGAAATCAACCTACGTCAAAAGATAAGACGAATTTCTATTTCTATATTTCAATCCTTTGCGATAGCTTCACTTATACTCTTCGCGTAATCGAATTGTTTTATCCATATTACTCAACAATGATGAAACTCTATTAATCAACTCATATTAGTCATGAAAACATTCTTATGGTTAGCCACGACGACCTCGATCAAATTTCGGGACGAAATTTCTTTAACGGGTAGGTACTGTGACGACCCAGAAAATTTTAACTTATTTTAAACCAATTCTCTATATGATTTCGTCAAGATAAGCAATGAATTTTGACAAGTTTCAAAACTTTTAAAAATGATTTTTATACAAACAATTGACCATCCATTTGTCCGACGATTCACAAACGTCATAACTTTTATTAATTATATACTTATGTGTATATATGGATATATATGGATTACTCTAACTTGAATATATGATAATTAAGTATCTCATTAAGTATATTAACAATGGGTTATATATATAAAATGAGACTACTAACTTAAGGGTTTCGAAACATTATATATATGTAACGCTTAACGACGTAATAACCCTTATGTTAAAATGAATATATATGTATTGTATTAATATGTAATATACACACTTTTGAAAGACTTAAATACTTGTACTAACATATTTATACTCAACAAAGATAGCTATACTCGTATTCGCATTCGATTTTCTCAAGAATTCTACTCGTATTCATACGGTATTTATACCCGTATTATACACAGTTGCTAGATGTATTTACTATTGGAATATACCAATAGGAAAACATCATTTTCAACCTTTTATCATGGAAAATTACATCTTTGTTATTATATATGACTCATGAGACAGGTACTATATACAATTTCTAGATGTATTTACTATTCATATATACCAATAGTAAAACATTATTTTCAACCTATTAATCATGGGGAAACATGTTTAAACATTTCTTAACTTCTAGTATTAAACTTCTAGCTCAAAATTCAACTTAGGAATCCCTTTATGAGGAATCAAAAATGACGCCTAACTACATACACACTTAACCATTTCCATTTCAATTCTAATCCTCATTTCTTACTCTATAAAACACACACACACTTGAAATCTCTTCTCAACCTCCTCATCTAAGCAAAAACCCATCATAATCTAGCTTCAAAAACAATACATAAACACCATAGAAAGAATCACTCAAGAACACCTTCAATAATCACTTGATCATAAAATCGTTTACATATTCGGACTCCTCTCGAAGACCTCTACACATATATACCAACAATTTCTTGATTAGGGTAAGTTTTAAAAACTCTAATTTTTGGGTTTTCATGTTTTTGTTACATTTTAGGGTAGATATAGTGTCTAGTGCTCAAGTCCTTGTATGTATGCATGATAGTATTCGTTAATTTGATCGTTTGATGACTTTTTGATAAATCACGAATTTGTATTTGATGGTAACAGAAATTTGAATTTTTAAATTGCATGATATTATGTGATATTCAGAATCCTCATGAAAAACTATTGATTTTAGGCTTTGGATTCGCTTGATTTCGTTTCCGTATGCTTATGTTATGACCGTTTGAATTATCGTTGTGTTTTTATGCTTGATCATAAAACTGGTATTGATGGGTCATGAATTGGCTTATGTGTTGATTACCATTGAATACAAAATTCAAAAACACTCAGGTTACACTAGGATATCATGTCATTTGCTTGAGTAAAAATCGTGTTATGCCTAATCGAATGAAAATGTAGATTTTTCCAGCACATGCATGAAAACAGACTTGTATGCTAAAATGTATTGACTTCTGAGATGAGATATTTTAATATCTGAAATATACACAGAAAGTAATTCACTTTTCGTGTAGATATCATGGTCTAATTGTATCTATATCTTCGGCTAATTGCATGCGAAAGTGACTAGCTAAACTAGGATCGAATCTTCCACTTGTTCCCTGATTTGTACTCTGTGGTTTGTGTTTTGTGAATTAACATGAATTCTTCTGTAATATGAATCTTTACATGATATGTGATATATGTTTAGTTTATTGCAACCTCTGAAAACTTATGCTTTGTGCACACTAGGGCCATAGTTTTGGTAATTTCTGAAATGAACTGAAACAGGACATCCAACTTTATTGAATAAACTGTACCAATTGGCTAAACCAAAGTTATTTATTTTTGTATATGTTATATTTTGACTTGTCCTTGAACCATGTCCATTGACCTTGTATTAATTCCATGTCCCTAGCTCTGGTTATAGCCATTACGATATCAGTGCGCGGTCAGAAACTGATTTAGTAAATGATAAATGTACCCCTTCTGATTCCCGACTTGTAGACATAGTATGAGACCCTGGCCAGACTTTTTGGAATCTATTTTGAGTCTATTTGTGATCTGGAGTTTTCCATATTACCATGAATTTTGTGCTATGAGATATTATGCGAAGTGTGCTACATGTACATGAACGTTATGCATGACAATAAACTATGATTGTGTAATTGACCATTTATGAACTAAAACGTGTTGTTTGACCTATGTTTGACTATTTGACCAAGTTGAGTAATATTATGAGATTTTTGACTTGTGTTAACCATGTTGACTGTGTTTGACTTACATTTGACTTACTTTGACTTGCGTTGACTTTTGTTGACTTTTGCTAAATTTATGAGTCGGACTTGAGCAATAGGACTATACTTACCCTATGGACTGACCTATCTTATTAGACACTTATTGACCAACATATGTTCTCTAGGTTGAGGTCTACGATCACTTGCATTCCGATATTCGGTCACATCTCTGTGATTTATTTATGAAGTTGTCAGGTGAGTTTTATTTGCTCCCTTTTTAATTGCTTTTGCAATATATATTTTGGGCTGAGAATACATGCAATATTTTATAAATGCTTTACGAAATAGAGACAAGTGATTAAAAATAATATTCTGCGGATTGATGTGCTAGGTAATTTAGTTACATGTTATAAGAGCATGTGAGCATGAATCCTAAAGATAGATCTATCGGGCTTAACACCCCCATCCTGTAGGCTGCACTAGACATAAGAGCTAGTGGGCGGATGTTTAGTACTTCGAGGATTATTTATACACTTGCGAGTGTACGTATCCATCTTTGCGAAGATGACTTATTATATTACTGTTAAGGTTGGTTACTGAGGCCTCAACATAAGCAGAACGGTTTTATACACTTGCGAGTGTACATATATTTATAAACGGAAAACTTGTGGTCTATTAATATATTGAAACGATTGTTATGATAAACCTATGAACTCACCAACTTTTTGGTTGACACTTGAAAGCATGTTTATTCTCAGGTATGAAAGAAATCTTCCGCTGTGCATTTGCTCATATTAGAGATATTACTTGGAGTCATTCATGACATATTTCAAAAGATGTTGCATTCGAGTCATTGAGTTCATCAAGATTATTATTAAGTTAATTATAGTTGGAGGTATTATGAAATAGCATGCTTGCCGTCAACTTTCGATGTAAAGAAAGTTTGTCTTTTAAAAACGAATGAAATATTTGTAAAATGTATCATATAGAGGTCAATTACCTCGCGATGTAATCAACTATTGTGAATCGTTTATAATCGATATGAACGGGTCCTTTCTCAAGTGGAGCTGTATTCTCCTGTAGGTCCTTAACTCCGTCAGAGGTGACCACTGGGTCGGGTGCATGGCTACTGGCTCCAGAGGATGAAGCGCCAGAGTCACTGGAGGGTGTCAACGACGGGATCTGAGAATCGGCAATAATGGCAGGCGAGGTGGCGGATGAGTCCGAGTCGCTCTCCAAAATGATAACATGTGGAATATCCGACATCTGAACAAGGAAAAATAACTTTTTCCATGTTTGTAAGTCATAAAGCAAGCACGTATTAGACAAAGTAACTATGACAGTCTAGATCATCTATAGCAGTAAGTAGCATGGCAATAACGACAAGTATCATGCAATGGAAAGCTGATAGTAGCATGCAGCAGTGAAAGCAAATAACTAGATACGGCATATAGCAGTAAAAGTAAGCAGCAGCATGCAGCAAGTTCCGCAGAAACAAGTAAACTAGCAAGTTGTAGATTAGTCCTATTAGTGAATCCTACTCGGGTCGGTCCAGACTCACTAATGCAACCTAATTCCCTACAACCAATGCTCTGATACCAAATGTGATGCCCCATACAAAACTATCATGTACAATTCATCAACAACATGATCATTACAAGGTCAAACACTATATGCTGTTTCAAAATAAGTTTGCATTCATAAGAAAAGGTGACGTCATAACCAACACCAAATGTTTAACAACTGATAGTATGTTTCTATGAATAGAAGCAATTAATAATAGTACGTGACCCGTAGGTCGTAACAAATTCATTATTTCAAAAGTAACAAAGTTTGAATGAAAATTAAATGTTTCATGCGAAGACATCTCTAATAAGCGCAGCGGGAGTCTACAAAGCATGGCAACTACAGCGGAAGCAATCAAACCTTAAGCACCTGAGAAAAACATGCTTAAAAACGTCAACACAAAGGTTGGTGAGCTATAGTTTAAGTATAACAGTAATGTAAGGTAGGCCACGAGATTTCAGTATTTCAAAACAGTATGAAAAGTACATGTTCAACCGTGGGCACTTGGTAACTAACTTAACGTAAGTATCACCCCCTAAAAGTACACTTGGCGAGTGCGTAAGTTTACGAAGTATTAAACACCCATTAAATGCTAGCGCTACTAGCCCGAGTGGAGATGTCAAACTCTATGGATCCATATCTAAGATTCACGTTCACCGGTTCAAAGACCAATGACTAAACGTTACGGAGCTAAGGGGAAAGTTTATGCCGTTGTATAAACCACACATATATAAAGTTTAAGTACTCGCGCCTAGTATGTAAAACGTAAAATGCGCATGTATTCTCAGTTTCCAAAATAGTTAAAGTAAAATGGGATGCTATAACTCACAGTGGAAAGTAGTAAAAGTCGATACGCGGGAATAGTAAGCAAGTGGTTGGTCCGGAAGGTCCTCAACCTAAGTCAAAAGTTACTAAGTCAGTAAATCGTTCCCAAAGGTTTAAAAGTATGTAAATTAGGTCTTAAGTACCATCATCATTCATCATTAAACAAAAAGCATAAAGTAAGTTTTAAGTCAAGACTAGGGTTTGAAACAAGGGCTGACTTCGTTCAGTCGCCACGACCTCTATACAAACTGAAATGGGGTGAGATCAGTAGCCATGGCTCCGTATATGAGTCCTCTAGGTACTGACCAATTTCCAGGACCAAACTCGTCTATGTTTGACCGTGGTGACAGTTTAAGTACGAGTAGGTCAGAAATTTCAGCACAACGTTAATAGGGTGTAGTGACTTTCGGGAGGCCATAGATCCTAAACCGTAACTCGGATTAAGACGAGGTCTAAACGGAAAATCATCTACTCGAACCGAACTAACTGAAAATAAACTTTCCAGTAACCCAGGTAGTCTGATCAGTTCCATAAATAGTAAGTAAAGGTGTTCCGGTGGGTTCTTGGTGCTTGATGCTCATCACGGTTCTCATCCATGATGCGTATAGCTTCAAGTGTACAACTCGTTGATGGGTTTGCATCATCTTAACCAAGTTTTGACCATCATAACACTAGTGTAAGTCTAAGATATATAGCACAACTTACTTAAGAGTTGTATGTAGTTTGATGAACTAAAGTTACATCAAGATCTTAGATCCGACACATACATGAGTTATAAAAGTAATATTAACCTACAAACTTGAAAGTAAACTAAATAATCAAGATCTTAAGTTGTAGAACTTAGATCTTAGCTAGATATTAAAGATCCTAGACTAAAAAGTCTAGATCTAGTGTTCTCAAGTTAGATCCTAAGTTACAAAACTTGGATCTACACTTTAACGAAACCATAAGTTATGAAACTTAGATTTTCAACTTGAAAAATGTATGTAAGCTCTTATTTACAACAAAATTAGAAGATCATAAGTTATATAAACTTAGATCCAACACAAGTGTATGAAGTTATAACTAGAAAGTTATACTTCCATGTTCTTGAAATTACAAAGTTAACTTTAGTTCAAGAAAAATTATATCAAGATTAACTAGTAATACTTGAACAACTAAAACAAGAATCACGAATTGGAAACATGTACAAGAGAAGAAATGAATTAAATCTGCAAGTAATAAGTTCATGGTTGTTCATACTTAGAAAGATTCAAGCCAAGGCTTTGATCTTTAAGAAAGTAAACCTTAAGTTTACAAACATGAACACAAGTATGATAATGAAACTTATGAACTTTAAATCTTTAAAACATTTAAGTGTAGAACTATAAACTAGAAAGTTTAGATTCTTGTTCTTAGTTCTTCATCAAAGAAAAGATGGAAGTAACCAAGATTACATGAAGATACAAGTTAGAAAACTTGATCTTTAACATAAACAAGAAATAAGTAACAAAGCAAGTAATTAAAATGATGATGATGTATTCGGTTTTGGAACAAGAAAAAGAAGAAGAAAAAGTTTTGTTACTTACAATATTTGAGAGAAAAAAAAAGATAAGAGAAAGTGTAAGTATGTGTGTGTGAAGAAATGAGGAAGTAATACAAGTGATTAAGTAAGCAAAAAAAAAATTTGAACTCCTCCCTCCCATTACCCAAAACCTACGGCCAAGGCTCAAAGGGGAAAGGTCAATGGCTCACTTTCTTGTGTTGGGAGGTGGTGTGAGCTCAAGATGGTATTAAAGTTAAATGGTATTGGAAAGAGGTGTAAGTATACATGTAACTAGTCTCTTTATGTCACTAACCAATCTAGTTTTGTCTTAATGAGTTACTAGTAACAAAATAGGCTCCTAATTAATCCATTAAGAGAAGTTGGGTGGGCTTCCAAGTCCATTAACATGAGTCCAAGTCCAAGTAATCAACAATTTAAATAAAAGCCCAAGTAATTAACTACTATCATTAGTTAATTAAAATGACTAATAATAATTAATCATGAATGTAAATAATATTCGAAAATATTATTCGTGAAAAGTACGTGTGTCACAAAGACAAGTCGGGCCATGAAAAGTTAAATACGGTAACAAGTAACACGTATAAGAACACGTTTAGTATAACACAAGTATTAATAATAAATTATTAATAATTAAACGCTGGAAAAACCAGGGTCGTTACAGTATCACACCTTTCCAAGGTGAAACCTTTAACATAACACGGTCACCAACTTGAAATTCTACATCTTTCCTTCCCCTATCGGCATAACTCTTTTGCCGACTTCTGGCGGTTCTCAATCTTTCCTTAATCTGTACGATCTTCTCGGTAGTCTCATGAATAATTTCTGGACCTGTGAGTTGAGCATCCCCAACCTCATTCCAGCAGACAGGAGACCTACACTTTCTACCATACAGAGCTTCAAACGGTGCGGCTTTAATACTTGCATGATAACTGTTGTTATAAGAAAACTCAGCTAGCGGCAAATATTTATCCCACCCATTACCAAAATCAATAACACATGCTCTTAACATATCTTCTAACGTCTGAATGGTCCTTTCACTCTGACCATCCGTTTGAGGATGATAAGCGGTGCTCATATCTAACTTAGTTCCCAAAGCTTCCTGTAAGGATCGCCAAAACCTTGATACAAATCGACTGTCTCGGTCTGAAATAATAGATACAGGAACACCATGTCTAGAAACGATCTCCTTCAAATACAAACGAGTAAGCTTATCCATCGAATTTGTTTCAGTGAGTCGATCTACAATCACCCAAATGGTGTCATAGCCACCCGCTACCCTCGGTAACTTAGTAATAAAATCCATCGTAATTCCTTCCCACTTCCACTCGGGAATCTCAGGTTGCACCAAAAGTCCAGACGATTTTTGATGTTCAGCTTTAACCTTAGCACAGGTCAAACACTTAGCCACATACGTAGCCACATCAGCTTTCAAATTAGGCCACCAATACAGCTGATGTGCGTAGAGGTGTATACGAAATAGTTATATTTTTATTGCGAAATACTATTAAATACGATACAATTTTACACAAGTTATTTATTTATTTATAGAGTGGAAATACCTAAACCTTGCTATAACACTTATAGGCAGTATACCTAATCGTATAGTAGTGTAGTTTTTAGTAAGTCCGGTTCGTTCCACAGGAATCTAGCCAAGTTTAACGCTATATATTTAAAACTATATTTGTATAAATATATACTTATATATATATATATATATATATATATATATATATATATATATATATATATATATATATATATATATATATATATATATATATATATAAGTAGTATTATTATTATAAAAGAGAGTTTTTACCGTTTAATGACCGGTTTGTCGATTTTAAAACTTTAGTCGCAGTTAAAACCTAATGTAAAATATTAAATAATAAAAGACTTAATTTAAAACGTAAAGTAAATGATAATAATTAAAGTTCGATAAATTAAAGTGCGATAAATAAAATGACAATAAATAAAATTGCGATAATTAAAAAGTACGATAATTAAAAGTGCAATTAAATAAAATGACAGTAACTAAAAGTGCGATGAAATATGAAATAAAGGAATTATGCTTATTTAAACTTCCGTAATCATGATGTTCGACGTATTGATTTTAGTTTATTACCATGGGTTAATTGTCCTTTATCCTGGATTATTCAATATGTCCATCTGGTTTTTGTCCATAACAGTCCATCAGTCATAAATATAAAGTGCGAGTGTCCTCGTCAAATTATCCTTATATTCGAAGTCAAATATTCTAACTAATTGGGGACTTAAACTATAATTACATCAATTTTCCTTGTATGTAATTCACCCCTGTTTTAATAAGTCCATTAACTATTAATCCATTCCCATGTTCGGTTCCCGCCCATCGTGTCTGATCGAGTGTATATTGTTATTTATAGGTACATCCAATTGTAAATCTTTATATTAAATTAACGAACTATCATTCAATTAAACAAATATAAAGCCCATTAATAGCCCATAGTCTAATTTTCACAAGTGTCGTTCTTTTGTCCAAACCCCAATTATGGTACAAAGCCCAACTACCCAATCTTAATATTTTAGCCCAACATCACGATTACTTCAATTTAAATAAGCATAATAATAACTTAGCTACGAGACATTAATTTAAAAAGGTTGAACATAACTTACAATGATTAATAATAGCGTAGCGTTACACGGACAGAATTTCGACTTACACACTTACAACATTCTCTAACATACCCTTATTATTATTAAATTAAAATTAAAATTAAAATTAATATATATATATATATATATATATATATATATATATATATATATATATATATATATATATATATATATATATATATATATATATATTACGTGAGAGATAGAGAGAATAGAAAAAGATGTGTAAATTTCGGCCAAAACACGCGAACTTTATAGGACCTGAGCTGATACTATTCACCATGCGACCGCATGGTTTTTGCACTTCCAGGCCATGCGATCTGAAATGTCCCGTTCTTATTGATTAAAAACGTTCCATATTAATTGATTTCGTTGCCAGGTTTTGACCTCTATATGAGACGTTTTTCAAAGACTGCATTCATTTTTAAAACAAACCATAACCTTTATTTCATAAATAAAGGTTTAAAAAGCTTTACGTAGATTATCAAATAATGATAATCTAAAATATCCTGTTTACACACGACCATTACATAATGGTTTACAATACAAATATGTTACATCAAAATCAGTTTCTTGAATGCAGTTTTTACACAATATCATACAAACATGGACTCCAAATCTTGTCCTTATTTTAGTATGCAACAGCGGAAGCTCTTAGTATTCACCTGAGAATAAACATGCTTTAAACGTCGACAAAAATGTTGGTGAGTTATAGGTTTAACCTATATATATCAAATCGTAACAATAGACCACAAGATTTCATATTTCAATACACATCCCATACATAGAGATAAAAATCATTCATATGGTGAACACCTGGTAACCAACATTAACAAGATGCATATATATAAGAATATCCCCATCATTCGGGGACACCCTTCGGATATGATATAAATTTCAAAGTACTAAAGCATCCGGTACTTTAGATGGGGTTTGTTAGGCCCAATAGATCTATCTTTAGGATTCGCGTCAATTAGGGTGTCTGTTCCCTAATTCGTAGATTACCAGACTTAATAAAAAGGGACATATTCGATTTCGATAATTCAACCATAGAATGTAGTTTAACGTACTTGTGTCTATTTTGTAAATCATTTATAAAACCTGCATGTATTCTCATCCCAAAAATATTAGATTTTAAAAGTGGGACTATAACTCACTTTCACAGATTTTTACTTCGTCGGGAAGTAAGACTTGGCCACTGGTTGATTCACGAACTTATAACAATATATACATATATATCAAAGTATGTTCAAAATATAGTTACAACACTTTTAATATATTTTGATGTTTTAAGTTTATTAAGTCAGCTGTCCTCGTTAGTAACCTACAACTAGTTGTCCACAGTTAGATGTACATAAATAAATCGATAAATATTATCTTGAATCAATCCATGACCCAGTGTATACGTATCTCAGTATTGATCACAACTCAAACTATATATATTTTGGAATCAACCTCAACCCTGTATAGCTAACTCCAACATTCACATATAGAGTGTCTATGGTGGTTCTGAAATATATATAGATGTGTCGACATGATAGGTCGAAACATTGTATACGTGTCTATGGTATCTCAAGATTACATAATATAAAATACAAGTTGATTAAGTTATGGTTGGAATAGATTTGTTACCAATTTTCACGTAGCTAAAATGAGAAAAATTATCCAATCTTGTTTTACCCATAACTTCTTCATTTTAAATCCGTTTTGAGTGAATTAAATTGCTATGGTTTCATATTGAACTCTATTTTATGAATCTAAACAGAAAAATTATAGGTTTATAGTCGAAAAAGTAAGTTACAAGTCGTTTTTGTAAAGGTAGTCATTTCAGTCGAAAGAACGACGTCTAGATGATCATTTTAGAAAACATACTTCCACTTTGAATTTAACCATAATTTTTGGATATAGTTTCATGTTTATAATAAAAATCATTTTCCCAGAATAACAACTTTTAAATCAAAGTTTATCATAGTTTTTAATTAACTAACCCAAAACAGCCCGCGGTGTTACTACGACGGCGTAAATCCGGTTTTACGGTGTTTTTCGTGTTTCCAGGTTTTAAATCATTAAGTTAGCATATCATATAGATATAGAACATGTGTTTAGTTGATTTTAAAAGTCAAGTTAGAAGGATTAACTTTTATTTGCGAACAAGTTTAGAATTAACTAAACTATGTTCTAGTGATTACAAGTTTAAACCTTCGAATAAGATAGCTTTATATGTATGAATCGAATGATGTTATGAACATCATTACTACCTCAAGTTCCTTGGATAAACCTACTGGAAATGAGAAAAATAGATCTAGCTTTAAAGGATCCTTGGATGGCTTGAAAGTTCTTGAAGCAGAATCATGACACGAAAACAATTTCAAGTAAGATTTCCACTCGAAATAAGATTATTATAGTTATAGAAATTGAATTAAAGTTTGAATATGATTATTACCTTGTATTAGAAAGATAACCTACTGTAAGTAACAAAGGTTTCTTGATCTTGGATGATTACTTGGAATGGATTTAGAAAACTTGGAAGTAAACTTGCAATCTTGGAAGTATTCTTGATTTTATGAAACTAGAACTTTTGGAATTTATGAAGAACACTTAGAACTTGAAGATAGAACTTGAGAGAGATCAATTAGATGAAGAAAATTGAAGAATAAAAGTGTTTGTACGTTTTTTTGGTCGTTGGTGTATGGATTAGATATAAAGGATATGTAATTTTGTTTTCATGTAAATAAGTCATGAATGATTACTCATATTTTTGTAATTTTATGAGATATTTCATGCTAGTTGCCAAATGATGGTTCCCACATGTGTTAGGTGACTCACATGGGCTACTAAGAGCTGATCATTGGAGTGTATATACCAATAGTACATACATCTAAAAGCTGTGTATTGTACGAGTACGAATACGGGTGCATACGAGTAGAATTGTTGATGAAACTGAACGAGGATGTAATTGTAAGAATTTTTTTTAAGTATAAGTATTTTGATAAGTGTCTTGAAGTCTTTCAAAAGTGTATGAATACATATTAAAACACTACATGTATATACATTTTAACTGAGTCGTTAAGTCATCGTTAGTCGTTACATGTAAATGTTGTTTTGAAACCTTTAGGTTAACGATCTTGTTGAATGTTGTTAACCCATTGTTTATTATAACAAATGAGATGTTAAATTGTTATATTATCATGATATTATGATATATAATATATCTTAGTATGATATATATACAGTTAAATGTCGTTACAACGATAATCGTTACATATATGTCTCGTTTCGAAATCATTAAGTTAGTAGTCTTATTTTTACATATGTATTTCATTGTTAATACACTTAATAATATATTTACTTATCATTTAACATAATTAACCAAGTGTATCAATATCTTAATATGATTCATATGTACCTAGTAAGACGTTGTTATAACGATAATCGTTATATATATCGTTTTCGAGTTTCTTAAATTAATATTCTCATTTTTATGTATATAACTCATTGTTAAAATACCTAATGAGACACATACTTATAATAAAATCATGTTAACTATATATATAACCATATATATGTCATCGTATAGTTTTTACAAGTTTTAACGTTCGTGAATCACTGGTCAACTTGGGTGGTCAATTGTCTATATGAAACCTATTTCAATTAATCAAGTCTTAACAAGTTTGATTGCTTAACATGTTGGAAATACTTAATCATGTAAATAAAAATTTCATTTAATATATATATAAACATGGAAAAGTTCGGGTCACTACAGTACCTACCCGTTAAATAAATTTCGTCCCGAAATTTTAAGCAGTTGGAGGTGTTGACGTATCTTCTGGAAATAAATGCGGGTATTTCTTCTTCATCTGATCTTCACGCTCCCAGGTGAACTCGGGTCCTCTACGAGCATTCCATCGAACCTTAACAATCGGTATCTTGTTTTGTTTAAGTCTCTTAACCTCACGATCCATTATTTCGACGGGTTCTTCAATGAATTGAAGTTTTTCATTGATTTGGATTTCGTCCAACGGAATAGTGAGATCTTATTTAGCAAAACATTTCTTCAAATTTGAGACGTGGAAAGTGTTATGTACAGCCGCGAGTTGTTGAGGTAGCTCCAGTTGGTAAGCTACTGGTCCGACACGATCTATAATCTTGAATGGTCCAATGTACCTTGGATTTAGTTTCCCCCGTTTACCAAATCGAACAACGCCTTTCCAAGGTGAAACCTTAAGCATGACCATTTCTCTAATTTCAAACTCTATATCTTTTCTTTTACTGTCCGCGTAGCTCTTTTGTCGACTCTGGGCGGTTTTCAATCTTTGTTGAATTTGGATGATTTTCTCGGTAGTTTCTTGTATTATCTCCGGACCCGTAATCTGTCTATCCCCCACTTCACTCCAACAAATCGGAGACCTGCACTTTCTACCATAAAGTGCTTCAAATGGCGCCATCTCAATGCTTGAATGGTAGCTGTTGTTGTAGGAAAATTCTGCTAACGGTAGATGTCGATCCCAACTGTTTCCGAAATCAATAACACAAGCTCGTAGCATGTCTTCAAGCGTTTGTATCATCCTTTCGCTCTGCCCATCAGTTTGTGGATGATAGGCAGTACTCATGTCTAGACGAGTTCCCAATGCTTGCTGTAATGTCTGCCAGAATCTTGAAATAAATCTGCCATCCCTATCAGAGATAATAGAGATTGGTATTCCATGTCTGGAGACGACTTCCTTCAAATACAGTCGTGCTAACTTCTCCATCTTGTGATCTTATCTTATTGGCAGGAAGTGTGCTGACTTGGTGAGACGATCAACTATTACCCAAATAGTATCATAACCACTTGCAGTCCTTGGCAATTTAGTAATGAAATCCATGGTGATGTTTTCCCATTTCCATTTCGGGATTTCAGGTTGTTGTAGTAGACCTGATGGTTTCTGATGTTCAGCTTTGACCTTAAAACACATCAAACATTCTCCTACATATTTAGCAATATTGGCTTACATACCTGGCCACCAAAAATGTTTCTTAAGATCCTTGTACATCTTCCCCGTTCCAGGATGTATTGAGTATCTGGTTTTATGAGCTTCTCTAAGTACCATTTCTCTCATATCTCCAAATTTTGGTACCCAAATTCTTTCAGCCCTATACCGGGTTCCGTCTTCCCGAATATTAAGATGCTTCTCCGATCCTTTGGGTATTTCATCCTTTAAATTTCCCTCTTTTAAAACTCCTTGTTGCGCCTTCTTTATTTGAGTAGTAAGGTTAGTGTGAATCATTATATTCATAGATTTTACTCGAATGGGTTTTCTGTCCTTTCTGCTCAAGGCGTCGGCTACCACATTTGCCTTCCCCGGGTGGTAACGAATCTCAAAGTCGTAATCATTCAACAATTCAATCCACCTACGCTGCCTCATATTCAATTGTTTCTGATTAAATATGTGTTGAAGACTTTTGTGGTCAGTATATATAATAATTTTGACCCCATATAAGTAGTGCCTCCAAGTCTTTAATGCAAAAACAACCGCGCCTAATTCCAAATCATGCGTCGTACAATTTTGCTCTTGAATCTTCAATTGTCTAGACGCATAAGCAATCACCTTCGTCCGTTGCATTAATACACAACCGAGACCTTGCTTTGATGCGTCACAATAAATCACAAAATCATCATTCCCTTCAGGCAATGACAATATAGGTGCCATAGTTAGCTTTTTCTTCAATAATTGAAACGCCTTCTCTTGTTCATCCTTCCATTCAAATTTCTTCCCTTTATGCGTTAATGCAGTCAAGGGTTTTGCTATTTTGGAGAAATCTTGGATGAATCTTCTGTAGTAACCAGCCAATCCTAAAAATTGACATATATGCTTCGGAGTTTTTGGGGTTTCCCACTTTTCAACGATTTTGATCTTTGCCGGGTCCACCTGGATACCTTCTTTGTTCACTATGTGACCATGGAATTGAACTTCTTCCAACCAAAATGCATACTTTGAAAACTTAGCGTACAGTTTTTCTTTCCTCAATACTTCTAGCACTTTTCTAAAATGTTCTTCGTGCTCTTGATCATTCTTTGAGTAAATAAGTATGTCATCGATGAAAACAATGACAAACTTGTCAAGATATGGCCTACACACTCGGTTCATAAGGTCCATGAACACAGCTGGTGCGTTAGTCAATCCAAACGGCATAACCATAAACTCGTAATGACCATAACGCGTCCTAAAAGCAGTTTTTGGAATATCATCCTCCTTTACTCGCATTTGATGATATCCAGAACGTAAATCGATCTTCGAATAAACCGACGAGCCTTGTAGTTGATCAAATAAGTCGTCAATTCTCGGCAGTGGATAACGGTTTTTGATGGTAAGTTTGTTCAACTCTCTGTAGTCAATACACAACCTAAATGTACCATACTTCTTCTTGACAAACAAAACAGGAGCTCCCCATGGTGATGTGCTTGGTCGAATGAAACCACGTTCTAATAGTTCTTGCAGTTGGCTTTGCAGTTCTTTCATCTCGCTGGGTGCGAGTCTATAAGGAGCACGAGCTATTGGTGCAGCTCCTGGTACAAGATCTATTTGAAATTCAACAGATCGATGTGGAGGTAGTCCCGGTAATTCTTTCGGAAATACATCGGGAAATTCTTTTACGACGGGAACATCATTGATGCTCTTTTCTTCAGTTTGTACTTTCTCGATGTGTGCTAGAACAGCATAGCAACCTTTTCTTATTAGTTTTTGTGCCTTCAAATTACTAATAAGATGTAGCTTCATGTTGCCCTTTTCTCCGTACACCATTAAGGGTTCTCCTTCTTCTCGTACAATGCGAATTGCATTTTTATAACATACGATCTCTGCTTTCACCTTCTTCAGCCAGTCCATGCCAACTATTACATCAAAACTCCCTAACTCTACTGGTATCAAATCAATCTTAAATATTTCGCTACCCAGTTTAATTTCTCGATTCCGGCATATATTATCTGCTGAAATTAATTTACCGTTTGCTAATTCGAGTAAAAATTTACTATCCAACGGCGTCAATGGACAACTTAATTTAGCACAAAAATCTCTACTCATATAGCTTCTATCCGCACCCGAATCAAATAAAACGTAAGCAGATTTATTGTCAATAAGAAACGTACCCATAACAAGCTCCGGGTCTTCCTGTGCCTCTGCCGCATTAATATTGAAAACTCTTCCGCGGCCTTGTCCATTTGTGTTCTCCTGGTTCGGGCAATTTCTAATAATGTGGCCCAGTTTTCCACATTTATAACAAACTACATTGGCATAACTTGCTCCGACACTACTTGCTCCGCCATTACTCGTTCCGACACCATTTGTTCCTTTAGTTCTGTTAACTCCTGGTCCGTAGACCTCACACTTCGCTGTGCTATGACCATTTCTTTTACACTTGTTGCAAAATTTGGTGCAGAACCACGAGTGATACTTTTCACACCTTTGGCATAGCTGCTTCTGATTGTTGTTGTTGTTGCGGTTGTTATTGTTGTTGGGATGATTGTTGTAGTTACTGTTGTTGTTGTTGTTGTTGTTGTTGTTGTTGTTGTTGGGCCGTTTGTTGTAGTTGCGATTGATGTTGCGATTGTTGGGATAATTGTTGCGATTATTATTGTAATTGCTGTTGTTGTTGTATTGGTGATTCTTATCACCGTTTTCCTCCCACTTTCTTTTGACTTGCTTCATATTGGCCTCTTCAGCCGTCTGTTCTTTAATTCTTTCCTCAATCTGGTTCACTAGTTTGTGAGCCATTCTACATGCCTGTTGTATGGAGGCGGGCTCATGTGAACTTATATCTTCTTGGATTCTTTCCGGTAATCCTTTCACAAACGCGTCGATCTTCTCTTCCTCATCTTCGAACGCTCCCGGACACAATAGGCACAATTTTGTGAATCGTCTTTCGTACGTGGTAATATCAAATCCTTGGGTTCGTAACCCTCTAAGTTATGTCTTGAGCTTATTGACCTCGGTTCTGGGACGGTACTTCTCGTTCATCAAGTGCTTGAATGCTAACCACGGTAGTGCGTACGCATCATCTTGTCCCACTTACTCTAGATAGGTATTCCACCATGTTAATGCAGAACCTGTGAAGGTATGCGGAGCGTGCTTCACTTTGTCCTCTTCAGTACACTTACTTATGGCAAACACCGATTCGACCTTCTCGGTCCACCGTTTCAATCCGATCGGTCCTTCAGTTACATCAAATTCCAAAGGTTTGCAGGCAGTAAATTCTTTGTAGGTGCATCCTACACGATTTCCTGTACTGCTAGATCCAAGGTTATTGTTGGTATGTAGCGCAGCCTGTACTGCAGCTATGTTTGAAGCTAGAAAAGTACGGAATTCCTCTTCATTCATATTCACGGTGTGTCGAGTAGTCGGTGCCATTTCCTTCAAAATAGTCAAATGGAACAAGTTAATCATACAGAATATTAAGAGTAGTTAATAGTATTTCGTAGCATAATATGAACTCATTTATAAAAGATTTTTCTTCATATTAGCATTTTATAAGTTTAAATTCGGGTAGTACCTACCCGTTAAGTTCATACTTAGTAGCTAATATACAATTCAACTACTACAATTCTATATGAAAAACTGATTATAATAATATTTCGCGTTCGAACTTTTATACAATATTTTACAAACTTACAATACCGCTTATTTTACATAAAGCATGAAATATAGCACACAATAACTTTGATACAAGATAGTTGTGAAGATAATTCTAGCTAGTACACAAGTCGTTCAGCAAAGGCAATAAAGACACGTAATTCATACGTCCAGAAACAAGTCATGCATTCTGGTTTTACTAGGACTACTTCCCATCCTTGGTCTTGTGGAACATAACCGTTATGGCCGTTGATAAGACAGCGTGTTGTAACGTCGTCAAAGGGACGAGGGTTACGTAATGTCCAACAGTCCCGTAACAATCTAAAAACCTCATTTCTTACCCCAATTACCGACTCCGTTACTTGTGGGAACGCTTTGTTTAATAGTTGTAGCCCGATGTTCTTGTTCTCACTTTGGTGAGAAGCGAACATTACTAACCCGTAAGCATAGCATGCTTCTTTATGTTGCATGTTAGCCGCTTTTTCTAAATCATGAAGTCCTATATTCGGATACATTGAGTTAAAATAATTTCTTAGCCCGTTGCGTGAAATAGCATTTGGGTCCCCGCAATATATGCGTCAAAGTAAACACATCGTAACTTATGGGTTTCCCAATGTGATATCCCCCATCTTTCAAACGAAAGTCTCTTATAAACCAAGACATTCTTGGAACGTTCTTCGAATGTTTTACAAACTGATTTCGCCTTAAATAGTTGTGCCGAGGAATTCTGACCGACTCTAGACAAGGTTTCATCAATCATGTCTCCAGGTAGGTCTCTTAAAATATTGGGTTGTCTATCCATTTTGTGTTTTTAAACTGTAAAATAGACAAGAGTTAGATTCATAAAAAAAATTTACTTATTAATACAAGCAATTTTTACATATATCATAAAGCATAAGCACACTATATTACATATATTACACCACACGAATACAACTATCTTATTCCGACTCGCTCGTTTCTTCTTCTTTGGTTTTGGTTCGTTTTGCCAAGTTTCTAGGGATATATGATGTTCCCCTAATACTAGCTGTCGTTTTCCACAACAGTTTAGAAAAACCTGGTGGTTTAGAGGTTCCCGGGTTATTGTTATAACTTAAGGACTTCGGGGGTTGACGATACATATAAAGTTCATTGGGGTTGGAATTAGATTTCTCTATTTTTATGCCCTTTCTCTTATTATTTTCTTTTGCCTTTTTAAATTCAGTTGGGGTAATTTCTATAACATCATCGGAATTCTCGCCGGAATCCGATTCATCGGAGAATTGGTAATCCTCCCAATATTTTGCTTCCTTGGCAGAAACACCATTGACTATAATTAACCTTGGTCGGTTGGTTGAGGATTTTCTTTTACTTAACTATTTTATTATTTCTCCCACCGGTTCTATTTCCTCCTCCGGTTCCTCCTCTTCCGGTTCTGATTCTTCTTCCGGTTCTGATTCTTCTTCCGATTCCTCTTCGGGAACTTGTGAATCAGTCCAATATATATTCGAATCTTCGTTATTATTAGGTGAGTCAATGGGATTTGTGCTAGAGGTAGACATCTATCACACAATATCAAACATGTTAAGAGATTAATATATCACATAATATATACATGTTAATAATATATAGTTTCCAACAAAAATGTTAAGCAATCATTTTTAAAGAAAACACGGTCGAAGTCCAGACTCACTAATGCATCCTAACAAACTCGATAAGACACACTAATGCAAATTTTCTGGTTCTCTAAGACCAACGCTCGGATACCAACTGAAATGTCCCGTTCTTATTGATTAAAAACTTTCCATATTAATTGATTTCGTTGCGAGGTTTTGACCTCTATATGAGACGTTTTTCAAAGACTGCATTCATTTTTAAAAAAAACCATAATCTTTATTTCATAAATAAAGTTTTAAAAAGCTTTACGTAGATTATCAAATAATGATAATCTAAAATATCATGTTTACACACGACCATTACATAATGGTTTAGAATACAAATATGTTACATCGAAATTAGTTTCTTGAATGCAGTTTTTACACAATATCATACAAACATGGACTCCAAATCTTGTCCTTATTTTAGTATGCAACAGCGGAAGCTCTTAGTATTCACCTGAGAATAAACATGCTTTAAACGTCAACAAAAATGTTGGTGAGTTATAGGTTTAACCTATATATATCAAATCGTAACAATAGACCACAAGATTTCATATTTCAATACACATCCCATACATAGAGATAAAAATCATTCATATGGTGAACACCTGGTAACCGACATTAACAAGATGCATATATATAAGAATATCCCCATCATTCCGGGACACCCTTCGGATATGATATAAATTTCGAAGTACTAAAGCATCTGGTACTTTGGATGAGGTTTGTTAGGCCCAATAGATCTATCTTTAGGATTCGCGTCATTTAGGGTGTCTATTCCCTAATTCTTAGATTACCAGACTTAATAAAAAGGGGCATATTCGATTTCGATAATTCAACCATAGAATGTAGTTTCACGTACTTGTGTCTATTTTGTAAATCATTTATAAAACCGGCATGTATTCTCATCCCAAAAATATTAGATTTTAAAAGTGGGACTATAACTCACTTTCACAGATTTTTACTTCGTCGGGAAGTAAGACTTGGCCACTGGTTGATTCACGAACCTATAACAATATATATATATATATCAAAGTATGTTCAAAATATATTTACAACACTTTTAATATATTTTGATGTTTTAAGTTTATTAAGTCAGCTCTCCTCGTTAGTAACCTATAACTAGTTGTCCACAGTTAGATGTACAGAAATAAATCGATAAATATTATCTTGAATCAATCCACGACCCAGTGTATACGTATCTCAGTATTGATCACAACTCAAACTATATATATTTTGGAATCAACCTCAACCCTGTGTAGCTAACTCCAACATTCACATATAGAGTGTCTATGGTTGTTCCGAAATATATATAGATGTGTCGACATGATAGGTCGAAACATTGTATATGTGTATATGGTATCTCAAGATTACATAATATACAATACAAGTTGATTAAGTTATGTTTGGAATAGATTTGTTACCAATTTTCACGTAGCTAAAATGAGAAAAATTATCCAATCTTGTTTTACCCATAACTTCTTCATTTTAAATCCGTTTTGAGTGAATCAAAATGCTATGGTTTCATATTGAACTCTATTTTATGAATTTAAACAGAAAAAGTATAGATTTATAGTCGGAAAAATAAGTTACAAGTCATTTTTGTAAAGGTAGTCATTTCAGTCGAAAGAACGACGTCTAGATGACCATTTTAGACAACATACTTCCACTTTGAGTTTAACCATAATTTTTGGATATAGTTTCATGTTCATAATAAAAATCATTTTCCCAGAATAACAACTTTTAAATCAAAGTTTATCATAGTTTTTAATTAACTAATCCAAAAAAGCCCGCGGTGTTACTACGACGGCGTAAATCCGGTTTTATGGTGTTTTTCGTGTTTCCAGGTTTTAAATCATTAAGTTAGCATATCATATAGATATAGAACATGTGTTTAGTTGATTTTAAAAGTCAAGTTAGAAGGATTAACTTTTATTTGCGAACAAGTTTAGAATTAACTAAACTATGTTCTAGTGATTACAAGTTTAAACCTTCGAATAAGATAGCTTTATATGTATGAATCGAATGATGTTATGAACATCATTACTACCTCAAGTTCCTTGTATAAACCTAATGAAAATGAGAAAAATAGATCTAGCTTCAAAGGATCCTTGGATGGCTTGAAAGTTCTTGAAGCAGAATCATGACACGAAAACAATTTCAAGTAAGATTTCCACTCGAAATAAGATTATTATAGTTATAGAAATTGAATTAAAGTTTGAATATGATTATTACCTTGCATTAGAAAGATAACCTACTGTAAGTAACAAAGGTTTATTGATCTTGGATGATTACTTGGAATGGATTTAGAAAACTTGGAAGTAAACTTGCAATCTTGGAAGTATTCTTGATTTTATGAAACTAGAACTTTTGGAATTTATGAAGAACACTTAGAACTTGAAGATAGAATGTAACGACCCGGATTTTTTCGATCGTTTTATACTTATGAGATTAATATTTACATAAAATAAACCTTACCAACATGATAAGCAATCCAAACTGTTGAGACTTATGTTTTCGAAAAGAGTTTCACACAACGTTTGACCGTCCAATTTGACCGATGATATCACAAACTATATAACACACGATAATTATACGATTATGTATATGTACATATCTATACATATTTAACATGATTTAAGGATGGTTTAACATTTCATTGTGAACTAACAACAATGAGTTATAAGTATACTTTGAGACCACTAACTTAAGTTTTCAAAACGATAACTATATGTAACGTTCTTTGACATATATATTTACAATCTATATTGTGTTGGTGATCTATGTCACCAATATGATTTAAGTGTAATGGGATTAATTTGTAACCAAAATAATCTTGATAAATATCGAACAAGTTTGGGGAAGTGTGGAGTGCACACTTGTTTGAACTTATCTTGATTATGACAGGGGTTCGGGGGCAGCGCCCCCGATAAGCGGGGTCCAAGGGGTGGCAACCCCTGGCGGGGTCCAAGGGGTGGCAACCCCTGTCTTAAAATTTTATTTTGGCCCGGTTTGACCCAAAAATAAAAGCCCAGTTTTGAGCCTCTTTTACAGTTATAAACCCGTCCATATTTGAATTCTCGTTCCGATTCCTCAAAATTTCTACAAGTATATCTAGGGTATATGTAACCGTATCATACCCAGCTTCTATACATATTTACTATTGGTATATACCAACAATAAACTTCAATGATCAGCCACTAGACATGATGTTACATGTGGGAACCAGCCATTTAACCTCATGTGTGACTTTAGTGCAAGAAAACAAACTAAATCTCCTATATATCCATCCCATAATCATGCTATTTTGTGCACACACACATACAATTTTATTTCCAATTTTCTTTTAAGTTAATTCGCTCCCTAATCTCTCTTCATTTACCTACTCAAGAACGTATCAATATAGTCATCCGATTTCAAGGAGATTACTTCCAATCTTTCAATCCCACTCCACCACTCTTTTGATTCCAAGATTTTTCTTACCTTTTCCAGTAGCTTTGTCCAAGTAACTTGAGGTAGTAATCTTATTCATAACCTTATTCGATTCATATTTATATAGCTATCTTATTTTGTGTTGTAAAATTTTAACAACAAGAACATAGTTTGAGTGATTTCAAACTTGTTCGCAAACTAAATAGATCCTTCTAATTTGATTTTTAAAAAGACACTTCAAGACCTGTAATATATCATATTATGACAAAATCGGATTAATCATATCTTGGCTAATTAACATAATATTTAATATATATTTACTTATGATTTGATTTTATATATTTCAGGACCACCCGTAAACAACACGAGAAGATTAATCATAAGACCTCATGATTGTACGCAACACGTCATTTGACAACACGGTACTTTATGTACGCAACACATCACTTGACAACATGGTACCATGGGTCGAGATTAATTCTGATCAATACGAATACGATGGGGTCTTTATTTATTTTATTTAAGCAACTAATTGTGGACCACTAACATCGGACTGCTAACTACGGACTAAGAAAATATTAAAAGTATTAAAAGTATATATATATATATATATATATATATATATATATATATATATATATATATATATATATGTAACGATTACTTAAAAAGAAAATATGTTGATATATTATAT
Source organism: Rutidosis leptorrhynchoides (assembly GCF_046630445.1). NCBI lineage: Eukaryota > Viridiplantae > Streptophyta > Magnoliopsida > Asterales > Asteraceae > Rutidosis > Rutidosis leptorrhynchoides. The sequence continues at coordinate 304,205,957 of NC_092343.1, read as the reverse complement.
ATATGGTTAGGTTCGTGATATCTATCGGAGACCAAGTCGAGTTAAATACCTTCAAGACAAAGGTGAGTATATAGTCCCATTTTTAAACTCTAAATATTTCGGGATGAGAATACATGCATTTTATGATTTACGTTATGGACACAAGTGATTAAAAATATATATTCTACGTTGAGTTGTACCACTGGCATACTTCCCTGTAACTTGGTAACTATTATTTACATGAGGTATTGTAAATGCGAATCCTGTTGATAGATCTATCGGGCCTGACAACCCCAACCGGACTGGACGACCAGTATTCAACGGTTGCACAGTACTTCGTTTCGGTGACTACACTTGGTACGGTGTAGTAAGATTTCATAATAAAGGGAATATGCGACGTTGATTAAATGTTAAGTATGGTTATCAAGTGCTCAACAACTTAGAATATTTTTATTAAAACGTTTATATATGAAATCTTGTGGTCTATATTTATGACGATGCCGGCATTAAACCTATATCTCACTAACTTTATGTTGACGTTTTAAGCATGTTTATTCTCAGGTGATAACTAAAAGCTTCCGCTGCAACATGTTGAATTTAAGCAAGATCTTGAGTATGCATATTTGTGTCAAAAATAAAACTGCATATCGGAGGATTTGTAATGTAAAATATGTTGGAGGTCGTATTGTTATTATCACATGTAAAGTTTGTAAGTCTAAGATTATCGCTAAACGATAATCATTATTAAGTTGTTTAAACCTTGTATTTGTAATAAAAGCTATGGTTTGTATTGTAAAAACGAATGCAGTTTTTGAAAAATGTCGCATATAGAGGTCAATACCTCACGATGAAATCATATGTTATTGTATTCGTCCTTATGGTTAAGGTCGGGTTATGACATAGAACTTGAGAGAGATTAATTAGATGAAGAAAATTGAAGAATGAAAGTGTTTGTAGGTGTTTTTGGTCGTTGGTGTATGGATTAGATATAAAGGATATGTAATTTTGTTTTTATGTAAATAAGTCATGAATGATTACTCATATTTTTGTAATTTTATGATATATTTCATGCTAGTTGCCAAATGATGGTTCCCACATGTGTTAGGTGACTCACATGGGCTGCTAAGAGCTGATCATTGGAGTGTATATACCAATAGTACATACATCTAAAAGCTGTGTATTGTACGAGTACGAATACGGGTGCATACGAGTAGAATTGTTGATGAAACAGAACGAGGATGTAATTGTAAGCATTTTTGTTAAGTACAAGTATTTTGATAAGTGTCTTGAAGTCTTTCAAAAGTGTATGAATACATATTAAAATACTACATGTATACACATTTTAACTGAGTCGTTAAGTCATCGTTAGTCGTTACATGTAAATGTTGTTTTGAAACCTTTAGGTTAACGATCTTGTTGAATGTTGTTAACCCATTGTTTATTATAACAAATGAGATGTTAAATTGTTATATTATCATGATATTATGATATATAATATATCTTAGTATGATATATATATACAGTTAAATGTCGTTACAACGATAATCGTTACATATATGTCTCGTTTCGAAATCATTAAGTTAGTAGTCTTATTTTTACATATGTATTTCATTGTTAATACACTTAATAATATATTTATTATCATTTAACATAATTAACCAAGTGTATCAATATCTTAATATGATTCATATGTACCTAGTAAGACGTTGTTATAACGATAATCGTTATATATATCGGTTTCGAGTTTCTTAAATTAATATTCTCATTTTTATGTATATAACTCATTGTTAAAATACCTAATGAGATACATACTTATAATAAAATCATGTTAACTATATATATAACCATATATATGTCATCGTATAGTTTTTACAAGTTTTAACGTTCGTGAATCACTGGTCAACTTGGGTGGTCAATTGTCTATATGAAACCTATTTCAATTAATCAAGTCTTAACAAGTTTGATTGCTTAACATGTTGGAAACACTTAATCATGTAAATAACAATTTCATTTAATATATATATAAACATGGAAAAGTTCGGGTCACTACACGATCGCATGGCCTTCTTTTACAGCTCACATGCTTTTGTTTTTTATTTGCCGACGGTTTTAATAAATAAATATAATATATATATAATTTTAAGAATTATTTATATATTATATTATATTTATGTGCATAGTTGACTTGTAATTTTTAGTCTGTTGCGTCGAGCATTGAGAGTTGACTCTGGTCCCGGTTCCGGATTTTCGAACTTCCTTTCGTACAATTTAATATCTTGTATTTTGCGTTTTGCGTCTTGTACTCTTGTAATTTTGAGATGTTTCTCATCAATAATTTGAACCACTTTGATTGTACTTTGTACTTTTAATCTTTTTGGTCGTTTGCGTCTTCAATTACTCGAATCTGTCTTTTGTCTTCACCTTTTATTATTTAAACGAATATCACTTATAAATAGAACATTGCAACTAAAAGCTTGTCTTTCTTGAGGGATAATGCTATGAAATATATGTTCGTTTTTAGCATTATCAAATATTCCCACACTTGAGCGTTGCTTGTCTTCAAGCAATATAGTCTTGAAATAAAAATACTAGAATCACTTCTTTATTCTTCACACTTTGTACATCAGTGATTTCTATACGGCGGTATGAACAATGATAGTAACATTGTGGTTTACAGTCCTACATGAATATGAAAATTTAGATCCTTTTAGGAAATTGGATCTTTATGAAAACACTTGATCTTTTGAAAATTCATTCTAGCTTTTACCCTAGATAATTTTTCCAGAATAACCCTTCACCGGTGTTTGCAAATTGTTTTTGTGGGTTGTGTGGGTTTCAGATTTGAAAATTTTAGCTCAAAACTTGCGGTTTTGTGTCACCCACTTGCTAACCTTGTATTGGGAAAGAAATACGTCCAGTATACTTGCTCCGTATATTACCTTTCGGTAAACTACCGTCCGGTTGTAAAGGAAAGCGTTGAACAAGCAACTGTTAAGGCAATGTCCCGTGACATGCTTTTGATTATGGTCTATAACGTGTCGGATGCAATTACTATCCTTTGTAGGAGCAATAGTAAAGATCACCCTATAGTTTTTCGATCTGGCACAAGGTTCTGTCTTTGACCATGCTATGCAACCACGTTCTTACGGTTGACACCCGATTTGGTTCAGGTGACCTAATGAATTCCAAGTGAATTCTTAGGATTTTACGTTCAATGGTAATGAACACATTAAAAATGGGTTTTTCAGAAAACAAATCGGTTTGTAATTTTGATCAAAATATTTTCTCGTTCAAGCTCGAGTTTAGATATCATCGAATTTCATGAGTTTGTAATTCTCAATCTTTAAAGTCAATCTCAATGATTGAGTAATATCAGGCTTAAAAGCTGATTTTTGATCTTTAAGGAGATTATCCTTTCTGGAGATCTGATTCATTAGTCTTATAAGCTAATTTGCACGGTGTCCACCATTGTACGAGATAGATCCTCTCATGGTTAGGATAAGTCTGACCACTTGGCAACCCTGTTTTATGCTGAGGTCCGTGGATTTCCAGCTGATTTTCGAGAAAACTTTTCAAGGTTTTTCGTAGACTCTACAACTGGTCTGGACGACAACTTCCTGACCTAAATCAAGAAGCGCGTGTATTTTTCTCTCGGAAGACTTTACTTCCTTTTATATTACAATAAACTGGGTAAAACTGATAAATATCGTTCAAAACAAAAGTATCTTCAATTATTTGTACAAAAATATGTGTCATATGTTCTAAATAACTTGATAAATTTTTCCCATACTTGGCTTTTATTTTCCTTTCTTTGCCTTTTTATTGTCCTCTATTCCATTTTAAATGAATTCTAACATTTTAGGTTGTTTCTCAATTTATGTCCTTTCCGAAGTAACAATCATTTCGGTGTTAACACCTAGTTTTATCGTTCATAAATATGTATAAACATGATTTTGAATTCATTTATTTGAAAATATTGAAAAATTTTACTAGAATTGGGTACTCAGTATATAAGAGTAGGGCTGTTCTTTATTATCAGAGAGCACTAGATTCTAATACAACTACTGCGTTACTAGTATTTTTAATGGTAACCAAGTGTTTAAATTTAAAATTTTAAAAATCCAAAAGAATTTAACCTCTTCCCACACTTAAGATCTTGCAATGCCCTCATTTGCAAGAAATCAGTAACAATTTAAATTATTGAGGGTGATTAGCGTAGAAAAATGATTAAATTTTACCAAAGTTTCCAAACATATTGGCGTTTGTTTGTTGAATGATAAATGGTGCACATCATTTGTTCATTCCGTCTTGTTGTTTCATCACATTTGTTTTTCGTTTTGTCGTCAAAATTAGTAGCTTTTGCTGAACTTAATGCCAATCTTTGAAAATGCGATGTTTTACCCTGTTGTGTACAATTGACAATATACATACATACAAATAATAACATGCATGGAAATTTGAAATGAGACTTAACATCTCACTTTCAAATCAAATATGAAATATTAGTACAACATAATAAAAATGTTAAAACTTACATAAAAGTATCATAATATTATATGTTTAAACATAAATAAATAAAAATAATAAAAAGATAAAAATCATAGAAATCACCAATGGGAACTGTATCAATCTGGATAGGGGTTCCAGTTCATGTCATCGGGCGGGTTCCACGGTTGGTTATAGGTGTACTGATAGGCCTGGTTGGGGTCGTAGAGAGTACATGGTGGTCGCATATCGGGCTGGTGTGGAGGATAGTAAGCAGGTCGGGTTGGTACGTAGTTATTTGGTACCTGAGGTGATAGCTGGCTCATGATCTGATGCTGATGATAGTGCCATCTATCATGCTGTCATTGCCTGGAATGCTCATACACATTCTCGGCTTGCCACTGCTCGTACCGACTATGTCTATCCTGGTTTGTCATTTCTACCTCATCTATACGCTGGTAGACGTCAGTCATAGCCTCCCTAATAACATCCCTAATGTCATCCGGTTCCTCCATTTCCTCATCTGAACCTCTCTCTACCTGTGGATGACGACCATCATATGGTATTGCCTGATTGCGTCTGCTCTTTAATACCTTTGCACCCTGATAGACCTTCAATCCTAAAGTATCAACCTGTTCCCTATACACCATCAGTGGACCCCCTTGATCCCTATCTACACCCAAATACTCTCCAATGAGAGTAACAAAAATACCTCCTCCTATTATTCCCCCGTCCTGTATTCCTGCCACTATTTTGGACAGATAAAAACCAACACAGTAGGGGATATTAACAAAGCTTCTAGTATATAGAATACACTTAAGGTAAAATAAGTTGTTTAAGGTCATCTTCTCCTTGTTTTTTCCTCTTTGTGTAATCGAATTAGCTAAAAATCTATGTATAATGCGTAGCTCTGCTTTGTTAATATCTAAGTAGGAGTGTCTTCCTCCCAGTGAAAAAACATTATAATTTGACATACGCCTCCAGATGGCGTCCGCGTCAAAATTCCTATCTACCCGCTCCCCATGATAAATCAAATTTATACAATCGGGTAGTAGTAATTCACCAGGAGTGTAAATCTGTAAAGCCCTGGCCATGTCCAGCATGGACATCCTGTACATCCTACGGCCAAGTAAAAATCTAAGAAAACTTCTATCATCAAACCTAACTACATCCGCATTAAGTGATATAGTACTCATAAGCTCAACACACCATTCCTTATATACAGGCCTACGAATGGTGAATAAACGTTCCCAATCGGGAAAAGAAGAGCTGCCATACCTTTGGATCAGATGCTTTCTAACTGAGTTAACTAGTTGGACCCTTTCCAAAGGCTCCCAATCGATTACCCTCGGTACTTCTACATTTTTCGGTATCAGTTTAAATTTGTTACTTTGATACGTAGGGTAATCTCTCCAACTTCGATCAAATCTCAAATTGGGATGCAACTGTTCTTCATGAATCGTTGGGTGTTCTATTATTTGATGAATCAGAAATTGTACGTAGGCATTAACATATTCTTGTTGCGGATCATAGTATGGTATGTGTTGATTAGGTTGTTGTTGTTGTTCCTGTTGTTGCTCCGGTTCATATTGCATTTCTGGTTCAGGTTCTGGAGCAGGTTGCCTAGATGATGATGATGCACCATCAGTATCGGTAAATCTCTGTAAAACACATTTAACACAAAATTTGTGCATCCAAATATGCATTAGTGTTAGCAAAATAACAACTTGAAACAATTACAATAACATGTTTAATCAAAATTAAACTTATACACATTTTCACAATTTTATCAATTCTACACTTTTTCAAATAAGCATATATGAAAATGTTTACAAAGTTCATAAGCATTCAACTCAAATAACCATTACTTGCAATTAAACAAGTTTCAAATGGCATTTACATCAATTTAATCAAGTTCATGAATTTTAGACCTAAAAAATCCACTTTAATTCTCAAAAATCATGTTTATGATCAAAGTTTGGATCATTTAGCTACCTAAACATGTTACACTACTTAATTTAGCAATATTTCATGACAAAAATCGGCGATAACCTGTTTATATCAAAAAGCCCCAAATTGCTCAAGAACACAAACCCTAGTTTTCTAATAATTTTGAAGTTTTTGGCTTCAAATCATGTTAAATAGCATCAATATAGGTTATACATGCATAATATACTAAAAATTTAACTCAAATTACACTAGAAATTAACAAAATCAAATTAGGTAAATTATAGCTCAAGAACACTAAAAATCAAATTTAAAGAGGTTTAGGGGTGAAATCTTTACCTTCTTTGAAAAACTTCTGAACAATTTCATGATTAGAGTGGATTATAGCAAGAAATTTGGTTGATTTTGATGAAAAATTGGTGATTTTAGGGGTGAATTATGGATGTGTTCGTGTATGTTTGTGTGTGTTATGAGGGAAGATAGAGAACTCGCTGCCTTTTTGATCCTGACTAGTTTTTGGTCTTCATGCGGCCGCATGAATTTTACAAGGAAACCCCATGCGATCGCATGGGGTCTGGCAATTTTTTTTTAATAACTTTATACTTTTAAAACAAATAATTAATTAAAAATTAAAAATTTTTTCTTTTTAGGATGAGGGCGTTTCGGATCGTTGTCCTAGTCCGTCTCTCAACAAAATTTTAAAATTTGTTACTTTTTAAGCGTCGTTTTAAAAGCAAAGATTTTTTTGGGTTTTTTAATCTTTTTGGCATACTTTAATTCAATAAGATTAAAAATAATAATAATAAAATTTCTCGTCCCTCCCTTGAGTAAAGTAATTTCGGTTCAACGACCTAGTTTTCAACTCACGACGAATTTTAAAACTCATATTTTTAACTTAGTGAAATACAGTAAATTTTTGTTTTTAAATTCACACCAAACTTAAATTTAAAATGCATAAAACTAAAAATTCATATCATTAATATTTTTATACATACAAACTTATATTAAAAATATTAATTTTTCAAATATTTACAAACTTAAATATATTGATTTTAAAAAGTTTACAATATTAATTTAATATTTATATATTAATTTTAAAAATAAGGTAAAAATTAAAATAAAAAATCTTTTTGGTCTTTTATCCCACTTTAATCAATCAAATATTATCAAAAATATACGCCCCTCTTTTCGGTAAAGTAATTTCGGTTCCATAACCTAGTTTTACTCCTGATGAATTTCTGAAATATTTTGGGTTGATTGATTAAAGATATTTATACCTTAAGAATAAACGGTAAATTTCGCAGTGATGTAATAAATTTTTGTATGATATCAATAATTTCGGTTACGCATACCTAATTTTATTGAATACCAATTTAATACTTTATAGCGAACGATTCAGTGTTTATTATCAAAAGGTTAAAAGCAATAAATAAGAAAAAATAAAAATTGTGCATACTTACCTGTGACAAAGAATTCTTAGAGACCTGCTTTAGCCGACTCATAGGAGAGTCGTGTGATTTGGTTCTCTATAGCCACATAAGCGTAACATCGATTCTTCAATATCTTTTCTTCTAAACATATAAACGGTCCTTCTCTACATAGAGTAACAAATTTGGTATTCGAATATGTTTGATTATTTGAACATTTACTTTCGTGTGACCATTTTCCGCATTTATGACATCTTTCAAGGTGTCGTGCTCTTCTTTTTGTTGCGGATTTTGATTATCCTTTACCAAAATGTGTCTTATGATGATCTTTCCCGAGTTCTTTTCTTACTTCGTCCATTTTTCCTCTTATGAATGATACCAATTCACTCGGAAGGGTGTCATTATTACGTTTAATAATCATAGCATGTAGCATTAGACCATGGTTCAGATCAAATGAATTCTTCATCTCGTAAAACCTAAAAAAAATAAAAATTCAGAATGGAGGGAGAAGACTAGTTCTTTAGGGTCTGCTAGGGAAAGACCATTCGAATTCCATTCTCAGAAACTACACGAAAACAGAATATCTAACTCTAACAGAAATACATATTACCCTAAAAAGATTCGAATTTTCCCACACTTAGTTAGATGTGGTGTCAAAATTGTGATTAACTTCATCTTCAACTTCCATCGGACTATCTATGTAATGTTTAACTCTGTGACCATTAAATTTAAATTCAATCTCATTCGAATTTATTAATTCTACTCTTCCGTACGGGAAAACTCTTTTGACTATGAATGGTCCAGACCATCTTGATTTCAATTTTCCAGGAAATAGCTTGAATCATGAATTGAAAAGAAGAACTTTGTCTCCTTCTTTAAATTCTTTTGAACTTCTGATTCTTTTATCATGCCATTTCTTCGTTCTTTTATATAGATTAACGAATTTTCGTATGCTTCATGTCTTAATTCTTCTAATTCATTTAGTTGACTTAACCGTAGACGTCCAGCTTCATGTAAATCAAGATTACATGTCTTCAAAGCCCTAAATGCTTTATGTTCAATTTCTACTGGAAGATGACATGATTTTTCGTAAACGAGTTTAAAAGGTGTGGTGCCAATTGGAGTTTTGTAGGCTGTTCTAAAAGCCCAGAGTGCATCCTCCAATTTCATGGACCATTCCTTCGGATTTGATCCTACGGTTTTCTCTAGAATACGTTTTAAAGCTCGGTTGGTATTTTCAACTTGTCCACTTGTTTGTGGATGATAAGCGGTTGAGATTTTATGAGTTACTCCATATCTTTTGAGAACTTTTTCAAGTTGATTATTACAAAAATGAGTACCCCGATCACTTATTAAAGCTTTCGGTGTTCCGAACCTAGCAAAGAGACGTTTTAAAAAGTTGACTACAACTCGTGCATCGTTAGTTGGGAGAGCTTGTGCTTCCGCCCATTTAGATACATAATCAATAGCAACGAGAATGTAGAGATTATTATGAGATTTTGGAAATGGACCCATAAAGTCAATACCCTAAATGTCAAATACTTCACATACTTGAATGACATTTTGTGGCATTTCATCACATTGACCTATTTTTCCAGCCCTTTGACATGCATCATAGGATTTGCAAAGAAGGTGTGCATCTTTGAAAATTATAGGCCAATAGAATCCAGCATTGTAAACTTTTCTTGCTGTAAGCTGAGGCCCATAATGCCCTCCTGTTGGTCCTGTGTGACAATGGTTTAAGATTTGACTAGCTTCATCTCCGAATACACATCGGCGTATTATTCCATCAGGACAACTTTAAAAAAAATGTGGATCTTCCCAAAAATAGTGTTTTATATCGCTAAAGAATTTCTTTCATTTTTGGTACGACAACCCTTTTTCAAGGAATCCACATACTAAGTAGTTTGCATAGTCTGCAAACCATGGAATTTCACTATAATCTATCTTCAATAGATATTTGTCAGGAAAGTTATCTTGTATGGCCGATTCATTTAGAACTTCTAATTTGGGATTTTCAAGAAGAGAAAGATGATCAGCGGCGAGATTTTCTGCTCCCTTTTTGTCTCGGATTTCAATATCGAACTCTTGTAAGAGTAAGATCCAACGGATTAATCGTGGTTTGGCATCTTGTTTCGAAAATAGGTATCTTAGAGCAGAATGGTCGGTATAGACCACGGTTTAAGCTAGAACGAGATATGAACGAAATTTGTCAAAAGTAAAGATAATAGCAAGGAGTTCTTTTTCAGTAGTTGTATAATTTGTTTGTGCTCCTTGTAACATCTTACTAGCATAATAAATAGGTTGAAATCGTTTTTCAATCATTTGTCCTAAAACGGCTCCCATTGCAAAATCACTTGCATCACACATAAGTTCAAATGGTAGATTCCAATTTGGAGTTATCATGATCGGCGCATTAGTGAGTTTTTCTTTAAGAATATTAAAAGATTTGATACATTCATCTGAAAAGATGAATGGAGCATCCTTTTCTAGGAGTTTATTCATAAGAGTGGCAATTTTAGAAAAATCTTTTATGAAATGTCGGCAAAAACTGGCATGCCCTAAAAAACTCCTAACTCCTCTAACATTGGTGGGATGTGGAAGTTTAGCAATTACATCTACTTTAGCTCTATCCACTTCAATTCCTTCCTTTGAAATTTTATGACCAAGAACGATGCCTTCTCTAACCATGAAATGGCATTTCTCCCAATTAAGTACTAGATTTGATTGTTCGCATCTAATAAGCATTCATTCAAGATTAACTGGACATGTTTCAAAAGCGTCACCGAAGACTGAAAAGTTATCCATGAATACTTCCATGCATTCTTCTATCATGTCATGAAAAATCTCCATCATGCGCCTTTGAAAGGTTGCAGGGGCGTTGAAAAGTCCAAATGGCATGTGTTTGTAAGCAAAAGTACCATAAGGGCACATGAACGTGGTTTTCTCTTGGTCCTCGGGTGCTATTGGAATTTGAAAGTATCCGGAAAAACCGTCAAGAAAACAATAGTAACTATTTCCGGCTAATCTTTCTAACATTTGATCAATGAAAGGTAAGGGAAAGTGATCTTTTCTGGTGGCGTCATTTAATTTTCTATAATCAATACAAACATGCCATCCTGTTACAGTCCTAGTAGGAATAAGCTCATTTTTTTCCTTTGTGATGACAGTCATGCCACCCTTCTTAGGTACGCATTGAACTGGGCTTACCCATGGACTATCAGAGATTGGATAAATTAAACCTGAATCAAGCAGTTTAATAATTTATTTCTTAACAACATCTTGCATATTAGGATTTAGTCTTCGTTGGCGTTGCACATACGTTTTATGGCCTTCTTCCATAAGAATTTTATGTGTGTAATACGAAGGACTTATGCCTTTAATGTCATGAATCTTCCATGCAATAGCTGGTTTATGAGCTTTTAGCACAGAAATGAGTTGAGATTTTTCATTTTCTGTAAGAGAAGACGATATTATTACAGGTAATTCAGATTCACCATGTAAATAAGCATATTCCAAATGGTTTGGAAGTGGCTTTAACTCTAATGTCGGTGGTTCTTCTATCGATGATTTGTATCGATATCTGTCTTCCTCTCTTAGCATTTGAATTTCTTCTGTTGTTGGTTCATAATCATTAGCCATGAGTGTAGCTAACATTTCAGCTTCATCAATTGGATCAGTTCCTTCTCCTAAAGAACATTCTCCTGTTCCTTGTAATTCTGGAAATTCTTCTAACAATTCTGCATGTGAATCTATAGTTTGAATATAATAACATATATCATCTGAAGATTGCGGTTGTTGCATGGCTCTTTCCACAGAAAAGGTAACACTCTCGTACTCTATACTTAGGGTCAGTTTCTTACCGAACACGTCTATTATTGCTTTAGCCGTGTTTAAGAATGGTCTTCCTAATATGAGAGGAACTCGAGAATCTTCTTCCATGTCCAGGATAATAAAATCTACTGGAAATACTAAAGTATAAACTTTAACTAGCATGTTCTCCATTATCCCTCTAGGATATTTTACTGATCGATCGGCTAGTTGTATGCTTATTCATGTTGGTTTAAATTCTCCAAGGTCTATTTTAGCGTATAGTGAATACGGCATTAAATTTATACTAGCACCTAAATCTGCCAATGCTTCTATTGAACTAAGACCACCCAGAAAACATGAAATTGTGAAACTTCCTGGATCTGATAATTTTTCTGGTATCTTATTCAATAGCACTGCAGAACAATTAGCATTCATAGTAACAGCCGAGAGTTCTTCCATTTTCTTTCTATTTGTGATTAGATCTTTCAGGAATTTAGCATATCTTGGCATTCCTGAAATTACATCAATGAAATGAAGATTTACATTTATTTGTTTAAACATATCCAAGAATTTGGATTGCTCGGCTTCAAGTCTTTCTTTTCTCATTTTACTCGGGTAAGGAAGTGGTGGTTGGTATGGTTTAACATAAGGTTTAACCTTAATTGTGTTATCTTCATTAACCTTTTCAACTACCGGTTCTGTTTCCTTATCTTGTTCAGATTGTGGTTCTTGTGGAGTAGGAATAGAATCATCAGAAATTACAGGTATTTCAGGTGGTTTAAGTGTAATACCACTTCTTGTGGTAATGGCTTTAGCTGTTTCATTCTGGGGGCTAGCATTTGTATCACTAGGTAGACTTCCCGGTTTTCTTTCACCTATCAACCTTGCTAGGTTGCTTACTTCTTGTTCCAAATTTTGAATAGAAGCTTGTTGATTTCTAAATGCTTGAGCATTTTGTTCAATGGTTTGTTTCTGAGATTTGAAAAATTGAGTTTGAGATTCAACTAGCTTCGACATCATATCTTCTAAATTTGGCTTTTTATCATCGGTTTGTGGTGGTTTGTTTTGAAAATTAGGTCTTTGCTGATTGTAAGTATTGTTGGATACTTGCTGATTGCTAGGACCTTGTTGGTTGTTGTATGGAACATTTCGGTTATAATTCTGGTTTTGATTGTAGATTGGTCTTAGTGGTTGATAATTATTCTGATAATTATTTTCAGGCCTTTGGTTCATGTATGAAACATTCTATCATTGTTCCATTATTGTTCAATACTGAGACAATCTTTTGTCAAATGTGGTCCTCCACACTGCTCACAACTAATTCGTATTGAGTGAATATCTTTAGTCATCTTTTCCATTCGTCTCTCGACAGCAACTATCTTTGCGGAAATGGAATCAAAGTCATGGCTAGAATCGGCTCTAGCTGCTTTAGATGATCTAACGATATCTTTTTCTTGATGCCACTCATGTGAGTAGGAAGCAGTGTTATCAATAATTTTGTAAGCTTCAGTTGCGGTTTTCTTCATAATGGAACCACCAGCTGCTATATCGATGTCTTTTCTTGTAGTGATGTCGCATCCTTGGTAGAATATCTGTACTATTTGATAAGTGTCTAAACCATGTTGAGGACATCCTCTCAATAACTTTCCAAATCTTGTCCACGCCTCATATAGAGTTTCATTTGGCTTCTGCATGAACGTAACTATTTCTCCTTGAAGTCTCACGGCTTTAGATGCCAGAAAGAATTGTTTAAGAAATTTTTCAACTAAGACATCTCATGTATCAATCGCCCCTTCAGGTAACGATTCTAACCAATCTTTGGCTTCTCCCTTTAAAGTCCAGGGAAATAACATGAGATAGATCTGTTCATCCTCAACTTCTCTGATTTTAAATAGTGTACAGATCCTATTAAAGGTACGAAGATTTTCGTTTGGATCTTCCTTCGGCGCACCACTAAATTGGCATTGATTAGTTACCATATGTAGGATTTGTCCTTTGATTTCATAATCTGGCGCATTAATGTCTGGTTGAGTAATTGCGTGACCTTGGCTAGTGCGTTTAGCTCTCATTCGGTCTTTCATACATAGAGGTTTTAGATTTTCCATGATTGAATTTGTTGAATCTGAATCACTAGAGGATTCTGATTTAATGGTTTGTTCCTCGACAATCTCTATTTGAATGATTGGTGGTTCCGGAGGAATGATTAATGGTTCAGGATCTCTGAATTGTCCCTGAATATCTTCCGGATTCTCAATTGTGAAGTCGGGTTCAAAAAATGGATTATCGAAAATTTGAATTGGAGTATTTGGTCGACTGGATGACGATTCTAAAGAAAAATCAACGGCGACAATATTGGCTAGATGTCTTGATCTAGTTACAGGTGGTGAACGTATGAAAGTTGGTGAACGTTTCGCTCGGTGCATTCACTGAATATCCTATTAGTTATAAAAGATAAAAATTATATAAGTTATCAAATTAATAGACTTTTCTGATTTTGCCCACGTTTCGAATAGCCAATAGATGCAGCAGGTAGCCAGGACCCTTTAAATCGGAAGCCCACAACTTGCCACTAACAAATCCAACTATTACTACGAAACAGAAAATTTTGGATGTCTATCAATTTAACCGCTTAAAATAATTTTTCGTTAAAATTTAAAGAAATTTTAGAGAAGAAATAGAAAATTCTATGTCCTAAAAACTAGAGCATCGAGAAATGAGAAAGAAAAAGAGCGCGTCGAAAAACGTCGAAAAATAAAAGGTCGAAAAATAATAAAAAGAACGTAGCGCGTTGAAAGTTAAAAGTCCAAAAACTAAGAATTAAAAGTTGCGTCTAAAAGTATAAAAGCTTAAAGAAAATTCTATATCCAAAACGGCAATAACTTAAAAAGTACTAAAATCTTAAAAAGGCGTCGCAAAATTCTAAAGCACTTATATCTTAGTCTAAAGAAAAAGCACTTAAGGGATTTTATGGCAAAGCCTAAAAATCTAGAATTAAATATAACTATGGCAAAAACTATATTAAAACTAATTACGAACGAAAAATAAAAATTACGAATAAAAAGATATAAAAAATAAAAATAAAACTTAAAGTTGTAAAAAATACAATTTTTATAAAAATACAATTTTTATATTATTTATTTTATAAAAGTATTAATTTATAACTAATTAAAACTATAATAAACTAAATATTACAAATTAATTAAAATTAAAATTAATTAATATAATAACTAACCCTAATTAGGGTTTAATATTAATAATAATTAATAATAATCCATAATTAATGTAGTACCAGGTTCAGAGCAGCATGTCAGGTTACCTCATGCGATCGCATGAGGTTTCTTTGTTAATTTCATGCGGTCGCATGGTTCGTGGATCCAGGGCAGATATTCGGCCGCTACAGTACCTTGGCCCGATTTCTATTTTATTTATTTGTTTTTAATTTTTCTGTTTTATATTTATATAAATTATTTATATAAAATAAATAAAAACTTATATTTTTTACACACTAAAATAGAAATAGAAATATTTTATAATTTTATATATTTTAAACAAACTCTTGAATATATATATATATATATATATATATATATATATATATATATATATATATATATATATATATATATATATATATATATATATATATATATATATATATATATATATATATATATATATATATATATATATATATATATATATATATTGTTTTTCTTTTTATATTTTTGTATTTTTAATATTTAAAACGTATTTTTACAAAAAGAAATTAAAACTTAAAAAAATCTTTTTTTTTTATATATAGCGTTTTGCTTCCGGCGTTTAAGCAGTCCCCGGCAGCGGCGCCAAAAATACTTGATGTGCGTAGAGGTGTATACGAAATAGTTATATTTTTATTGTGAAATACTATTAAATACGATACAATTTTACACAAGTTATTTATTTATTTATAGAGTAGAAATATCTAAACCTTGCTACAACAATTATAGGCAGTGTACCTAATCGTATAGTAGGGTAGTTTTTAGTAAGTCCGGTTCGTTCCACAGGGATCTAGCCAAGTTTAACGCTATATATTTAAAACTATATTTGTATAAATATATATATAAATATAAGTAGTATTATTATTATAAAAGAGGGTTTTTACCATTTAATGACCGGTTTATCGATTTTAAAACTTTAGTCGCAGTTAAAACCTAATGTAAAATATTAAATAATAAAAGACTTAATTTAAAGCGTAAAGTAAATGACAATAATTAAAGTGCGATAAATTAAAGTGCGATAAATAAAATGACAATAAATAAAATTGCGATAATTAAAAAGTACGATAATTAAAAGTGCAATTAAATAAAATGACAGTAACTAAAAGTGCGATGAAATATGAAATAAAGGAATTATGCTTATTTAAACTTCCGTAATCATGATGTTCGACGTATTGATTTTAGTTTATTACCATGGGTTAATTGTCCTTTGTCCTGGATTATTCAATATGTCTATCTGGGTTTTGTCCATAACAGTCCATCAGTCATAAATATAAAGTGCGAGTGTCCTCGTCAAATTATCCTTATATCCGAAGTCAAATATTCCAACTAATTGGGGACTTAAACTATAATTACACCAATTTTCCTTGTATGTAATTCACCCCTATTTTAATAAGTCCATTAACTATTAATCAATTCACGTGTCCGGTTAAATGAACGATTATTAGTACTTATAAATATCCCGCCCATCGTGTCTGATCGAGTGTATATGGTTATTTATAGGTACGTCCAATTGTAAATCTTTATATTAAATTAACGAACTATCATTCAATTAAACAAATATAAAGCCCATTAATAGCCATAGTCTAATTTCCACAAGTGTCCAAACCCCAATTATGGTACAAAGCCCAACATAAATAACCATAATCTTAATAGCCCATAATCTTAATATTTTAGCCCAACATCACGATTACTTCAATTTAAATAAGCATAATAATAACTTAGCTATGAGACATTAATTTAAAAAGGTTGAACATAACTTACAATGATTAATAATAGTGTAGCGTTACACGGATAGAATTTCGACTTACACACTTACAACATTCGCTAACATACCCTTATTATTAAATTAAAATTAAAATTAAAATTAAAATTAAAATTATAATATATATATATATATATATATATATATATATAAAATTAAAATTAAAATTAAAATTATAATATATATATATATATATATATATATATATATATATATATATATATATATATATATATATATATATATATATATATATATATATATATATATATATATTACGTGAGAGATAGAGAGAATAGAAAAAGATGTGTAAATTTCGGCCAAAACACGCGAACTTTATAGGACCTGAGCTGATACTGTTCACCATGCGACCGCATGGTTTTTGCACTTCCAGGCCATGCGATCACATGGCCTTCTTTTACAGCTCACATGCTTTTGGTTTTTATTTGCTGATGGTTTTAATAAATAAATATAATATATATATATATATATATATATATATATATATATATATATATATATATATATATATATATATATATAATTTTAAGAATTATTTATATATTATATTATATTTATGTGCATAGTTGACTTGTAATTTTTAGTCCGTTGCATCAAGCGTTGAGAGTTGACTCTGGTCCCGGTTCCGGATTTTCGAACGTCCTTTCGTAAAATTTAATATCTTGTATTTTGCGTTTTGCGTCTTGTACTCTTGTAATTTTGAGACGTTTCTCATCAATAATTTGAACCAATTTGATTGTACTTTGTACTTTTGAGCTTTTTGGTCGTTTGCGTCTTCAATTCCTTGAATCTGTCTTTTGTCTTCACCTTTTATTATTTAAACGAATATCACTTGTAAATAGAACAATTGCAACTAAAAGCTTGTCTTTCTTGAGGAATAATGTTATGAAATATATATTCGTTTTTAGCATTATCAACAGCTCCTTAAGGTCATGATACATCTTTCCTGAACCAGGATGAAAAGAGTACCTAGACTTATGAGCCTCATCTAAAACAAGTTGTCGCAGTTCACCAAACTTCGGAACCCAAAGACGTCCCGCAAAGTATCTAGTACCATCTGCTCGTACCTTAAACTTCTTAGCCATACCTCTTACGTTCTCATTCACAAATTTCTCTTCCTTTAAGGCAACTTGTTGTGCCTCAAGAATCTGCCTTGCGAGGTTTGTTCTAATTATCATATTCAAGGCCCTAAACCTGCAAGGTTCAGCCCTTTCTTTACGACTCAACGCATCTGCCACAGCATTGGCCTTACCCGGATGATATAAAAGTTCACAATCATAATCATTCAACGTCTCAATCCATCTTCGTTGTCTCATGTTCAACTGTTTCTGATCGAGGATATGTTGAAGACTTTTGTGATCTGTGTACACAGTACTCTTGACCCCATACAAGTAATGTCTCCAAATCTTAAGCGCAAAAACAACGGCCCCCAACTCTAAATCATGAGTTGTATAATTCTGCTCGTGAATCTTCAACTGACGTGACGCGTACGCAATAACTTCCTTTCGTTGCATCAAAACACAACCAAAGCCTTGACGCGAAGCATCACAATAAAAAACAAAATCATCATTACCCTCAGGTAGTGACAATATCGGAGTGGTAGTCAACTTCGTCTTTAAAATCTGAAAAGCAGCCTCTTGTTTATCCTTCCACTCATACTTCTTCCCCTTGTGTGTTAAAGCAGTCAGAGGTTTCGCTATACGAGAGAAATCTTGAATGAACCTTCTATAGTAACCTGCCAACCCTAGAAACTGACGAATCTGAGTAGGAGTTTTTGGAATTTCCCACTTTTCAATCACCTCAATCTTAGCAGGATCAACTTGTATTCCCTATTTACTAACAATATGTCCAAGGAATTGAACTTCTCGTAACCAGAAAGCACACTTAGAGAACTTAGCGTACAACACTTCTTTTCTTAACAGATCGAGCACTAACTTCAAATGTTCTTCGTGCTCTTCATCACTCTTCGAATAAATAAGGATGTCGTCGATGAACACAATAACGAATTTGTCCAGATATGGTCTACACACACGGTTCATGAGGTCCGTGAACATAGCAGGTGTATTTGTCAATCCGAACGGCATAACAAGAAACTCAAAGTGACCGTAACGGGTGCAAAAAGCAGTTTTCGAAACGTCAGATTCTTTAACACGCAACTGATGATAACCGGAATGAAGATCGATTTTAGAATAAATAGATGAACCTTGAAGCTGATCGAACAGATCATCAATTCTAGGAAGAGGGTAACGGTTTTTAACCGTAAGCTTTTTCAATTCACGATAATCAATGCACAAACGAAACGAACCATCTTTCTTCTTAACAAACAGAACAGGAGCTCCCCAAGGGGACGAACTAGGATGAATGAAACCCTTGTTTAACAACTCACGGAGTTGACTTGACAATTCTTGAAGTTTGGCAGGCGCAAGTCGGTAAGGAGCACGTGCCACAGGAGCAGCACCGGGAACAAGATCAATTTGAAATTCTACCGCGCGTTGCGGTGGAAGGCCAGGTAAATCTTCGGAAAATACCTCGGGGAAATCTCTAACAATATGAACATCGCCAACGCTCTTCGTTTCTTTATCGGGATCAACGCTCTTTGGAAAATACCTCGGGGAAATCTCTACCTCGAAGATGTTTATGAACTTTCAAACAGCTAATAAGATTTAACTGTCTGCATTTCTTATCTCCAAAAACCATCAGTGGCTCTCCAACCACATTAGTAATATGAATAGCTTTCTCATAACACACAATCTCAGCACGATTCGCAGACAACCAATCCATGCCAATAACAATGTCAAAACTGCCTAGGTCAATCGGTACCAAATCTATCTCAAAATCTCTACCAGCCAGATTAATGTTACATTTACGATACACAGTCTTAGCAGTAAGCACTTTACCATTAGCTATTTCAACAACATAAGTATTTTCTAAAGCAGTTAACTATGTTTTGATTTTTGGACTTAATTTACTCGACACAAAACTCAAATCAGCCCCTGAATCAAATAGTACATAAACTGATAAATCGTTGACCAAGAACGTACCCGTAACAAGCTTAGGATCTTCCTCAGCATCCCTGGCATTAATGTTGAACGCTCTACCACGTGCATTCTCAGTGGTCTTTTTGTTAGGACGGGTATCACGAAAATGCCCCGGCTTCCCACACTCGTAACAAACTCTCTGATTACCGCCATTCCTTGACTTCCCATTACCATTACCATTACCACCACTATTACCAGCATTATTACTATTATTACCACCTGCAGCAGCAGTAGCGGAACCCGGCAGAAGCACCGTACAATCTTTAGTAATGTGTCCCTGTTTGGAACACCTCTTACAAGTAACCGTGCAATATCCATCGTGAGCCTTATAACATCGAGGACACACATGCTGATTTCAGTTACTAGCACTGGAAGTATCTTGTTTCTTTTGCTGACCTTGGTTCTGGTTGCGGTTATTATCCCGCTTCCTTTTCTCATTATCAGCCTTCTTAACAACCTCTTCACTGGCATCGGTCACAGCAGCCTTACTCCTCCTTAAAATCTTATCATTAAGCTTATGAGCCATAGACATAGCAGCTTCGATAGTCTGGGGCTCACTAGACTCATCCCCATGCTCAGTTTTCTCAGATAACCCATCAATGTAAGCTTCAATCTTAAGATTCTCATCAGCATAAACATTAGGACACAACAAAATCAACTCGAAGAACCTTTGCTCGTAGGCATCTAATTCGATGCCCTTCATTTTCAAGTTCTTAAGTTCAGCTTCTAACTTCTTAAGCTCACCCCGGGGACGATAACGGGTGATCATTCTTTCTTTGATATTATTCCAAGTTAAACCATAAGCCACATCATTTCCCAAACTACTAACCAAGTTGTTCCACCAGGTCAATGCACTATCCTTAAGAGTGCAGCTAGCAAAACTAACCTTATCCTCCTCTCGGACTCGACTAACCCTGAAAATAGATTCAATCTTTTCAAACCAACGAGTAAGTCCTATGGGTCCTTCAGTACCACTGAATTCTTGTGGACGACTTGCCATGAACGTTTTGTGGGAGCATCCCACCTGATTGTTGTTATTCGCATTAGCATTAACATTTGCTGCCATAGCAGCAGCTATCCCTTTGGAGATAAGACGTTGCATACGGGCTTCGTTGGACTCTCTAGGAGGCATGATCTTCAAAACAAAATAACAACTGTGATGGCCCCATCAAAACACTTAACGGCTCCGTCACTTGGTCCCACAGCTTGATCGAACTTAAAAGAATTTAATAAATGACATTGCATTCCTTTATTTCGAAAGTTTCTCAAAAAGAAAAGCATACCAAATTATGTAGTTTAGAATAACCCAACATATTAATTAACCAAAGTTGGCACAAAACATTGCCAACAAACCCACAAGTTTAAATTATCCAAAAACAGAAAGCAAGCTTAAGTTTCATAATTGTTTCATAAAATCTGCCCAAATGCATGCAGACTCTTCTAAACACAACGGAAGCATCACATAAACTCAAGTACCTATAAAAAAATGCGAGTAAACTGTCAACACAAAGCTTGAGTGAATTATAAGTTTTAATAAGTAAATAACTTTAGACCACAAGATTTAAAATGTTAGAAAACATTAAACATTATTCCATTATCAATGAGCCACCTGTAACCACTTAACCCTTTATTTACCCTTGCCAAACACATTAAATGATATACACCGGATAGTGTATCTACAACAAAATACGAAGTACTAAACATTCTGATTATAAATTGCTAGCGCGACTAGCTCGAAATGGGGTTGTCAAACCCGATAGATCTATCCTTAGGATTCGCGTTCACAAGTAGAAACCAGTGATTACAGTTACCAGACTAGGGAATATTTTTGTCCAACTCACAATGAATAATTTAAATTTAATTGTCACTTGTCTCTAAACGTGAAATAAAATGCATGTAATCACATCCCAAAAATATACTTTGAAAAGTATGTAAAACGGGACTATAACTCACCTTAATAGTAACGAAGTAACCAACACAAATAAGCGAACAGCAAATGGAGTACCGTGATCTGGAATGATCACAACGCCGACCTATAAATAAAGGAGGTCGATATAAATAACTAACTTAGGTCAAGTCTTAGTATGATAGTTATTGTACATGTTGCAATTAGACATAGAACAATACTCAGCATGCATCGGTTTAATCGAAACAGCGTACGGACACACACTTTCTATTTTTAGAAAGTTTCTATTTTTGGAAAGTTTCTATTTTTGGAAAGTTTCTATTTTTGGAAAGTTTCTAGTTTTGGAAAGTTTCTATTTTTGGAAAGTTTCCAAATTTAGATGATGGAATTTAACATTTAACAAGTGACATGTTCATGTAGTTTACACAATCATAAAACCAATTTTAAGATAGTTAAAGCAAGCAAAAGCATTAATAGAACAAGTATATTTGTTAAGCCATTTTGTTAAATCCCATATTAATATCAAGTCATGAATTTATGCTTACATATAAAACAAGTAGAGAAGATATACCTCCTCAAGCTAGTTGAGGGTTGTTATCAAGATTGCAAGATGATGATGAAGATGATGGAATGATAGCTTCTAACTTGAAGCCTCAAGTTGTAATACCCCAAGCTTTTAATACCAACACCTTGTACTTTGGTTAGGATTTATTAACACTTGAATTTAGCTTCCAAAAACCAAATTATGAACCCCTTTCTGCACCCAAAAGCTGAGGGCCTGCAGCAGAATATTTGGGGTGTTTGTGCAGTTTTTTTTGCATGTATTTGATGTGTATGTTCAAGTGTTTAAGTCTCCAAGAGGTCTTGGTACTTGACACATGGAATCTTTGGAAGTAACACTTAAAAGCTAGTCAAAATGGCATGCTTGTTAAGACTCCCATGCCACTCCCAAATTTGTTTTATAAAATAAGTTTCATAAAAGAATTAAATTTTATAAAACCATTTTATAGACTTCCATATTTATTTATGTACATTTTATTATATAAAACCCATTTATATAAAATGTAACATAAATTTATTAATTATTTAACCTATAAATAATTAAATCCAAATTATATAAATTATTCCATAATTTATATATATACACACATCAAGTAATATTTAAGAAAACCATTTTTCTTAAAGTTCAAGTGTCGCGTATTTAATCAATGATCCAATCGCTAAGATCAAATATGAATAAGGTGTCGGTAAGCTTGTTATTGGGTATGACCCGACTTGGATCAAAACATATTAGCCACATTAATTTAATATGTCTCTCGGGCATATACCTTCAATCTCCCACTTACACGAGAAACATAAGAAATTAATGCAAGTGATGGATACCACCTAACGACCGTCCATCACCCCTAATATGTTATGACTTTGTGCCATTCAATAACATCATCCCTTTCGAATTCCCATCTCGAACATGAATAGGTGAATCTTTCATTATTTCCTTTCGTCCTAGTTGTCATGTTAAATCCAAGAGATACAGAGTGATCACTCTCTTTTAGATTTAACTTAATCAGGCCTTAGACATCTGACTCTCAACGAATAAGAGGGACAAATTCCATCTTGACTACATACGTCCTAAATATATACCTTGCATTATACCTGAGCTCCTCCTTATGAACTACCATATTTCATAATAGCGAAGGAAAGAATCAAGGCACAATACTTGGTAAATATCCGAACCCAATATGTATCTCAGGTCAGAGGATACAATGATATTCGCCTTTACTCAAGATTACATGTGATCAACCACAAAGGCTCCATTTAGTGAATCTTGAGGGCGGGTCTTCCAATATTTGTATCCCACAAATATCTATGAACCTTGGTAGCAACCTTGCCCCACATTCATCCCGTGAATGTATACCAATCCAAGTTCATAATAGTCTAAACCTCACACTTGTTCCCACAAATGTGATCGACTACGGAATTTAGAATAATTACTTATTCATAGATAAAATATGCAAAATAGGAACCTAACTCAAGATTAATAAATTAACACCATAATTATATTAATGAGTTTTAACCACTTCGTTCTGTTACAATACATAAAATAGATCACAACCAATCACTAGAATATCGAAGTCCTAATGCACTAACATGCCCTTGATGTTTTGCACCATGTAAGAGCTTCGTGAGTGGATCCGCTATATTAAGATCTGTGTGAACTTTGCGAATACATATCTTTCCCTTTTCAACCTCATCCCTTATGTAGTTGAATCTCCGCTCAATGTGACGGGTCTTTTGGTGAGCACAAGGTTCTTTGATTTGAGTAATCGCACCCTCGTTGTCACAAAAGATCTCAAGAGGGCCCTGAATGGAAGAGACTACTCCTAAGTCATCGATGAATTTCTTCATCCATGCAGCTTCCTGAGCTGCCAATGAGGCAGCAATATACTCTGACTCTGTAGTGGATAATGTAACAACATCCTGTTTTGAACTCTTCTAAGAGACCGCGCCTCCATTTAATGTGAATACATAACCAGATTGTGATCGAAAATCATCTCGATCAGTTTAGAAACTCGCGTCCACGTAACCTTTTACAGCGAGTTCCTCCTCACCAGACCCGTATATAAGAAACATATCCTTAGTCCTCCTAAGGTATTTCAATATACTTTTAACCGCAATCTAATGACTATTTCCTGGGTTATTCTGGTATCTACTTGTCAAGCTAAGAGCGCATGACACATCCGGTCTAGTGCATATCATTGCATACATGATTAACCCAATAGCAGATGCGTACAGGACTTTCTTCATTCTCTCTTGTTCATCTTTTGTGGTGGGGAACTGAGATGAACTGAGAAGTGTTGCCTTTTGAATGGGTACCAAACCTTTCTTAGAGTTCTCCATCTTGAACCTTTTCAAGACCTTTTCAATGTATACACTTTGATTTAAACCTATCAGTTTCTTGGGTCTATCCTTGTAGATCCCAATCCCCAAAACGTATTGTGCTTATCCAAGATCTTTAATGGAGAAGCATTTACTTAGCCAAGTTTTAACACCTTGCATTGCTGGAATATCATTTCCAAATAACAATATATCATCCACATATAGTACAAGGAACATGATAGTGCTCCCACTAGCTTTCTTGTATACACAAGCTTCATCACCATTTTTAATGAAGCTAAATTTCTCGGCTTCCTCATTAAAATGATGATTCCACATTCTAGATGCTTGTTTCAATCCGTAGATTGACTTCTTTAACTTGCATACCTTTTTAGGATATTTTGGATTTACAAAACCTTTAGGCTGAACCATATAGACATCTTCCTGAAGATCTCCATTTAGGAAAGCGGTCTTGACATCCATTTACCATATTTCATAATCATAATGAGTAGCAATGGCAAGTAATATCCTAATAGACTTTAGCATTTCCACAGGCGAAAAGGTTTCATCATAGTCAACCCCTTGAGTTTGAGTGAAACCTTTTGCTACAAGTCTAGCTTTATATGTATCCAAGTTTCCATGTATGTTGGTTTTCATTTTGAAAAGCCATTTACAATCAACTAGCCTTGAGCCAGTAGGTTGTTCAACAAGTTCCCAAACTTGGTTGTCATACATGGATTGCATCTCAGCGTTCATGGCTTCCTGCCATTTATCCTTATCAATCCTTGATAAAGCATCTTGGTAGTTTGTTGGTTCATCCAAATCAACCACATAGCAACCATCCATGAGAAACCCATATCTCTCAGGAGGATTACTAATCCTACCAGATCTGCGAATGTCTTGTGTATTTTGATCATCCATTTGATCACTCTCAACATTTTCATGTTGAGTGCCCGTGTCAACCAATTGTGTATCATCTACTTGATCTTGAACCTCTTCAAGATCTATCTTCCTTTCACTATCACCTTCCATTAGGAACTTAGTTTCAAGGAATTCAGCCTTTCGAGCAACAAATACATTTTGCTCGATTGGATCATAGAAATAGTATCCCATATCGTCCTTGAGATATCCTATGAAGATACACTTCGTGGATCAAGCATTCAACTTATTAGGGAAGTAACGCTTAGGATAAGCTTCACATCCCCATACCTTTAAGTATGACAGAGATGGAGGTTTTCCAAACCACATTTCATGAGGTGTTCGTTCCACTTTCTTGGTTGGGGCCATATTTAAAATACGAGCCAAAGAGCATAGAAAATAACCCCAAAATGATAGAGGTAATGAGCTTCTAGCCATCATAGATCGAACCATATCCATTAGGGTTTGGTTCCTCCTTTCAAAAACTCCATTAAGTTAGGGTGTTCTAGGAGGAGTGAGTTGCGAGATAATCCCACAACTTTTAAGATGATCTTGGAAAGCATCGCTTAGGTATTCACCTCCTGTATCGGTACGAAGTACCTTAATTGTTTTATTGAGTTGATTTTGTACTTCGTTTAGATATTCCTTGAATGCTTAAAACGTTTCGCCCTTATGTCTTAACAAGTAGACATATCTGAAACGACTAAAGTCATCAATGAAAGTGACGAAGTATCTTTCACCTTTCCTAGTCATGGGCTTAAAGGGTCCACATACATCCGAATGTATTAATCCCAATAAGTCTTTAGCCCTTTCATAGGTCCCTTTGAAAGGTGCTTTAGTCATTTTGCCTTGTAAACAAGATTCACATACATCAAACGAGTCTAGTTCATTTGATTTCAAAAGTCCATTCTTTTGAAGTGTATACATTCGATTCTTGTTTATGTGACCAAGGCGACAATGCCATAAGTAGGAATCACTCAAATCCCTTTTGAGTTTTTTGGTGTTTGCATGGAACATTGAGCTATTGTATGATGTGTCATCATGAACCAATTCATAAATACTATTCGAAGGCGAAGCCTTAAAATAGAACACATTATCTAAAGAAACATGGATATCATCATCAATTAAATTGAAATCAAAACCACATTGTCTTAAACGGGAAATAGAAATAATGTTTCTAGTCAAATCAGGAGCATACAAAACATTTTTCAAAACAAGCTCCAATCCAGTTTGTAGCTTTAAAACAAAATCTCCTTGAACTTCTACGTTGTGAAGACCCATCCTAATCCATCCGGACGAAGTCCACATCGATTATAAACGATTCACAACAGTTGATTACATTGCGAGGTACTTGACCTCTATATGATACATTTTACAAACATTGCATTCATTTTTAAAAGACAACTTTCATTTCATCGTAAGTTGACAGACATGCATACCATTTCATAATATATCTAAACTATAAATAACTTGATAATATTCTTGATGAACTCAATGACTCGAATGCAACGTATTTTGAAATATGTTATGAATGACTCCAAGTAATATCTCTAAAATGAGCAAATGCACAGCGGAAGATTTCTTTTGTACCTGAGAATAAACATGCTTTCAAGTGTCAACCAAAAGGTTGGTGAGTTCATTAGTTTATCATAAATAATCATTTCGTAATTTTAATAGACCACGAGATTTCATATTTCCATTTCCCATAAACATACGTCCCATGCATAGAGACAAAAATATCATTCATATGGATTGAACACCTGGTAACCGACATTCACAATATGTATATAAGAATATCCCCATCATTCCGGGATCCTCTTTCGGACATGATATAAATTTCAAAGTACTAAAGCATCCGGTACTTTGGATGGGGCTTGTTGGGCTCGATAGATCTATCTTTAGAGTTCGCGTCAATTAGGGTGTCTGTTCCCTAATTCTTAGATTACCAGACTTAATAAAAAGGGCATATTCGATTAGATAATCCAACCATAGAATGTAGTTTCAATTACTTGTGTCTATTTCGTAAAGCATTTATAAAATCAGCGCATGTATTCTCAGTCCCAAAAATATATATTGCAAAAGCATTTAAAAAGGGAGCAAATGAAACTCACAGTACTGTATTTTGTAGTAAAAATACATATGACGACATTGAACAATGCAGGGTTGGCCTCGGATTCACGAACCTATATTATTTGGATATTTATTAATACACATAATCGTAATCGAATAAGGTTATATATATATATGATTTACTAATCATATTGTTTTTATATTAATAATATATATACGTCTCATATATTCATTTTATATATAAAACTAGAAATTTTGTTATGTTATATGTTTTAAATATATTTTTATAAGTATATATATATATATATATATATATATATATATATATATCATTGTTTGTTAAAAATAATATTGATAGTAATACTAAAATTATATTAATATTGGTCAAAATGATAATAATTATAGTTCTTAATTTTACTAAATAAAGTATTATTGTTAATAATTATATTATTGATAAAAATTATGATATTTATAATAATAACTATAAAAATATAAATTTTTCGGTTAATGATACTTAGGATAATGATTTTAGTAATTATATATATATATATATATATATATATATATATATATATATATATATATATATATATATATATATATATATATATATATATATATATATATATATATATATATTAGTAGTACTCGTTATTTATAAATAATCATACTTCTGATAATAATGATAACATTAGTAATAATACGTATGTTAATAATAACTATTAATTCGAGTAGTTATAAAATGGTTCTAATACTAGTATTAATGAAATAATAATAACTTTTATTATGTTCATAGTAATAATAATTATATTTATAATAATAATACTAATGATAATTATAATATATTTAGATATAATCCTAATAATAATAATTATAACCTTTATAATAACAATAATAATAAATATTCTATAATCTTGAATTAGTAGTAATAATAATAATAAGTATTTTACTAATAATAATATCAATAACAATAACAATAATAATAATATAATAATAATAATAATAATAATAATAATAATAATAATAATAATAATAATAATAATAATAATAATAATAATAATAATAATAATAATAATAATAATAATAATAATAATAATAATAGAAGTAAAAATAGCAAAGTATACCCTTTATAATCTTTGTGTGAAGAGAAATGTTGCAGACGGGACTCGAACCCGCGACCTCTCGTTCAACCCGAAACAACCTTAACCACCCTTCCATTTGTATTTTTCGAAATTAATACCCCCTGAATATTTATAACCGTTCCTTTTTCTGTTTCTAATCTTCTTTATCTTCTTTATTTGTAATTGAATCAAAAATCAAACTAAATCACAACTGTGAATTACCAATTCAATTTATGATTTGAAACATAATTGCAACTACTTGTAATTTATACACTTGTTCCATAAAAAAAAATAAAAAAAATATATATAAAAAAATACTGCTGTCGCAAGTAAGAAGAAAAAAAATTATTGATTTTGATTTCGGAAACGTTTTAGACTAAGATTTCTACTCAAAACACCTTGCAAATCGATCCTAGAAACTAATGGAATCGTCAATTGAACTTGAAACATCAAAACGATTATTAATTTCTCGATAATCAAATCAGTTGACTTTTGACTTCAAAACTTTGACTCGAAAATTCGAACTCATTTTGAAGAATTGGAGTTTGAGATTTTGCAGATAGGTTGAGTAAAGGATTCCTAACAACACTATATTTATAGATTTTATAATTTCTTTTGAATTCGAACATTTAAAAATTTGGACAAGTGCAGAGTGTCGAGCGTATATATATATATATATATATATTTTTATAAATTTTCAATTTGATTTCTCATTTAGTAGCAGAGGATATATATGGGGTGATGATAATTGGCTTGTAGGGTTGATTGATATCGATGTATAACAAAATTCAGACGAATCCAAATCTTGAGCAGTAAGAGAAAGAAATTTTATCAAATAAAGATAAAACTACAATTGATACTAACAGATCTTGTCCAGTACAGAATAAATAAAAAATAAATAAATAAATTAAAAGTTGAAAGTGATTGAGAACGGATTTTGGGATTGTATGGGTAAATCTGAATTTGATGGGTCACAAACTAAGACATGCGACAAAATTGATAAACAGATTGATGGGTGTGTTTAATTGAATCTAGATCCTTTTTCTTGATTCTTTTATATAAGATTAATATAATATTAATAATATATATAATTATAATAATAATAATAATAGATTATAATAATGATAATAATGATAATAGTATTAATATAACAAATTATTATTTCATAAAATGATATAAGTTTCTATATAAAATTTTATAATTTATTTCTATCACAAAATCCATATATATATAATTATGTATAGAAGCTTATCTATATATATATATATATATATATATATATATATATATATATATATATATATATATATATATATATATATATATATATAGATCTACAATCGTTAATATATTTACAAATTCGTTATTAACTTTATTAAGAATAAAACGAGTATTTTTAGGTAATATATTCAAGGCTTCAAAAATATTATATATATAACTATTTCATAACAAGCTTTTATTACATAGAATAATAGATTAAATATAGATATATATATTGAATGCATAAACTTAAAACATAATATTATAATTGAAGTGTTAAGTTAAAGTTTGTAAGTTTTTATATAAATACACATATTTATATAATACTTTTATATGTATGAATATATACATGTTTATTTATAAACAATTGTTCGTGAATCGTCGGTAACAGTCAAAGGTCAAATGATTTCATGAATATAATTCACAGCTATTGACATTCAATTAAATAGACTTTGCTTATCGTGTTGAAACCATACAAAGATTAAGTTTAAATTTGGTCAGAAATTTCCGGGTCATCACAGTACCTACCCGTTAAAGAAATTTCGTCCCGAAATTTGAGCGAGGTCGTCATGGCTAACTATAAATATGTTTTCCTGATGAATATGAGCTGATAAATAGAGTTTTATCATTATTTAAATAATACAGATAAAATAATTCGATTATTCGAAGAGCACGAATGAAGCTATCAGAAAAGAGTGAAATGAATAAATGAAGTTTCGTTTTAACTTGTGACGTAGCAAAGGTTGAATTTAGAAAATAGGGTGCGTCTTAACCTTTGACGTGGTCACGTTTGAATTCCGGAATTCAAGAGATTTAAAGGAAATCTTCGAAATCTAAAAGATTTGATTCTTCGGCGAATAAGGAAATTAAGATCTCTAAAATTAAATACGGTGATCCGCCTCGATTACTCTGTCTGATATTTCCCTTATAAATTAAGCTCTTCCGTTTCCTTATTCTCACCATTTCTATACAATCCACAAATTCAAAAGATTATAAAAATGCTTAATCCAATTCTAATCCTTGTCCTTATCCTCACTATCGCAACAATCATTCTCCTTTTCCAATTACCATCGGAGGAATCTGTTTTCTTCTACTTCGTCCTCGGGGTTATAATGTTTTTAATTCTCCCGTGTCTTTATGTTGCGATAAACATTGATATACACGGTTTGTAATTCCTGTGTTTGTGATCGGCTTTATATTTTCCATTATTTTTCGGAGCTCCATGTTCTTGTTTTCTCTTCCCGACTCCAATTCAAGCGAACAATGATCCAGAATTCGTAGATATAGAGTTTCAAATGATTATAATGTTCTAAGCATGGTAGAACGTGATAGCACGATTTGATTTTCAAATTTATCAAAATTACAGAAGATGGAACTATCAAGAATATATTCTTCTTGATATGTTCAGAAGTTAAGCAGAATAAAAGAGTTATGTAACATGGCACATGATGACGTTATGATCTGTGAATCATCACGTTTCATTAGAAACTCAGTATGACTTACTGTAATATAATCACGTTGATCAAGTGTCATTATATTATACTAACTCATGCTTTAGTTCCCAACATTACTTAAATAACATTCATATTTTAAGCTCGAAAGTTTACAGAATATAGAAACTAACAATTTCTATATGATGTAACACTGATAGCACGCAGAGATTCATGCTTTCAGATAAGAACAGTTATGAAAATATCTTCAGAAATATGGAGGATATTTATAATGAAAGATACGGTGATATCTTGGAATTACTAATATCGATGGATGATGAAGAAGGTTTATCCGTAAGGGTTTAGATTCGGAAGCAAGGTATTCGCTAAAGATTTTGTCAGAAATAGAATCATTTGGATTATTTGAAGTCAAACTTATTCTTTGTGATTTGTCCACGGCTTCCTTCATAGTTTCGCATAATCTGCTTTTCGGTACTAAATTTTCTATTGAATGTTTCCAATATAATGATACACAGGGAGCACGAAGAGGTATATAATTTCGGACGAGAATATTTATGAAAATATCCTCAGAAATATCGAAGATATTGATGATGATATTTTGGAATTTCTAAGTTCGATGGTTGATGAGGAAGATTTTTCCGCAAGATTTTAACATGACTTCGGAGCAAGATATTCTTTAAAGATTTCAACGGATCCAGAATTATCTGGATTCTTTGAATATAGGGTATGGTCCTTGTATTTGTCCTTGGTATCCTTCATGTTTAACTCTATCCGTTTTCCAGTTCCAACATTTCTGAGCTTTTCCAACATATTATTCTTTATCATCGAACTTCCGACGACTAAGGTTGTTTATGGTCGCCTACAGTTTCTGTTGCTTTATTCAGCTTTTTCAACATTCAGAGTATCGATTCGTAAACTAGTTGCCTTTTCAAAATTGAAGATCGTAATTCTAGGAGATAATTGTTATATGTATACATATAACTATTGATGTAGACATGCTACGAGATTTTAAAATACTGATTTCTAATTCCCGATGGTTGGTATAGTAATTCTTGTTATAAGATGTAAATGAGTAAATGATAGGGTTTCACTGAATATAGTGATTTTTCGAAAAGTCAGAGATCAACGGAGTTGTTGGTAAATTTACTACTAATGTGGTGAGATATAAACGGTTTCCCGGTATCGATGACGAAAGATAACTTATATAACAGGGTTATAATAAGCTAATCCGAGTGAAAAGTCAAAGTTGACTTGTTGAAGCTGTGACAAAATTGTCTAATTTGAAAAGGGATTGCATAGTTATTTTGGGTAATAATAACTCTAAAGAAATTAGCACAGCTACGCGTTAAACGTTTACTCAGTTTTCGAGAGTTTTTCAGGTGCAATACTATATACATAAATCTTTCCTTCCGTAGATGAAGTGCGGTTGGTTTATCCTCTCAATTGAGGTGTTTTCAAGAATCATAAAAGGTTTGAACGCGGATTGTAATCGTCAAGATACAAATGAGGTTTAAGATGAAATCAAGTGGCAAACTTGAAGAATTTTTTAGTTTCATAAGTTATAATCAATATTTTAATTCATTTTAATTGTCCAATGTTAGTAGTCCACATTTGATAGTCCACATCGACAGTCCAATAATTCATATACTTTTAATATAAAATATTCGAATTAATTAATACGTATCGTGACCCGTGTACATGTCTCAGACTCGATCATAACTCAAAGTATATATATTATTATAGAATCAACCTCAACCCTGTATAGAGAACTTGATCATTACTGCATATAGAGTGTCTATGGTTATTCCAAATAATATATATAGATGCGTCGATATGATATGTCAAAACCTTGTATACGTGTCCCGATATTTAAAGTGCATAAATTAAATAACAGAAATTAAATAACGATAAATAAAGTGCGTAAAGTAAATAACATAAATTAAATGACGATAAATAAAATTGCGAGAATGTAAATTGCGATAATTAAATTGCGACAATATAAAATGTAATCAGTTAGCTAGGAACAATTAGCTAGGAACAGTTAGCGTGGATTCTTAACAAAATTTCTCATAGTTAATTTGTTTGTTTCAAACAAATTTTATTTTGTTAAATGTTTCCTTCATTAAGCCACTTGATTTTTGATAAATCAAAATCCAAATATGAAATTGGATGAATATGGTTATTCTGCGGTGAATGGATACGTATATCTGTAGATGTAAACAGGATAGTAAATGACTGTTGAATCAGGTTTGAAAGAATGTACAGTGTAACTTATTAATGTGAAATCTAAATATTCCTCGGGTATTACCTACCCATTAAAATATTTTCACCATTAACAATTTGTACAAAATAATTATTAATTACATTCTTTATGAAAACATATATACATATATATTTTCTTCAGATGTAATCATGGATTTAATGAGTTAATATGATATTAAACTCATTTGATTTACCGTAAGAATAAGAATATATAATCTCTAAAACATTAGAGATTACATAATTGCCATGTCGAACGAAGATAACTGATGTAGAACGTCATGTAGAACGATGATTATACTCGAGGTATAGATTGAGATGTTGAGGCATGTGATATTGAAACTTGGGTTGTTGGTGGTACTGTTGGTGCCGGTGATGCTGCTGAAGCTGGTACGTTTTGCACCATATCCTCCAAATTGATTACTCGAGTGCGAAGTTCGTTGACTTCTTATATTATTCCAGGATGATTGTCAGTCGGAACGAATGGATGAATAAGGTTTAGAATTTTAGATAGAATATAATCGTGGTGAGATATTCGGGAAATGAGAGTGAAAATGGTGTTTCGATGTGGTTCAACGGTAAGTGCTTCAGGTTCTTCACCAAGAGGTGAATTTGGTTGATGGAAAGGATTTCCTTCTTCTCGTCTCCATTAATTAAGTCGACTACGAACTCATCATATGAATTGGGGATGGTTGGTTGGTTGATTCATTCTGGTGACGCTGCTTTCGGAGCTTAGGTGAACGTCCACGTCGGAATAGCTGTCGGAATAACTATCGGAATAGCTATCGGAATTCGAGGGACTCGAACTGGTTGAAGGATTCATCCCGTACAATCAGATGAAGAATTTTCGATAAGAAATAGATTATAGGATGTAGATTAGTACCTTGCAATACATAATTTACATATGCATATATAATACTAAAATCTCATAAGTTACGGAGGAATCTACGGAAGCTGTCAGGCAAAGGTAACAACAACAGATATGCTAAGATATGAATTTATCTATACACTGTCTATGCAATAGCGGTAGAAAGACGTGTCTAGACTTTAAGGATGATAAGCAAAAAATTTTCGACACTAATGATAAGCAAAACTTTTGACATGCAGACACGGTCGAAGTCCAGACTCACGAATGCATCCTAACGACTTATCAGTTATACACACTAATGCATACCTGGTTCACTAAGACCACCGCTCTGATACCAACTGTGAAGACCCGTCCTAATCCATCCGGACGAAGTCCACATCGATTATAAACTATTCACAACAGTTGATTACATCGCGAGGTACTTGACCTCTATATGATACATTTTACAAACATTGCATTCATTTTTAAAAGACAACTTTCATTTCATCGTAAGTTGACAGACATGCATACCATTTCATAATATATCTAAACTATAAATAACTTGATAATATTCTTGATGAACTCAATGACTCGAATGCAACGTCTTTTGAAATATGTTATGAATGACTCCAAGTAATATCCCTAAATGAGCAAATGCACAGCGGAAGATTTCTTTCGTACCTGAGAATAAACATGCTTTCAAGTGTCAACCAAAAGGTTGGTGAGTTCATTAGTTTATCATAAATAATCATTTCATAATTTTAATATACCACAAGATTTCATATTTCCATTTCCCATAAACATACGTCCCATGCATAGAGACAAAAATATCATTCATATGGATTGAACACCTGGTAACCGACATTCACAATATGTATATAAGAATATCCCCATCATTCTGGGATCCTCCTTCGGACATGATATAAATTTTGAAGTACTAAAGCATCCGGTACTTTGGATGTGGCTTGTTGGGCCCGATAGATCTATCTTTAGAGTTCGCGTCAATTAGGGTGTCTGTTCCTTAATTCTTAGATTACCAGACTTAATAAAAAGGGCATATTCGATTAGATAATCCAACCATAGAATGTAGTTTCGATTACTTGTGTCTATTTCGTAAAGCATTTATAAAATCAGCGCATGTATTCTCAGTCCCAAAAATATATATTGCAAAAGCATTTAAAAAGGGAGCAAATGAAACTCACAGTACTGTATTTTGTAGTAAAAATACATATGACGACATTGAACAATGCAGGGTTGGCCTCGGATTCACGAACCTATATTATTTGGATATTTATTAATACACATAATCGTAATCGAATAAGTTTATATATATATGATTTACTAATCATATCGTTTTTATATTAATAATATATATACGTCTCATATATTCATTTTGTATATAAATCTGGAAATTTTGTTATGTTATATGTTTTAAATATATTTTTATAAGTATATATATATATCATTGTTTGTTAAAAATAATATTGATAGTAATACTAAAATTATATTAATATTGGTCAAAATGATAATAATTATAATTTTTAATTTTACTAAATAAAGTATTATTGTTAATAATTATATTATTGATAAAAATTATGATATTTATAATAATAACTATAAAAATATAAATTTTTCGGTTAATGATACTTAGGATAATGGTTTTAGTAATTATATATATATATATATATATATATATATATATATATATATATATATATATATATATATATATATATATATATATATATATATATATATATATATATATTAGTAGTACTCGTTATTTATAAATAATCATACTTCTGATAATAATGATAACATTAGTAATAATACGTATGTTAATAATAACTATTAATTCGAGTAGTTATAAAATGGTTCTAATACTAGTATTAATGAAATAATAATAACTTTTATTATGTTCATAGTAATAATAATTATATTTATAATAATAATACTAATGATAGTTATAATATTTTTAGATATTATCCTAATAATAATAATTATAACCTTTATAATAACAATAATAATAAATATTCTATAATCTTGAATTAGTAGTAATAATAATAATAAGTATTTTACTAATAATAATAACAATAACAATAACAATAATAATATAATAATAATAATAATAATAATAATAATAATAATAATAATAATAATAATAATAATAATAATAATAATAATAATAATAATAATAATAGAAGTAAAAATAGCAAAGTATACCCTTTATAATCTTTGTGTGAAAAGAAATGTTGCAAACGGGACTCGAACCCGCGACCTCCCGTTCAACCCGAAACAACCTTAACTACCCTTCCATTTGTATTTTTTGGAAATTAATACCCCCTGAATATTTATAACCGTTCCTTTTTCTGTTTCTAATCTTCTTTATCTTCTTTATTTGTAATTGAATCAAAAATCAAACTAAATCACAACTGTGAATTAACAATTCAATTTATGATTTGAAACATAATTGCAACTACTTGTAATTTATACACTTGTTCCATAAAAAAAAATAAAAAAAAATTTATAAAAAAATACTGCTGTCGCAAGTAAGAAGAAAAAACAATTATTGATTTTGATTTCGGAAACGTTTTAGACTAAGATTTCTACACAAAACACCTTGCAAATCGATCCTAGAAACTAATGGAATCGTCAATTGAACTTGAAACATCAAAACGATTACTAATTTCTCGATAATCAAATCGGTTGACTTTTGACTTCAAAACTTTGACTCGAAAATTCGAACTCATTTTGAAGAATTGGAGTTTGAGATTTTGCAGATAGATTGAGTAAAGGATTCCTAACAACACTACATTTATAGATTTTGTAATTTCTTTTGAATTCGAACATTTAAAAATTTGGACAAGTGCAGAGTGTCGAGCGTATATATATATATATATTTTTTTTTATAAATTTTCAATTTGATTTCTCATTTAGTAGCAGAGGATATATATGGGGTGATGATAATTGGCTTGTAGGGTTGATTGATATCGATGTATAACAAAATTCAGACGAATCCAAATCTTGAGCAGTAAGAGAAAGAAATTTTATCAAATAAAGATAAAACTACAATTGATACTAACAGATCTTGTCCAGTACAGAATAAATAAAAAATAAATAAATAAATTAAAAGTTGAAAGTGATTGAGAACGGATTTTGGGATTGTATGGGTAAATCTGAATTTGATGGGTAACAAACTAAGAAATGAGACAAAATTGATAAACAGATTGATGGGTGTGTTTAATTGAATCTAGATCCTTTTTCTTGATTCTTTTATATAAGATTAATATAATATTAATAATATATATAATTATAATAATAATAATAATAATAATAATAGATTATAATAATGATAATAATGATAATAGTATTAATATAACAAATTATTATTTCATAAAATGATATAAGTTTCTATATAAAATTTTATAATTTATTTCTATCACAAAATCCATATATATATAATTATGTATAGAAGCTTATATATATATATATATATATATATATATATATATATATATATATATATATATATATATATATATATATATATATATATATATTGATCTACAATTGTTAATATATTTACAAATTCGTTATTAACTTTATTAAGAATAAAACGAGTATTTTTAGGTAATATATTCAAGGCTTTAAAAATATTATATATATAACTATTTCATAACAAGCTTTTATTACATAGAATAATAGATTAAATATAGATATATATATATATATATTGAATGCATAAACTTAAAACATAATATTATAATTTAAGTGTTAAGTTAAAGTTTGTAAGTTTTTATATAAATACACATATTTATATAATACTTTTATATGTATGAATATATACAT
Source organism: Rutidosis leptorrhynchoides (assembly GCF_046630445.1). Taxonomy (NCBI): domain Eukaryota; kingdom Viridiplantae; phylum Streptophyta; class Magnoliopsida; order Asterales; family Asteraceae; genus Rutidosis; species Rutidosis leptorrhynchoides. The sequence goes on along the minus strand of NC_092343.1, from coordinate 304,167,673 downwards.
GTTTATTTATAAACAGTTGTTCGTGAATCATCGGTAACAGTCAAAAGTCAAATGATTTCATGAATATAATTCACAGCTATTGACATTCAATTAAATAGACTTTTCTTATCTTGTTGAAACCATACAAAGATTAAGTTTAAATTTGGTCAGAAATTTCCGGGTCATCACATACGTGTACCTTTGCACCATTTCCCATGAAGAGATTTGTTGTTCCCGCTCCTTGCTTACTTCTTTTGAACCCCTGCAAAGAATTGCAAATATGAGTTCCACATCCTGTGTCTAATACCCATGTATTAGAAGAAGTAATACTAAGCTCAATGTATACCATATATAGATTACCTGAGGTTTGCCCTGCATCCCTCTTTTCTTTCAACTCCTTCAGGTAGATCGGGTAGTTGCATTTCCAGTGACCTATTTCACCGTAACCAAAGCACGGATCTTCCTTGGGGTTAGCTTTACTGGCAACCTTTTACTTTTTGTTCTTGTTAGTTGGGGTAACCATATTCCCCTTTCCCTTGCCCTTGCCTTGGTAGGCAGGTCCTTTCCTCTTAGCCACCTTCGACTTAAAAGTGTTATTGTTTTTCGACCCGCCTTCATTGATCATAAACATGGGTGAAGCCCTTTTACCTATGCTCGCTTCGGCCTCTTAAGCATGGCATGTAATTCGCCAATGCTCTTATCCCATCCATTCATGTTGTAATTCATTACAAATGTGTCAAACCTCTTTGACAAGCTCCGTGGCAAATTCATTAGACACGTTGCAGTTTAGACGGTTCGCTCGATCAATTAGGCTTTTCATCTTAAGGACATAAGATGAAACGGATTGGGAGTCGTCCATCCGACATTCATGAAGCTCTCGAACCATTTCGAAGCGCTCGACACGAGCTTGTTGAAGGAACATCTCCTTCAATTGTGTGATCATGTCATATGCACTATGATGCTCGAAGTCCTTTCAGAGTTTGGGTATCATAGTCCCAAGCATAAGGCAAGAGACTTGCACGGAATCGGTGTAATACTTATCCCAATAAGCCATGCCTTCCGTATCATCCTCGTCTGGTTGATCGGGTATGGGGTCTTCTAACACATACGCCCTATCCTCTAGTTTGAGGACAATTCTTAGATTGCGAAACCAATCCATGAAGTTCGTATGGTTGAGTTTTTCTTTTTCGAGGATTGACCTCAACGATAGGTTGTTAAAGTTGATAGGTGTGTTGGGAATGTTGTTGTTATTGGCGGCCATCTACAAAATTTAACAAAGTTGTTTAAGTATCATTTTTAATTTAACAATCAATACCCTTTAAATCCGATTGATATTTATTAAATTTTTAGAATCCAACGGTAAACCAAATTTCGGTTAGGTGACCTTTATCCCGTCATTTAATTTAGCTAGGTAGTCATTGTATGACAATTGCAATCCTTTTGCAACTTCTAAGTTATGGGATCATGCAATCCTTTTGCATGGCATATTTATCCCATCAACTCCTATTTGTTCCTCATGCTTCGGTGACCCTAAGTTCATGATTCCCAAATCAAGTCGTCCTACTTGTGTAAACGTGTAAATTTAACATACAAGTGGTTAGGTGACCTTTATCCCACAAGCATGCAAAATTCACCTTAATTATATTAGTTTGCTCACAACGGTTAGGTGACCTTTATCCCATCATGAGTTCCCTAATATGCCTAAGTGTCACACAAAAGGATGGTGTTTAACTTGTTTACCTTGTTAATAAGGGATTTTAAGTTTTCATTAATTCTAGTTTGAGAAAACTTCTATGCCACACACCAACATGCATTTAGTGTATGGTACTTATGAAAAACTATTTTCATGTCTTGTAAATAAGCCAATTACTTGATATAAACCATTTTATATATATGATCCTTATCATGTTCTTAATAACCGTTTATTAATGTCCTTTTAGCCATTTTTAATTTAACCAATTAAATTGTCGTTTTGCATGTCATTAATAATGTTTAATTTAACCAATTAAATTGTCATTTTGCTTGTTGTTAACTTGTGATTTACTTGTAGCAACCAAACATACAAACACAATAAACAACCATGCAAGCAAAACAAATATGTTCACAATCAAGCCAATTTGGTAGACATTTGTTTAGCTGAAAACAAATGTCACCGGGTTAAGGGGTTATAACACAAAGTAGGAGATTTTAAATCTCCCACTTAATCTTGCATCCAAATGCTTCTTCTTGTGTTCTTAAAGTCTTCATTATCTTCATCATTTTACAAAATATATCCTAATACATTTTGTCTAAAAAATGAAATTACAACCTAATCTATTTTACATACCAAATATAAAATTATATTACATAACTAAAATAATATTATTACAAACCAATTGAATAAATATTATTACAAACCAAGTGAATGATAAATAATCATCAAACATACAACCAAACACAAGGCCAAGGCTTAGATTGTGAACATCATCATACAACCAAATATGAAACAAATAGAAGAGCCTAAAACCCACTTTTGGAACTCCTAAAATTCGGCCAAAATTACATACCCACCCAAACCCGACAATTTTTGTATTCCATTTTCATGCATGTACTTGGAATGCAAATATAGTGGGTTTAAAGACAATATAAGAAGCATAATCCATAGACCTCGGCTCTAGATACCATTGATGGAATTTAACATTTAACAAGTGACATGTTCATGTAGTTTACACAATCATAAAACCAATTTTAAGATAGTTAAAGCAAGAAAAAGCATTAATAGAACAAGTATATTTGTTAAGCCATTTTGTTAAATCACATATTAATATCAAGTCATGAATTTATGCTTACATATAAAATAAGTAGAGAAGATATACCTCCTCAAGCTAGTTGAGGGTTGTTATCAAGGTTGCAAGATGATGATGAAGATGATGGAATGATAGCTTCTAACTTGAAGCCTCAAGTTGTAATACCCCAAGCTTTTAATACCAACACCTTGTACTTTGGTTAGGATTTATTAACACTTGAATTTAGCTTCCAAAAACTAAATTATGAACCCCTTTGTGCACCCAAAAGCTCACAGCCTGCAGCAGAATATTTGGGGTGTTTGTGCAATTTTTTTTTTCATGTATTTGATGTGTATGTTCAAGTGTTTAAGTCTCCAAGAGGTCTTGGTACTTCACACATGGAATCTTTGGAAGTAACACTTAAAAACTAGTCAAAATGGCATGCTTGTTAAGACTCCCATGCCACTCCCAAATTTGTTTTATAAAATAAGTTTTATAAAAGAATTAAATTTTATAAAACCATTTAATAGACTTCCATATTTATTTATGTACATTTTATTATATAAAACCCATTTATATAAAATGTAACATAAATTTATTAATTATTTAACCTATAAATAATTAAATCCAAATTATATAAATTATTCCATAATTTATATATATACACACATCAAGTAATATTTAAGAAAACCATTTTTCTTAAAGTTCAAGTGTTGTGTATTTAATCAATGATTCAATCGCTAAGATCAAATACGAATAAGGTGTCGGTAAGCTTGTTATTGGGTATGACCCAACATGGATCAAAATATATTAGCCACATTAATTTAATATGTCTCTCGGGCATAGAAATACCTTCATTAGAAAGTTTCCATATTTAGAAAGTTTTAAGTTAGGAAATTTTCCTTATTTAGAAAGTCAACAAAAGTCAACTGAAAGTCAAAGTCAACCGAAAGTCAACTCAAAAGTCAACCTTGGTCAAACATAGTCAGCATTTATTTTAAAAGTGTAAGTTATAATGTTTATTAAAGTTAAATATGTATAATTATATCATAACATAAGTTTAATTAAATTAAAATGAATTATTAAAGTTAACATAAGTTTAAATGATATAACTAATATAACATAAGTATTTAATTAATTAATTAAATATTAGTCATACTATAAGTACTATTAATTAATAATAAATTTTAATCATATCATAAGTATTATTAATTAATAATGAATTATTAATCATATCATAAGTTTCTAATTATGATTATTAAATCATAAGTATTTAATAATTAAATTATAATTAAATAATAACTAAGCCTTATAATAATTAAATAATTAATTAATCCTTACCATAAGTCTTATAATAATAATCTTATAATATAAGTTTATTACTTATCATAAGTATTTTCATTAATAATAAAAGTATTATTAATCATAAGTTTAATTAAAATGTTAATTAAATCATAAATAATAATTAAATGATATAATAAATATATATCATAAGTCTTAAATTTTAATAATTACTTTTTATATCATAATTAATTTAATGATAATGAAAATCATTATTTATATCATAAGTTTTAATTATTAACCATAAGTTTTAAATCAAAAGTTCTTCGGGTCATATCTTGAGCCCCGGGTGTCGGTTTTCGGCGAGCCTTATATATATCTCCGCCTAATCAAATCACCCGATACATTGGTGCACTCAAGAACACATTAAGAACAGTACCCAAGTTATGATGATCAGCCATTACACCACTTGGAACTTCAATTCATTCAAAATCATGATTTAGTCATAACGGGTGATCCGTGGCTCGGATTTAGATGATCCGAACATGAAAGTTCATCCCATCATCAATCCTAATACACTAGTACACCCTAAAGACTCTAAAAGTGGTCACAAAGTCAGACCAAACCTGGTTCAATTCGTTTTCATAATTCAATCTTAACAAAACACCATTTCAATCATATCTAGAGCTCCGGGAATCGAAATGACATGAATCCGGAGTCTAAAATTAATGTCTTGATGATAGAAACTCATATATATTCTTTAATTTCACTTTTATATCAGTTACAATATCAGAAATGAACGAATAAGCTGCTGTCCCAATCAAATCAAACCGAAAACATATGTATTTGAGCAATACTATGCATACAATCATCAATACAATAACATGTAATCATCATACTATTAAAATAATCATAAAAAAAAGAAAAATAATGAAAAATTAAAAATCTAGAGTTACGGTTTATACCCTAATCGAGAATCAAGAGATGTTATCGCGTAGAGGAGATCGAGAGGAACGCGTTGGTGTTAATTATATGATGATCCAAGCAAGTTGTTGATGCAAGATGATGATGATGATGATGGTGGTGGTTGTTGTCACCCAAAAGGAGAAAGGGAGGAGAGGAGAGGAAAAGTTTAGGTTTAGGTTTTTGGTGAAATGAAAAATAAAATCACAAAAAGAAAATCAAGGGAGTATTACTGCCTCCCTTTGGTTGCTTTGGCCGAATGGGTCATGGGGGTGGGCCCTCATGGCCCAAATTTGCTCAATGTTTAAATGCTTATGGCCCGAAAGCCTGAACGAAACCCGAAACGCGAAAATGCGGCTACGCGATTGAAAATTCGGAGAGATAACAAATACGCGACGAAAAATAAATATAAATACTATATGTAATCATATGACATAAAAATATCATATTTAAAATATTTAGGACTTAAAATCCCAAAAGCTCGACCGTTGGTTTAAAACTCGAAAAGATTCGCCGGATAGAAATACGCGACACGTAGAAACGTATAACTTAAAATATGAATACAATTATTCACATAACACATAATAATTAATATATATATTGTTACAAAAATAATAATGTAGGTCATAGAGATGACGTGGCACGAATAACAGTTAACGGTCGTTAAATAATTAATGGTAAAAGATAACGGAAAAATAGGGTAGTGACATCACTACACTACACAGGGTAATCAGAGTAATCCTTAGTAGCATGATTTGCTACTTAAACTCTATCCGAAGATAAACCCACTCACCAATTACCAGCAACTAAAGATTCTCAGAGGTCTAATCTTTCTGAGTCTTCTTTTTCTCTTTTCCACCTGAGAATAGACATAATCAAGTCAGTAATCATGTCTTGATATCATCCCAACTACAAGAAAATAGCATCAATAAACAAGCACTTGAACACTTAATCAATCTGACCTATCAACCGTACGAGTGACATTCATCCGCACGTCTGAGAAACCTCAACCGTGCGGTTGTCACCTCACTCGTACGTTTGGTCCTTGGCCAAATATCTATTTAGACAACAGTAGATCCGTACGGTTGACTACACGAGTGACATATGACTCGTACGAGTAACATCTTAAACGTATGATCCAACTAGCAAATATAACAGTTCAAGTAACCACTCACTCGTGCGGTTCACCATTAGGTTGACCGCCTCAACCGTACGAGTGAAAGCTCACTCTTACGAGTGAGGGCTCACTCATGCGAGTGAAAAGGAACATCAATAGCAACATGTAATAACATTTTCCAACCTATATTCAACATATATTCATTCATTCATAAGCCTATATTAAGAATTCAACCCATAATAACATATTAACGCATACACACTAGACACACACGCCAATACTTCTATTTTTGACCCAAATATATTTTGATATAGCTTCTAAAAGGTTTACCATTTCAAATAATTTTTCATTACGATTCCAACGATACTTGATTCATCAAAAACAGAGTTACAGTGTGCAAGTTATGACCAAAACAAGTTTCCACAAAGCTGACCGGTGCTCACACGTGTGGCTGAGACCTCACTCGTGCGAGTGAGTCCTCACATGTGTCGTTGACCCTCAAACATGTGGTCATTCGTACGAGTGACCTGTCACTCGTGTGGGAGCTGAAGAACAGCTCCTGCACGCTGATTTTTGCCATTTTGGCCCAAAAACTCGATTTTTGCAAGTTCTAACATCAAAACCACTTCAAAAACATCATATAAACTATATAGCAACTATTTCTAACATCAATTAATCATAACTAACACAAATCATGAATATTCAAGCTTAAAAATACATAAAACCCATTTTACACCCAAAATCCAATTCTTAAGAATTAAACCACGAATTCAAGCATGCTAACCTGGATAAATGCGTACAAAGATGATATGATTCAGTTCCTAAAGCTTCTTGATTCAATTTCTTACTTAGATCAATTAGGGTTTGTGAAGGGTATGAAGTTTGTAGTGACCCGAGCTTTTCCATGATTATATACTAATGGAAAACTATATTGGCATGATTAAATGTTCCCAACATGTTAAGCAATCAAACTTGTTAAGACTTGATTATTTGAAATGAGTTTCATGTAGACAATTGACCACCCAAGTTGACCGGCGATTCACGAACGTTAAAACTTGTAAAAACGACATGACGATATATATATATGGATATACATATAGTTAACATGAGATTATGATAAGTAAGTATCTCCATAAGTATATTAACAATGAGTTATATACATAAAAATAAGACTACTAAGTTAAGAAACTCGAAACGATATATATAACGATTATCGTTATTACAACGTCTTACTAAATACATATGTATCATATTAAGATATTGTTACACTATATTTAACATGATAAAATGATAATTATATATATCATTATGTATGTTAACAATGAACTACATATGTAAAACAAGACTACTAACTTAAGAATTTTGAAACGAGGCATATATGTAACGATTATCGTTGTAACGACATTTTAATGTATATATATCATATTAAGATATATTCATACATCATAATATCTTGATAATGTAATAATTTTACATCTTATTAGATATAATAAACAATGAGTTAACAACATTAAATGAGATCGTTAACTTAAAGGTTTCAAAACAACACTTTCATGTAACGACTAACGATGACTTAACGACTCAGTTAAAATGTATATACATGTAGTGTATTTAGATGTATTAGTACACTTTTGAAAGACTTCAAGACACATATCAAAGTACTTCTACTTAACAAAAATGCTTACAGTTGCATGTGGAACCAACAATTAGACAACTAACATGACTTATGAGCAAGGAAACAAAAACAAGAACTCCTTTTAACCCTACTCACCTTCACCACTCACCACCTACTCCATTTCACTACCAATTTTCTTCCCAATTCTCTCTCAAGACACACACACTCTTCCATGAACGTCTAAGTTACTATTTTTCTAGCAAAAATCATCAAATACAAGCTTTGGTTATTACCTATAATCATCATAAAAACAATTACTCAAGAACACATCAAGAACACTTCCAAGTTTACTAGTTTACTTCCAAGTTTCCTAATCCATTCCAAGCAATCATCTAAGATCAAGAAACCTTTGTTATTTACAGGAGGTTATCTTTCTAAATTAAGGTAATATTCATATTCAAGCTTTGATTCAATTTCTATAACTATAACTATCTTAATTCGAGTAATAATCTTACTTGAACTTGTTTTTGTGTCATGATTCTATTTCAAGAACTTCCAAGCCATCAAAGATCCTTTGAAGCTCAAGTTATTTTTTCATCATTTCCATTAGGTCTACCTACTAAACTTGATGTAGTAATGATGTTCATAACATCATTCGATTCATACATATAAAGCTATCTTATTCGAAGATTTAAACTTGTAATCACTAGAACATAGTTTAGTTAATTCTAAACTTGTTCGCAAACAAAGTTAATCCTTCTAACTTGACTTTTAAAATCAACTAAACACATGTTGTATATCTATATGATATGCTAACTTAATGATTTAAAACCTGGAAATACGAAGAACACCGTAAAACCGGACATACGCCGTCGTAGTGAAACCGGGGGCTGATTTGGGTTAGAAAATTAAAAACTATCTTAATCTTTGAATTGGAAGATTGTTTTCTGGAAAAATGATATTACATATGAACATGATACTATATTCAAAAATCATGGTTAAACACAAAGTGGAAGTATGTTTTCCAAAATGGTCATCTAGACGTCGTTTTTTCGACTGAAATGACTACCTTTACAAAAATGACTTGTAACCTGTATTTCCGACTATAAACTTATATTTTTTCTGTTTAGATTCATAAACTTAAGTTCAATATGAAACCATAACAACTTGAATCACTCAAAACGAATTTAAAACGAAGAAGTTATGGGTAAAACAAGATTGGATATTTTTGCTTGTTGTAACTACGTGAAAATTGGTAACAAATCTATATTAATCATATCCTAGCTAACTCATATTGTATTATACATGTATTCTAATATATTATGTAATCTTGGGATACCATAGACACGTATGCAAATGTTTTGACATATCATATCGACCCATGTATATATATTATTTGGAACAACTATAGACACTCTATATGCAGTAATGTTGGAGTTAGCTATACAGGGTTGAGGTTGATTCCAAAAATATATATACTTTGAGTTGTGATCTAGCCTGAGACGTGTATACACTGGGTCATGGATTGATTCAAGATAATATATATCGATTTATTTCTGTACATCTAACTGTGGACAACTAGTTGTAGGTTACTAACGAGGACAGCTGACTTAATAAACTAAAAACAGTAAAACGTATTAAAAATGTTGTAAATATATTTTAAACATACTTTGATACATATGTACATATTTGTTATAGGTTCGTGAATCGACCAGTGGCCAAGTCTTATTTCCAACAAAGGAAAAATCTGTGTAAGTGAGTTATAGTCCCACTTTCAAAATCTATTATTTTTGGGATGAGAATACATGCAGTTTTATAAATGTTTTACAAAATAGACACAAGTGATCAAAATTACATTCTATGTTGAATTATTGAACCGAATATGCCCCTTTTTAGCTTTGTAGCTTAAGAATTGGTGTCTATTATAATTGCCACCAATTGATGCGAATCCTAAAGATAGATCTATTTGGCCCAACAAGCCTCATCCGAGTTATGGATGCTTTAGTACTTTGATATATCATGTTCAATGAGAGTCCCGGAATGATGGAGATATTCTATATACATCCTGTTAAGGTCGGTTACCAGGTGTTCATCATATGAATGATTTTTATGCAGATTGCATATTGTTTATGAGAAATGGAAATATAAAATCTTGTGGTCTATTATTACGATTTGATGAATATATAGGTTAAACCTATAACTCATCAACATTTTTGTTAACGTTTAAAGCATGTTTATTCTCAGGTGATTATTAAGAGCTTCCGCTGTTGCATGCTAATTTATGGACAAGAGTTGGAGTCAGCATGCTTGTATAATATTGTTTAAAAACTGCATTCGAAGACTTAAATTGATGTGTAATATTATTGTAAACCATTATGTAATAATCGAGTGAAAAACGCTATATTTAAGATTATCATTATTTGATAATCGTCGTAATATTTTTAAAACTTTATCGATAAAATAAAGGTTATGGTTTGTTTTAAAATCGAATGCGGTCTTTGAAAAACATCTCATATAGAGGTCAAAACCTCGCAACGAAATCAATTAATATGGAACGTTTATAAATCGATATGAACGGGACATTTCAATTGGTATCCGAGCGTTGGTCTTAGAGAACCAAAATTTTTGCATTAGTGTGTCTTACAAAGTTTGTTAGGATGCATTAGTGAGTCTGGACTTCGACCGTATTTTTCTTCAAAAATGATTGCTTAACATTTTTTGTTGGAAACTATATATTATTAACATGTAAATATATTAATCTCTTAACGTGTTTGATATTGTGTGATAGATGTCTACCTCTAGTACAAATCCCATCGACTCACGTAATAATAATGAAGAGTCGAATATACTTTGGGAAGATTCAAAAATTCCCGAAGTGGAACTGGAAGAGGAGGAACCGGAAGAGGAGGAACCGGAAGAAGAGGAACCATAGGAGGAGGAACCGGAAGATGAGGAATAGGAAGAAGAAGAGGTTCCGGAGGAAGAAATATTGATACCTACAGTAAATCGATTAAATAAAAGAAAATCCTCAACCAACGGACCAAAGTTAAAAATGGTCAACGGTGTTTCCGCAGAGGAAGCAAAATATTGGGAAGATTACCAATTTTCCGATGAATCGGATCCCGATGAGGATTCCGATGATGTTATAGAAATTACCTCGACCCAATTTAATAAAGCAAAAGAAAATAATAAGGGAAAAGATATAAAAATAGAGAAACCTGATTCCAACCCCGATGAGCTTTATATGTATCGGCAACCTCCGTATTTCCTAAATTGTAACAATAACCCGGGAACCTCTAAACCACCAGGTTTTTCTCAACCATTGTGGAAAACGACGGATCGTATTAGAGGAACACCATATATCCCTAGAAAATTAGGAAAACGAACCAAGTTCGAAGAAGAAGAAACCAGTGATTCAGGTTAGGCAGTTGTAATCATGTTGTGTATTATATGTATTGTAGTGTGCTTGTACTTTTATGTTCTATGTAAATTGCTTGTATTGTTTGTTAATTATGTTTTATGAATCTAATCCTTGTCTATTTTACAGTATAAAAACAAATGGACGTTAAGGGTAGACAACCGAATATTTTAGAAGACCTACCAAAGGATATGATTGAGGAAATCTTGTCTAGAGTCGGTCAGAATTCATTAGCACAATTAGTTATGGCGAAATTAACTTGTCAAACATTTGAAAGACTTTACAGAAATGCCTTAGTTTATAAAAGGCTTTCCTTTGATAGGTGGGGTATATCGCATTGGGGAGACCGTAAGTTACGCCGTGTTTTCTTTAAAGCGTTAAATGCGGGGAACTCAAATGCAATTTTACGCTACGGGTTAAGAACCTATTTTGACTCAACATATCCCAACATAGGATTTCATGAGTTAGAAAGAGCTTCTAACATGCAACATAAAGAAGCATGTTATACTTACGGGTTAGTGATGTTCGCTTCTCACCAAAGTGAGAAAAAGAACATCGGATTACAACTATTAAATGAAACATTCCCACAGGTGACGGATTCAGTAGTTGGGGTGAGAAACAAGGTTTTTAGATTATTACGGGGCTGTTGGACATTACGAAACCCTCGTCCTTTTGACGACATTACATCATGCTGCCTAGCCAATGGTCATAACGGTTACTTTCCACAAGACCAAGGATGGGAAGTCGTCTTAGTAAAACCAGAATGCATGACTTGTTTCTGGACTTATGAATTACGTGTCTTTATTTCTGTTGCTGAACAACTTGCGTATTAACTAGTATTGTCTTTATAGTTGCCGAGTAGCAAAGTTATTATGTGCTATATTTCATCCTATATGTATAATAGCGGTATTGTAAGTTTGCAAAATATTGTATATAAGTTTGAATGTGAAATATTATTGTAATCAGTTTTTCATATAGAATTGTAGTAGTTGAATTGTATATTAGCTACTAAATATGAACTTAACGGATAGGTACTACCCGAATTAAAACTATAAAACGCTAATATGAAGAAAAAGCTTTTATAAATAAGTTCATATTATGCTACAAAATACTATTGACTACTCATAATATTCTATATGATTAACTTAATTCTTTTGGCTATTTTTGAAGGAAATGGCACCGACTACTCGTCAGAACTTGAACATGAGTGAGGAAGACTTCCGTGTTTTCCTTGCTACGAACATAGCTACGGTGCAAGCCACAATGCAAAATAACAACAATAACTCTGGTTCTAGCAGTGGAACAAATTCCACAAGAACTCGTGTAGGATGCTCCTACAAAGAATTCACTGCCTGCAAACCTTTGGAATTTGATGGAACCGAGGGTTCAATTGGATTGAAACGGTGGACCGACAAGGTTGAATTGGTGTTTGCCATAAGTAAATGTACTAAAGAAGACAAAGTAAAGTACGCTACGCATACCTTCACCGGTACTGCGTTAACATGGTGGAATACCTATCTCGAGCAGGTGGGACAAGATGCTGCTTACGCACTACCGTGGTCAGCATTCAAGCACTTGATGAACGAGCAGTATCGTCCTAGAAACGAGGTCAATAAGCTTAAGGTAGAGCTTAGAGGATTACGAATGCAAGGTTTCGACATCACCACGTATGAACAATGATTCACAGAGTTGAGCCTATTATGTCCAAGAGTGTTCGAAGATGAAGAGGAGAAGATTGACGCATTTGTAAAAGGGTTACCAGAAAGGATTCAAGAAGATGTGAGTTTACACGAGCCCGCCTCCATACAAAAGGCAAGTCGAATGGCTCACAAACTCATAAATCAGATTGAGGGAAGGATTAAAGAACAGGCGACCCAAGAGGCCAACACGAAACAAGTCAAGAGAAAGTGGGAGGAAAACAGTGACAAGAGTTACCAATACAACAACAACAACAATCACAACCACAATTGCAACAACTATCCCAATAACCGCAACATCAATCGCAACAACAATCGCAATCCCAACAACAACTACAACAAGCGTCTCAACAACAATAACTTCACCAAACGCCCCAACAACAATAACAACCACATCAATCCCAATAGCAATCTCAATAGCAACAATGACAACAGCAATCAAAAAATTCCATGCTATAGTTGTGAAAGATATCATCCGGGTAAATTTTATGAAGTAGTATGTACCAAATGTAATAGGAAGGGTCATGCTGCAACGAAGTGTGAAGCATTCGGACCAGTAACTAAAAGAATAAATACTGCCCACATTATTTGTTTCGGATGCAGAAAGAAGGGCCACTACAAAAATACGTGTCTAAACCAGGGAAATAATAATGGGCAAAGCCGTGGGAGAGTTTTTAACATTAATGCGGAAGAAGCGCAGGAAGACCCGGAGCTTGTTACGGGTACGTTTCTTATCGATGAAAAACCTGCTTATGTTTTATTTGATTCGGGTGCAGATAGAAGCTATATGAGTAGAGATTTTTGTGCTAAATTAAGTGGTCCATTGACGTCTACGAATAATAAATTTTTACTCGAATTAGCAAACGGTAAATTAATTTCGACAGATAAAATATGTCGGAATCGAGAAATTAAATTGGTTAGAGAATTGTTTAAGACTTGGAAGCACTATTTATATGGGGTCAAAAGTATTATATATACCGACCACAAAAGTCTTAAACACATATTTAATCAGAAACAACTGAACATGAGGCAGCGTAGATGGATTGAGTTATTGAATGATTACGATTTCGAGATTCGTTACCACTCGGGGAAGGCGAATGTGGCAGCCGACGCTTTGAGTAGAAAGGACAGAGAACCTATACGGGTAAATGCTATGAATATAATTATTCGTACTAACCTTACTACTCAAATAAAGGAGGCGCAATAGGGAGTTGTAAAAGAAGGGAATTTGAAAAATGAAATACCCAAAGGGTCGGATGTGATAACCCGTCCTAATCCATCCGGACGAAGTCCATATCGATTATAAATGATTCATAATAGTTGATTACATCGCGAGGTACTTGACCTCTATATGATACATTTTACAAATATTGCATTCGTTTTTGAAAAGACAATCTTTCATTACATCGAAAGTTGACGATATGCATACCATTTCATAATATGTCCAGCTATAATTGACTTAATAATATCTTAATGAACTCAACGACTAGAATGCAACGTATTTTGAAATATGTCATGAATGACTCCAAGTAATATCTCTAAAATGAGCAAATGCACAGCGGAAGGTTTCTTTAGTACCTGAGAATAAACATGCTTTAAAGTGTCAACCAAAAGGTTGGTGAGTTCATAGGTTTAATTTCTATATAATAATCATAATGTTTAATAAGCCACAAGATTTCATTTAATTAAATGTGCAGGATCATTACAACTGCAAAAATCATTCATACGATGAGTCGCCTGGTAACCGACCTTAACATAGAGCGCTTAAGATATCTGGCATCATACATTCCACTACTCAAATGTATGACAAGAACCCTTCGAAGTACTAAAGCATTTCCACTATTTGAAAATGGGGGTGGTTGGTGCCCGTAGATCTACCTTTAGGATTCGCGTCAATTAGTGTTTTTCACTAATTCTTAGGTTACCAAGCATAATAATAATAAGTACAGATATCCGGTATAACAAAACAATCGTAGAATGTAGTTTCATGAACTTGTGCTTATTTTGTAAAACATTTATAAAAGCAGCGCATGTATTCTCAGTCCCAAAAATGTATAGAGTAAAAGGGAGCAAATGAAACTCACCATACTGTATTTTGTAGTAAAAATACATATGACGTCATTTAACAATTGAACAATGCAGGGTTGGCCTCGGATTCACGAACCTAGATCATTTGTATATTCATTAATACATATAATCGTATTCGAATGAATATATATATAAATTTATTAATTACATCATTTTTATATTAATAACATATATTTTTAATTTGTATATTCATTCAAGTGATAAATATATATATTTTTTTATAGTTATATTGATGTATATGTATATCTGTTTCATGTTATATTAAAAATACATAAATTGTTATATATATATATATATATATATATATATATATATATATATATATATATATATATATATATATATATATATATATATATATATATATATATATATATATATATATATATATATGTATATATTTCTAAAATAGTTTATTAATATAGTTAATATATATACTTATAATCCTAATAATAATATTTTTTTTTAAACTTTTATTTTTATATTCTTAATACTTTTAATAATAATGATATTGATCATAATACTTATTGTTTTAATGATAACTTTAAATAATTTCTTAGTAATGATAATAAGTTTTAATAATAATAGCACTGATAATGATAATCTAATTAATAATAATAATGATAGGAATAAATGATAGTTTTTATAAACATAATATTTTTTAACAATAATGGTAAATTTAATAAACATGAAACTTTTATAGAAATTTTACTAATCATAATACTAATAATATTAATATTAATAAAAATGATACTATTAATTATAATTTTATGAATAATAATATTTATTTCCAAGATCCCTATAATTATAATCTCAACAATATCATTAAAACTTTTATATTCATAGTCATAATAATTAAAATCTTCGTGTTAAATTTCTAAACTAATGACTAGAGTTCCTATAACATCAATCCGTAGGTTCTAATCATAATAATAATAATAGTGATACTTATTTTAATAATAGTCTGATAAAATCAATAATAATGATAATAATAATATTTAATGATAATACTAGTAATGATAACGATAACATTTATTGGTAACAACAACAATTATATTAATAATTTTGGTATATATATAATCAATTTTAATTACTAATAATAGTAATAACAATAATAAGAATAATAATGATAATAATAATAATAATAATAATAATAATAATAATAATAATAATAATAATAATAATAATAATAATAATAATAATAATAATAATAATAATAATAATAATAATAATAATAATAATAATAATAATAATAATAATAATAATAATAGAAACAAAGTATACCCTTTATAATCTTTGTGTAAAAAGAAATGTTGTAGACGGGACTCGAACCCGTGACCTCCCGCTTAACCAAAACACACCCCAACCATTACTCTATCTGCTGTCTTTCTGTTTATTTAAGCAACTTAATGTTATTTAACCCTTCTAATTCTGTTCTCTAGTTCTTCTTCTTCTTCACAAAAATAAACGAATCCATCTCCAACTAAAACTATAACCGCGAATTATAACGTTGATTTAGGACTTAAAAACTAATTAACCAGTATTGGGTACTTATATTAAATCAAACAAAAAAAATATAAAAACAGAAAAAAAAGAACCCAGCTGCTGTCGCAGCTCTTTTTAAAAAAAATTATGTTTTCAATATTTAGTGAGTTTTTAGACGATTGTTATAACACGGACTTAGTTTCAAATGATTCGTAAAAGCTTTATCAATCGTCAATTTAAAAAACATCAAATTGAACTCAAATTTGGTTGATGAACAATTGTTGACTTTTTGTTTTGAAAACTTTGACTTCCAAATTCGAGTTCGATTGAAGAAATTAAGGATCGAAAAACTTGCAGATAGTTTACATAGGTGATTTAGAACCCATCTGCATTTTTAGATTTACATAATTGATTTAAATTTTGAGTTTTTGATTTCTACATGTCACGAATGAAAGAAAAAAAAAACTAACATGTTCTTGACATTGATGTTTAATCTAACAGATAATAATAGTTGAAGATACTTAAGATCGATTTTGATGTTAGTTTTCGAATGATTGTAGTTCAAATCAAGGAGTGATCAATTTTATTTGTAGGGATGGATCGAGGCAGTCACGGGTATACAGAAGGAGAAGAAAAACAATAAGCTGAAAGGGATATAAATATATATGTATATCTCGCGTATATACATATCTGATTTATAGTGTATTTTTAATTTAATAATTATAATTATTGATAATTACAATTATTAACAATAATGTTAATAATAATATTAATAATAATAACACTAATGATAATAATAATAATAATAAGTTGTATCTTTACTAAAAAAATAACAATACTTACAATAACTTTAATAGAAATAGTAATTTTATTAATTATGATAAAAATAAAGATAAAACAATAATAATAATGCTAATACTTTATAATAATAATTTTTAATATAACACAATAATATTACTATATACCTATCTATATGGAATGAAATATTATAAACTCTTATATATATATTATTTACAAATTACTTATATATATATTACAATATACATATAATATTAATTATACATAGTACTCATATATATATTTATATATAGATTTATTTTAAATTACACTTAATTATTTTGTATCTTATCTTATATATTTAATTCATAATGTTTACATTATATTTATATTTGTATATACATATTTATTTGCAAACAATTGTTCGTGAATCTTCGGGACTGGTCGAATGGTTAACTAAAACTATGTAAACAGTTCAAAAGTTTTGAGACTCAACATTACAAACTTTGCTTATCGTATCAGGATTATATAAAGTTTAAGTTTAAATTTAGTTGAAAATTTCCGGGTCGTCACAGTACCTACCCGTTAAAGAAATTTCGTCCTGAAATTTGAATGAGGTGGTCATGGCTAACAACAAAAATGTTTTCATGACCAATATGAGTTGATAAATAGAGTTTTATCATTATTAATTAATATTGATAAGATAATTCGATTACTCGAAGCGTATAAGCGAAGCTATCACAAAAGTTTGAAACCAAGAATTAGAGATTCGTCTTAATTTTTGACGTAATCACGTTTGAATTTCCAGAATTCAAGGGATTTAAAGAAAATCTTTGAAATCTGAATAAAATCTGATTCTTCGAGATTTAAGGAAATTAGGATCTTTTTAATTAAAAGCGATCATCTGTCTTGATTGCTCTGTCGATAATTTCACTATAAATTCACTCCCTTCTTTTCCTTTACCAAATAGAGTTCCATACTTTTGTTTTCTCTTTTCGACTTTAAGTCAAGAGAATAATGGTCCAGAATTCATATATATGAAATTTTAAATGAACATAGCTAACGTTCTAGAGAGAAATTGTAATAGCACGATCTTGATTGGTTAAATTACCAGAAGTTACGGAAAAAGATAGAACTATCAAGAAAATATGTTTTTGATTTGTTTAGAGATTAAGTAAAATGTAAGAGTCGTGTAACATGGCAAATGATGACGTTATGATCTGTGAATCATCACGTTTCATTAGAAACTCGGCATGACTTACTGTAATATAATCACGTTGATCAAGTGTCATTATATTATACTAACTCATGCATTAGTTCCCAACACTACTTCAGAATTCATTCATAGTTTATACTTAGATTTTACAAAAATTCCCAATATAATGTATTACTGATAGGACGAAGAGGTATATAATTTCGGACGAGAATATTTATGAAAATATCTTCAGAAATATTGAAGATATTTATGATGATATTTTGGAATTTCTAAGTTTGATGGTTGATGAAGAAAATCCTTTCGTAAGGATTTAGAATAAATAAGGAGCAAGATATTCGCTAAAGTTTTCATCAGAATCAGAATCATCAGGATTCTTTATGTAAACCTTCTGATTTGTCCACAGTCTCCTTCATGGTTTGCTTAATCCGTTTTCCAGTTTCCACTTTTCTGAACTTTGCAAACACACTTATTCTTTATCTTTATACCTTCGACCGTTAAGGTCGTGTATAGTTTTTGCTGCTGTATTCAGCTTTTTAGAATTTAGAGTATTGATTTGTAGACTGGGTGTTTTTCAAAATTTCAGAGTGGAAGATCATAATTCTAAGAGATAAGGATTATATGTATACTTATAACTGTTGATGTAGACATGCTGCGAGATTTCAGAATACTGATTGCTAATTCTCGGTAGTTGGTATAGTAATTCTCGTTATAAGATGTAAATGAGTAAATGATAGGGTTTCACTGAATATAGTGATTTTTCGGAAGTCAAAGATTAACGGAGTTGTTGGTAAATTTACTGCTAATGTGGTGAGATATAAACGGTTTCCCGGTATCGAGGACGAAAGACAACTTATATATCAGGGTTATAATAAGCTAGTCTGAGTGAAAAGTCGAAGTTGACTTGTTGGAGCTGTGACAAAATTGGCTAATTTGGAAAGGGATTGCAAAGTTATTTTGGGTAATAATAACATTAAAGGAATTAACACAGCTATGTGTTAAACGTTTACCCAGTTTCCGAGAGTTTTTCAGGTGCATAACTATATGCATCAATCTTTTCTTCCGTAGATGAAGTGCGGTTGATTTATCCTCTCGGTTGAGGTGTTTTCATGAATCATGAAAGGTTTGAACGCAGATTGTAATCGTCAAGATACAAATGAGGTTTAATGATGAAATCAAGTGGCAAACTTGAAGAATTGTTTAGTTTCATATGTTATAATTAATATTTTAATTCATTTTTAATTGTCCAATGTTGATAGTCCAATAATCGTTTTATATATATATAATCTTAGAATTGACCCACGACGTATTGTATACGTATTGTCTTTGCATCAACCCAGAGACGTATTGTATACGTATTATCTTAGAATTAACTAAAATGTATTGTGTATGTATTGTGTACGTATTGTCTTAGGATTTATCAAAACGTATTGTATACTTACTTTGTTAGGATGTACCAAGAATATTATTATACATATATACAATTACAGAATTCGTGTACATGTCTCAGACTCGATCACAACTCAAAGTATATATATTATTGTAGAATCAACCTCAACCCTGTATAGCGAACTCAAGCATTACAGCATATAGAGTGTCTATGGTTATTCCAAATAATGTATATACATGCGTCGATATGATATGTCAAAACTTTGTATACGTGTCCCGATATTTAAAGTGCGTAAAAATAAATAACAGAAATTAAATGACGATAAATAAAATTGCGAGAATATAAATTACGATAATTAAATTGCGATAAATAAAATGTAATCAGTTAGCTAGGAATAGTTATCTGGACCAGTTAGCGTGGATTCTTAACAAAATTTCTCATAGTTAATTCGTTTGTTTCTAACAAATTTTATTTTGTTCAATGTTTCTTCATTATGCCACTTGTTGGATTCTGATAAATCAAAATCCAAATATGAAATTGAATGAAAATGGTTATTCTGTGGTGAACGGATACATATATCGGTGAATGTAAATAGGATAGTAAATGACCGTTGAATCAGATTCGAAGAATGTACAGTGTAACTTATTAATGCGAAATCTTAAATATTCCTCGGGTATTACCTACCCGTTAAAATATTTTCATCATTAACAGTTTGTACGAAAGAATTTTTAATTACAATCTTTATGAAAATATACTTGCATATATATTTTCTTCAGATGTAATCATGGATCTAATGAGTTAATATGATATTAATCTCATTTGCTTTTCGGTTTGTGCTAGAATAAGTAATCTCTAAAACTATTAGGAACCACATATTCTTCGCAGAATATTAATGAAGTTATGGATCAATACTTCATCGGTTATTGTTGTTAGTACTCCTTGGTATCTATGGTGCGTATGATGTTGATATTCGTGGGACAGATTGTGAATTTGAGGTGTAAGATGCGGATGTTGCTGTTGCTGGATGGTGGTGGTGCTGTTGATTTTGCTGATGGTGGTACTGTTTATGTTGCTGGTGCTGCTGATGCTGTCGGTACTGTTGATGGTGATGGGGCTGATGTTGATGGTGCTTGTGGTGCTTGTGATGATTGCAAGTTATGCACCATATTCTCTAAAGCCACCACTCTAGCACGAAGCTCGTTAACTTCTTCTATTACACCGGGGTGGTTGTCGGTTCGGACGAGCGGATGAATAAAATCTAGGATTTGGTGTAGTATATAATCGTGACGAGATACTCTGGAAATGAGAGAGAAAATGGTTTTTCGAACAGGGTCACCGTTAAGTGCTTCAGGTTTTTCGCCAAGAGGGCAATGTGGTGGATGAAAGGGATCGCCTTCTTCTTGTCTCCAATGACTAAGTAGGCTACGAACCCAGCCACAATTCATCCAGAATAGATGATGGCTGAATGGTTGGTCCATTCCGGTTACACTTTCTTCGGAGCTTGAGTCGAAATCCATATCGGAATAGCTGTCGAAATCTAAGGAATTTGAACTAGTTGCGAGTTCCGTCTTGTACGATTAGATAAAGGATTTTCGATATGAAATGATTTTCGGATATCGGATGATATTCTTATTAAATAGAATACCTAAATATAGTACATAAGATCTCTTAGATTATGGAGGAAATTAAGGAAACGTGTCAGACAAGATTTAATGTGATGGGATATAAATTTGTCTGTACATCATCTATGCAATCATTGCAATAAGACATGTCGAGACTGGTAATGATACGTAGATATTTTTTTGACAAATGGTGGTAAGCAAAAACTTTTAATATGAAGACCAGGTTCAAGTCCAAACTTAAATATATAACCTAACAACTACTAGGTCAAAGTCCAGACTTACTAATGCATCCTAACAACTACTAGTTAGACACACTAATGCAAGACCTGGTTTGCTATGACCACCGCTCTGATACGAACTGTAATAACCCGTCCTAATCCATCCAGACGAAGTCCATATCGATTATAAACGATTCATAACAGTTGATTACATCGCGAGGTACTTGACCTCTATATGATACATTTTACAAACATTGCATTCGTTTTTGAAAAGACAATCTTTCATTACATCGAAAGTTGACGACATGCATACCATTTCATAATATGTCCAGCTATAATTGACTTAATAATATCTTGATAAACTCAACGACTCGAATGCAACGACTTTTGAAATATGTCATTAATGACTCCAAGTAATATCTCTAAAATGAGCAAATGCACAGCGGAAGGTTTCTTTAGTACCTGAGAATAAACATTCTTTAAAGTGTCAACCAAAAGGTTGGTGAGTTCATAGGTTTAATTTCTATATAATAATCATAATGTTTAATAAGCCACAAGATTTCATTTAATTAAATGTGCAGGATCATTACAACTGCAAAAAATCATTCATACGATGAGTCGCCTAGTAACCGACCTTAACATAGAGCGCTTAAGATATCTGGCATCATACATTCCACTATTCAAATGTATGACAAGAACCCTTCGAAGTACTAAAGCGTTTCCACTATTCGAAAATGGGGGTGGTTGGTGCTCGTAGATCTACCTTTAGGATTCGCGTCAATTAGTGTTTTTCACTAATTCTTAGGTTACCAAGCATAATAATAATAAGTACAGATATCCGGTATAACAAAACAATCGTAGAATGTAGTTTCATGAACTTGTGCTTATTTTGTAAAACATTTATAAAAGCAGCGCATGTATTCTCAGTCCCAAAAATGTATAGAGTAAAAGGGAGCAAATTAAACTCACCATACTGTATTTTGTAGTAAAAATACATATGACGTCATTTAACAATTGAACAATGCAGGGTTGGCCTCGGATTCACGAACCTAGATCATTTGTATATTCATTAATACATATAATCGTATTCGAATGAATATATATATAAATTTATTAATTACATCATTTTTATATTAATAACATATATTTTTAATTTGTATATTCATTCAAGTGATAAATATATATATTTTTTTATAGTTATATTGATGTATATGTATATCTGTTTCATGTTATATTAAAAATACATAAATTGTTATATATATATTTCTAAAATAGTTTATTAATATAGTTAATATATATACTTATAATCCTAATAATAATATTTTTTTAAAACTTTTATTTTTATATTCTTAATACTTTTAATAATAATGATATTGATCATAATACTTATTGTTTTAATGATAACTTTAAATAATTTGTTAGTAATGATAATAAGTTTTAATAATAATAGCACTGATAATGATAATCTTATTAATAATAATAATGATAGGAATAAATGATAGTTTTTATATACATAATATTTTTTAACAATAATGGTAAATTTAATAAACATGAAAACTTTATAGAAATTTTACTAATCATAATACTAATAATATTAATATTAATAAAAATGATACTATTAATTATAATTTTATCAATAATAATATTTATTTCCAAGATCCCTATAATTATAATCTCAACAATATCATTAAAACTTTTATGTTCATAGTCATAATAATTAAAATCTTCGTGTTAAATTTCTAAACTAATGACTAGAGTTCCTATAACATCAATTCGTAGGTTCTAATCATAATAATAATAATAGTGATACTTATTTTAATAATAGTCTGATAAAATCAATAATAATGATAATAATAATATTTAATGATAATACTAGTAATGATAACGATAACATTTATTAGTAACAACAACAATTATATTAATAATTTTGGTATATGTATAATCAATTTTAATTACTAATAATAATAATAACAATAATAAGAATAATAATGATAATAATAATAATAATAATGATAATATTAGAAACAAAGTATACCCTTTATAATCTTTGTGTAAAAAGAAATGTTGTAGACGGGACTTGAAAGGACCCGTCCTAATCCACCTGGACGAAGTCATCAACATTTGGTCCCATTGCGATGATCAGCTCCAAGTAATGTCCTTATATTGAGCAAATGCACAGCGGAAGACTTAATTCGTACCTGAGAATAAACATGCTTTAAATTGTCAACCAAAAGGTTGGTGAGTTCATAGGTTTATCATAACAATCATTTCAATATGTTAATAGACCACAAGATTTCATAATCATAAACATAATACACTCGCAAGTGTATGTAAAGCATTCTAAGTGGTTGAGCACTTGGTAACCATACTTAACATTTAATCAACGTCGCATATTCCCTTTATTATGAAATCTCACTACACCGTACCAAGTGTAGTCACCAAAACGAAGTACTGTGCAACCGTTGAATACTGGTCGTCCAGTCCGGTTGGGGTTGTCAGGCCCGATAGATCTATCAACAGGATTCGCGTTTACAATACCCATGTAAATAGTAGTTACCAAGCTACAGGGAAATATGCCAGTGGTACAACTCAACGTAGAATATATTTTTAAGTACTAGTGTCTATTTTGTAAATATTTATAAAAGCAGCACATGTATTCTCAACCCAAAAATAGATATTGCAAAAGCAATTAAAAAGAGAGCAAATGAAACTCACTTTTGCCTTGAAGGTATTTAATTCGACTTGGTCTCCGATAGATATCACGAACCTAACCATATATATAATATATTAACATATTTTCTTTTTAAGTAATCGTTACATATATATATACTTTTAATACTTTTAATATTTTCTTAGTCCGTAGTTAGCAGTCCGATGTTAGTGGTCCACAATTAGTTGCTTAAATAAAATAAATAAAGACCCCATCGTATTCGTATTGATTAGAATTAATCTCGACCCATGGTACCATGTTGTCAAATGACGTGTTGCGTACATAAAGTACCGTGTTGTCAAATGACGTGTTGCGTACAATCATGAGGTCTTATGATTAATCTTCTCGTGTTGTTTACGGGTGGTCCTGAAATATATAAAATCAAATCATAAGTAATTATATATAAAATATCATATTAATTAGAAAAGATATGATTAATTTACTTTTTCTCCAAATATTTTCGTAGCTAAACTACCTTCGGATACCCAATCTTGTTTTAGTCGTAGTTTCTTCATTACAACTCCGTTTTTGTTGGTTCAACTTGCCACTTCCTTGGATCGAGTCAAATTTTAAGAATATGAACTGAAAATACCTTAGTTTCTATTCGAAATCATAGGTTATAGGTCAAACTTTGGTGAAACTTATGAAAGTGATCATTTTCCATCATAAAAACAACATTTAATTATTATTTTTCTAAAAATACTTACACTTTGAGTTAAACCATGAAATTTTTATGTGATAACATATTCATAAGAAATATCATTTTTCCAGAACATGAACTTCCAATTCAAAGTTCAAGATGGTTTTTAATTATCCAACCCAAAACAGCCCCCGGTTGCACTCCGACGACGTAGATTCAGTTTTTAAGATGTTCTTTGTAAAACCAAGTTATATCTTGTTAGGTTAGCATATCAATATGATATATTACAGGTCTTGAAGTGTTTTAAAAGTCAAGTTAGAATGATCTATTTAGTTTGCGAACAAGTTTGAAATCATTCAAACTATGTTCTTGTTGTTAAAATTTTATACCACAAAATAAGATAGCTATATGAATATGAATTGAATAAGATTATGAACAAGGTTACTACCTCAAGTTACTTGGAAAAAGTTACTACAAAAGATAAGAAATAATCTTGGAATCAAATAGTGGTGGAGTTACATCAAAAGGTTGTAAGTAAACTTCTTCAAATGGGTGGTTATTTTGATATGTTTTTGAAAGAGTTTTCTTATGGTGTTTAAGGCTTATAATTGAAGCTAAATGATGGGGAAAATGCTTAGAGATGATAAAGTATGAAGTTAGAGGTATTTTGAGAGAGAAATGAGGTTGTAGGTATGAGAAAATGGAGTGAAGAAATGGTGTTCATTTATAAAAACATTTTTAGTTTATAAAGAAAGAAAAGGATTCCTAATTTTGTTTTCTTACTAATAATTCATACTACTTGACAAATCCTAGTTACCTCATATATAGGGCAGTAATAATGTTGATTAGGATATTGATTTGATGTGTATATACCAATAGTAAATACGTATAGAAGATGGGTATGATACGGATACATATACCCTAGATATAAGTATAGAAATCTTGAGGAAACGGAACGAGAATTCAAATATAGCTATCTTTTGTGAATATACTTATATTGTTTTATGTATTTAAGTCCTTAAAAAGTGATTAAATACATTATATATACGATACATGTATAAGCATTATAGATTATAAGTATATATATCAAAGAATGTTACGTATAGTTATCGTTTTGAAAACTTAAGTTAGTAGTTTCAAAATATACTTATAACTCATTGTCATTAGTACACAATAAGATGTTAAACCATCCTTAGATCATGTTAAATATATATAAATACATATATATACACAAACGTATAATTATCGTATGTTATATAGTTCGTGATATCATCGGTCATATTGGACGGTCAAACGTTGTGTAAAACTCTTTTCAAAAACACAAGTCTCAACAATTTGGATTGCTTATCATGTTGGTATGGTTTAATTTATGTAAATATTAATCTCATAAGTATAATTTGGTCAGAAAATTCCGGGTCATTACAGTACCTACCCGTTAAAGAAATTTCGTCCCCGAAATTTGATAGAGGTTGTTATGGATAACAATAAAAAGGTTTTCATGACAAATATAAGGTGATAATGGAGTATTATCATCATTGAGTAATGTAGATAAAACGATTCGATTATGCGAAGAATATAAATGAGACTATCGTAAAAGAGTGAGATGAGTAAAATATATTCGTCTTAACCGATGACGTAGTTATGATTGATTTCTGGGATTTAAGGGATTTAAAGAGAATCTTACGTAATAAGATTTGGTTCTTTGGTGATTAAGGAAATTAGGATCTTCTTTGATTATATGCAATAATCTGTTTCGATTGCTCTGTCGGATATTTCACTATAAATTCACCCCTTCGTTTCCTTATTTTCCACGACTCACACCTTCTATTCTTTCTCCCTTGATTCTTACTTTAAAGCATTCATCAATATGCTCCATCCAGTCCTGATTCTTGATATACTCCTAACTTTTATATATGTCATTCTTCTTTTTCATCTACCACCAGAAGAATCTATTTACTTCTACTATACTTTTGTGTTTATAGTGTTTCTAATTCTCCCGTGTCTCTATATTGCTATCTGCATCGATATACACGGTTTGTAATTTCGGGGTTATTATCGGAGTTTATATTCTTCATTATTTTTCGGAGCTTCATGCTTTCGTTTTCTCTTCCCGACTTTGAGTCAAGCGAGTAATGGTCCAGAATTCGTAGATATGAAATTCAGAATGAACATAGCTAATGCTCTAACAAGAAAATGGTAATAGAACGATTTTGATTTGTTAAATTACCAGAATACCATGGAGAAGACCGAGTCATCCAGAAAAATATTCTCTTGATATGTTTAGAGATTAGATAGAATGTAAGAGTCATGTAAATGGCACATGATGGCGGTACTATGAATCATCATGCTTCATTAGAAACTCAGCATGACTTACTGTAATATAATGACGTTGATCAGGTGTCATTATATTATACTAATCCATGCTTCAGTTCCCAACACTACTTCAAAACATTCATATTTTAAACTCGAAGGTTTCAGAATTTAGAAACTAACACAGTTTCTTTTATGTTGCAGATATTACGGAGAGATAAATGATCTCAGATAAGAATAGTTGTGAAAATATCGCCAGAAATATGGAGGATATTTATAATAGAACCTACGAGAATATCTTAGAATTTCTAATATCAATGGATGATGAAGAAGATTTGTCTGTGAAGGTTTAGAATGAGAAATAAGATGTTTGCTAACGATTTCAGCAGGCACATAATCATTTGGATTCTTTGAACGCAAACTTATTCTTTGTGATTTGTCCACGGCTTTCTTCATAGTTTCGCATAATCCACTTTTCGGTACTAAATTTTCTATCGAGCGTTCCTAACACTCCTTTCTTTATCATCAAACTTTTGGCCATTAAGATCATTTACAACATGCTACTTCGTCAGCATTTTCAAAGTTAACTGATCTGGGTCATCGGTTATCAAACTGAGGTAGTTTCAGGAGAATTGTGTTTTTTTAGAATGATTAATCACTGGTGGTAATATTGTGGAATATAAAAGGTTCCCCAGTAACAATAAAGAGTACGCATATATATCGCGGTTATAATAAAGTTGTTTCGGATGAAAAGTCGGAGTTGACTTGCTGGAGCTGTGACAAAATTAGCTACTTTGGAAAGGGATTGCAAAACGATCTTCGGTAATAACAATGTCAAAGGAACTAGAACAGATACGTGTCAAACGTTTACTCAGTTTCCGAGGGTTTTTCAGGTGCATAACTATATGCATCAATCTTTTCTTTCATAGATGAAGTGCGGTTGGTTTATCTGAAATGTCCCGTTCTTATTGATTAAAAACGTTCCATATTAATTGATTTCGTTGCGAGGTTTTGACCTCTATATGAGACGTTTTTCAAAGACTGCATTCATTTTTAAAACAAACCATAACCTTTATTTCATAAATAAAGGTTTAAAAAGCTTTACGTAGATTATGAAATAATGATAATCTAAAATATCCTGTTTACACACGACCATTACATAATGGTTTACAATACAAATATGTTACATCAAAATCAGTTTCTTGAATGCAGTTTTTACACAATATCATACAAACATGGACTCCAAATCTTGTCCTTATTTTAGTATGCAACAGCAGAAGCTCTTAGTATTCACCTGAGAATAAACATGCTTTAAACGTCAACAAAAATGTTGGTGAGTTATAGGTTTAACCTATATATATCAAATCGTAACAATAGACCACAAGATTTCATATTTCAATACACATCCCACACATAGAGATAAAAATCATTCATATGGTGAACACCTGGTAACCGACATTAACAAGATGCATATATAAGAATATCCCCATCATTCCGGGACACCCTTCGGATATGATATAAATTTCGAAGTACTAAAGCATCCGGTACTTTGGATGGGGTTTGTTAGGCCCAATAGATCTATCTTTAGGATTCGCGTCAATTAGGGTGTATGTTCCCTAATTCTTAGATTACCAGACTTAATAAAAAGGGGCATATTCGATTTCGATAATTCAACCATAGAATGTAGTTTCACGTACTTGTGTCTATTTTGTAAATCATTTATAAAACCTGCATGTATTCTCATCCCAAAAATATTAGATTTTAAAAGTGGGACTATAACTCACTTTCACAGATTTTTACTTCGTCGGGAAGTAAGACTTGGCCACTGGTTGATTCACGAACCTATAACAATATATACATATATATCAAAGTATGTTCAAAATATATTTATAACACTTTTAATATATTTTGATGTTTTAAGTTTATTAAGTCAGCTGTCCTCGTTAGTAACCTACAACTAGTTGTCCACAGTTAGATGTACAGAAATAAATCGATAAATATTATCTTGAATCAATCCACGACCCAGTGTATACGTATCTCAGTATTGATCACAACTCAAACTATATATATTTTGGAATCAACCTCAACCCTGTATAGCTAACTCCAACATTCACATATAGAGTGTCTATGGTTGTTCCGAAATATATATAGATGTGTCGACATGATAGGTCGAAATATTGTACACGTGTCTATGGTATCTCAAGATTACATAATATACAATACAAGTTGATTAAGTTATGGTTGGAATAGATTTGTTACCAATTTTCACGTAGCTAAAATGAAAAAAATTATCCAATCTTGTTTTACCCATAACTTCTTCATTTTAAATCCGTTTTGAGTGAATCAAATTGCTATGGTTTCATATTGAACTCTATTTTATGAATCTAAACAGAAAAATTATAGGTTTATAGTCGGAAAAATAAGTTACAAGTCGTTTTTGTAAAGATAGTCATTTCAGTCGAAAGAACGACGTCTAGATGACCATTTTAGAAAACATATTTCCACTTTGAGTTTAACCATGATTTTTGGATATAGTTTCATGTTCATAATACAAATCATTTTCCCAGAATAACAACTTTTAAATCAAAGTTTATCATAGTTTTTAATTAACTAACCCAAAACAGCCCGTGGTGTTAATACGACGGCGTAAATCCGGTTTTACGGTGTTTTTCGTGTTTCCAGGTTTTAAATCATTAAGTTAGCATATAATATAGATATAGAACATGTGTTTAGTTGATTTTAAAAGTCAAGTTAGAAGGATTAACTTTTATTTGCGAACAAGTTTAGAATTAACTAAACTATGTTCTAGTGATTACAAGTTTAAACCTTCGAATAAGATAGCTTTATATGTATGAATTGAATGATGTTATGAACATCATTACTACCTTAAGTTCCTTGGATAAACCTACTGGAAATGAAAAAAATGGATCTAGCTTCAAAGGATCCTTGGATGGCTTGAAAGTTCTTGAAGCAGAATCATGACACGAAAACAGTTCAAGTAAGATTTTCACTCGAAATAAGATTGTTATAGTTATAGAAATTGAATTAAAGTTTGAATATGATTATTACCTTTTATTATAAAGATAACCTACTATATGTAACAAAGGTTTCTTGATCTTGGATGATTACTTGGAATGGATTTAGAAAACTTGGAAGTAAACTTGCAATCTTGGAAGTATTCTTGATTTTATGAAACTAGAACTTTTGGAATTTATGAAGAACACTTAGAACCTGAAGATAGAACTTGAGAGAGATCAATTAGATGAAGAAAATTGAAGAATGAAAGTGTTTGTAGGTGTTTTTGGTCGTTGGTGTATGGATTAGATATAAAGGATATGTAATTTTGTTTTCATGTAAATAAGTCATGAATGATTACTCATATTTTTGTAATTTTATGAGATATTTCATGCTAGTTACCAAATGATGGTTCCCACATGTGTTAGGTGACTCACATGGGCTGCTAAGAGCTGATCATTGGAGTGTATATACCAATAGTACATACATCTAAAAGCTGTGTATTGTACGAGTACGAATACGGGTGCATACGAGTAGAATTGTTGATGAAACTGAACGAGGATGTAATTGTAAGCATTTTTGTTAAGTAGAAGTATTTTGATAAGTGTCTTGAAGTCTTTCAAAAGTGTATGAATACATATTAAAACACAACATGTATATACATTTTAACTGAGTCGTTAAGTCATCGTTAGTCGTTACATGTAAATGTTGTTTTGAAACCTTTAGGTTAACGATCTTGTTGAATGTTGTTAACCCATTGTTTATTATAACAAATGAGATGTTAAATTGTTATATTATCATGATATTATGATATATAATATATCTTAGTATGATATATATACAGTTAAATGTAGTTACAACGATAATCATTACATATATGTCTCGTTTCAAAATCATTAAGTTAGTAGTCTTATTTTTACATATGTATTTCATTGTTAATACACTTAATAATATATTTACTTATCATTTAACATAATTAACCAAGTGTATCAATATCTTAATATGATTCATATGTACCTAGTCTCATTTTTATCATAATAATCGTTATATATATCGTTTTCGAGTTTCTTAAATTAATAGTCTCATTTTTATGTATATAAGTCATTGTTAAAATACCTAATGAGATACATACTTATAATAAAATCATGTTAACTATATATATAACCATATATATGTCATCGTATAGTTTTTACAAGTTTTAACGTTCGTGAATCACCGGTCAACTTGGGTGGTCAATTGTCTATATGAAACCTATTTTAATTAATCAAGTCTTAACAAGTTTAATTGCTTAACATGTTGGAAACACTTAATCATGTAAATAACAATTTCATTTAATATATATATATAAACATGGAAAAGTTCGGGTCACTACATTATCCTCTCGATTGAGGTGTTTTTAAGAATCATGATAGATTTGAACGCTGATTGTAATCGTCGAGATACAATGAGGTTTAAGATGAAATCAAGTGGCAATCTTGAAGAAATGTTTAGTTTCATATGTTATAATCAATATTTTAATTCATTTTAATTGTCCAATGTCATTAGTCCACAGTCGATAGTCCACAGTAACAGTCCAATAATTCATATATAGTTTAATATATAATATACGAATTAATTAATACGTGTCGTGACCCGTATACGTCTCATACTCGATCACAACTCAAACTATATATATTATTGTAGAATCAACCTCAACCTTGTATAGAGAACTCGATCATTACTGCATATAGAGTGTCTATGGTGATTCCAAATAATATATATAGATGCGTCGATATGATATGTCAAAACATTGTATACGTGTCCCGATATTTAAAGTGCGTAAAATAATTACAAAAATTAAATGACGATAAATAAAAGTGCGATAATTAAATTGCGATAAATAAACTGCGATAAATAAAATGTAATCTGTTAGCTAGGAACAGTTAGCGTGGATTCTTAACAAAATTTTTCATAGTTTATTTGTTTGTTTCTAACAG
This sequence comes from Rutidosis leptorrhynchoides, assembly GCF_046630445.1. Classification (NCBI taxonomy): domain Eukaryota; kingdom Viridiplantae; phylum Streptophyta; class Magnoliopsida; order Asterales; family Asteraceae; genus Rutidosis; species Rutidosis leptorrhynchoides. The sequence goes on along the minus strand of NC_092343.1, from coordinate 304,135,394 downwards.
ATTTTATTTTGTCATATGTTTTCTTCATATGCCACTTGTTGGATTCTGGGAAGTCAAAATCCAAATATGAAATTGAATGAAAATGGTTATTCTGCGGTGAACGGATACGTATATCGGTGGTTGTAAGTAGGATAGTAAATGACTGTTGAATCAGCTTCGACGAATGTACAATGTAACTTATTAAGATGAAATCTAATTATTCCTCGGGTATTACCTACCCGTTAAAAAAAAAATTTCACCATTAATATTTTGTACAAAAGAACTTTTAATTACAATCTTTATGAAAATATATATACATATATATTTTCTTCAGATGAAATCATGAATTTAATGAGTTAATATGATATTAATCTCATTTGCTTTTCGGTTTGAGCTAGAATAAGAAATCTCTAAAACTTTTTGAAACCACATATTCTTCGCAGAATATCAATGAAGTTATGGATCAATACTTCATCGTTCATTATTGTTGGTACTCCTTGGTATCTATGGTACGTATGATGTTGATGTTTGTGGGACAGATTATGATGTCGAGACGTGTGATGCGGATGTTGTTTGTTAGTGGTGATGATGGTATTGTTGATGTTATTGATGGTGGTGCTGATTATACTGCTGGTGCTGCTGCTGGTGTTTGCAACCTTCGCACCATGTTCTCCAAAGCCTTCACGCGAGCGCGAAGTTCGTTAACTTCTGCTAGTACACCGGGATGATTGGCGGTTGGAGCGAGCGAATGAACAAGATTTGTAATATGGGATAGTATATAATCGTGACGAGATACTCTGGAAATGAGAGAGAAAATGGTGTTTCGAATAGGTTCGCCGGTAAGTGCTTCAGGTTCATCGCCAAGAGGGCAATTTGGTGGATGGAATGGATCACCTTCTTCATGTCTCCAGTGATTTAGTATATTACGAACCCATCCCCAATTCATCCAGAATAGATGATGGGAAATTGGTTGATCCATTCCGGTGACGCTGCTTTCGGAGCCCGAATGGAAATCCATATCGGCATAACTGTCGGAATCTAAAGAATTCGAACTAGATGCGGAATCCATCTTGTATAATGGGGAAAATGAATTTTTGGTATGGAATAGATTATAGGAGTTAGATTTGGTACTCTTCAATACATAATTTACATATGTATATATAATACCAAAATCCCGTAAATTACGGAGAATCTTTGAAAAGGTATCAGTCAAAGTTCGCAATAACAGATATGCTAAGATAAGAATTCGTCTATACACTATCAATGCAGTAAATGCAGTAAAATGTGTCTAGACTTATGAATGATAAGCAGGTAATTTCCTAAGGATGATAAGCAGATGATTTCCGACTAGAAATGATAAGCAAAACTTTTGACATGTAGACACGGTCGAAGTCCAGACTCATTAATGCATCCTAACAACTACTAGTTAGACACACTAATGCAAGACCTGGTTCGCTACGACCACCGCTCTGATACCAACTGAAAGGACCCGTCCTAATCCACCTGGACGAAGTCATCAACATTTGGTCCCATTGCGATGATCGGCTCCAAGTAATATCCTTATATTGAGCAAATGCACAGCGGAAGACTTAATTCGTACCTGAGAATAAACATGCTTTAAATTGTCAACCAAAAGGTTGGTGAGTTCATAGGTTTATCATAACAATCATTTCAATATGTTAATAGACCACAAGATTTCATAATCATAAACATAATACACTCGCAAGTGTATGTAAAGCATTCTAAGTGGTTGAGCACTTGGTAACCATACTTAACATTTAATCAACGTCGCATATTAGCTTTATTATGAAATCTCACTATACCGTACCAAGTGTAGTCACCAAAACGAAGTACTGTGCAACCATTGACTGCTGGTCATCCAGTCCGGTTGGGGTTGTCAGGACCGATAGATCTATCAACAGGATTCGCGTTTACAATACCCATGTAAATAGTAGTTACCAAGCTACAGGGAAATATGCCAGTGGTACAACTCAACGTAGAATATATTTTTAAGTACTTGTGTCTATTTTGTAAACATTTATAAAAGCAGCGCATGTATTCTCAGCCCAAAAATATATATTGCAAAAGCAATTAAAAAGAGAGCAAATGAAACTCACTTTTGCATTGAAGGTATTTAATTCGACTTGGTCTCCGATAGATATCATGAACCTAACCATATATATAATATATTAACATATTTTCTTTTTAAGTAATCGTTACATATATATATACTTTTAATACTTTTAATATTTTCTTAGTCCGTAGTTAGCAGCCCGATGTTAGTGGTCCACAATTAGTTGCTTAAATAAAATAAATAAAGACCCCATCGTATTCGTATTGATCAGAATTAATCTCGACCCATGGTACCATGTTGTCAAATGACGTGTTGCGTACATAAAGTACCGTGTTGTCAAATGACGTGTTGCGTACAATCATGAGGTCTTATGATTAATCTTCTCGTGTTGCTTACGGGTGGTCCTGAAATATATAAAATCAGATCATAAGTAATTATATATAAAATATCATATTAATTAGAAAAGATATGATTAATTTACTTTTTCTCCAAATATTTTCGTAGCTAAACTAGCTTCGGATACCCAATCTTGTTTTAGTCGTAGTTTCTTCATTACAACTCCGTTTTTATTGGTTCAACTTGCCACTTCCTTGGATCGAGTAAAATTTTAAGAATATGAACTGAAAATACCTTAGTTTGTATTCTAAATCATAGGTTATAGGTCAAACTTTGGTGAAACTTATGAAAGTGATCATTTTCCATAATAAAAACAACATTTAATGATCATTTTTCTAAAAATACTTACACTTTGAGTTAAACCATGAAATTTTTATGTGTTAACATATTCATAAGAAATATCATTTTTCCAGAACACGAACTTCTAATTCAAAGTTCAAGATGGTTTTTAATTATCTAACCCAAAACAGCCCCCGGTTGCACTCCGACGACGTAGATTCAGTTTTTAAGATGTTCTTTGTAAAACCAAGTTATATCTTGTTAGGTTAGCATATCATTATGATATATTACAGGTCTTGAAGTGTTTTAAAAGTCAAGTTAGAAGGATCTATTTAGTTTGCGAACAAGTTTGAAATCATTCAAACTATGTTCTTGTTGTTAAAATTTTATACCACAAAATAAGATAGCTATATGAATATGAATTGAATAAGATTATGAACAAGGTTACTACCTCAGGTTACTTGGACAAAGTTACTGCAAAAGATAAGAAATAATCTTGGAATCAAAGAGTGGTGGAGTTAGATCAAAAGGTTGGAAGTAAACTTCTTCAAATGGGTGGTTATTTTGATATGTTCTTGAAAGAGTTTTCTTATGGTGTTTAAGGCTTATAATTGAAGCTAAATGATGGGGAAAATTCTTGGAGATGATCAAGTATGAAGTTAGGAGTATTTTGAGAGAGAAATGAGGGTGTAGGTATGAGAAAATGGAGTGAAGAAATGGTGTTCATTTATAAAAACGTTTTTAGTTTATAAATAAAGAAAAGGATTTCTAATTTTGTTTTCTTACTAATAATTCATACTACTTGACAAATCCTAGTTACCTCATATCTAGGGCAGTAATAAATTTGATTAGGATGTTGATTTGATGTGTATATACCAATAGTAAATACGTATAGAAGCTGGGTATGATACGGGTACATATACCCTAGATATACGTATAGAAATCTTGAGGAAACGGAACGAGAATTCAAATATAGCTATCTTTTATGAATATACTTATATTGTTTTATGTATTTAAGTCCTTAAAAAGTGATTAAATACATTATATATACGATACATGTATAAGCATTATAGATTATAAGTATATATATCAAAGAATGTTACGTATAGTTATCGTTTTGAAAACTTAAGTTAGTAGTTTCAAAATATACTTATAACTCATTGTCATTAGCACACAATGAGATGTTAAACCATCCTTAGATCATGTTAAATATATATAAATACATATATATACACAAACATATAATTATCGTATGTTATATAGTTCGTGATATCATCGGTCATATTGGACGGTCAAACGTTGTGTAAAACTCTTTTCAAAAACACAAGTCTCAACAATTTGGATTGCTTATCATGTTGGTATGGTTTAATTTATGTAAATATTAATCTCATAAGTATAATTTGATCGGAAAATTCCGGGTCATTACAGGACTCGAACCCGTGACCTCCCGCTTAACCGAAACACACCCCAACCATTACTCTATCTGCTGTCTTTCTGTTTATTTAAGCAACTTAATGTTATTTAACCCGTCTAATTATGTTCTCTAGTTTCTTCTTCTTCACAAAAATAAACGAATCCATCTCCAACTAAAACTATAACCGCGAATTATAACGTTGATTTAGGACTTAAAAACTAATTAACCAGTATTGGGTACTTATATAAAATCAAACAAAAAAAATATATAAACAGAAAAAAAAGAACCCAGCTGCTGTCGCAGCTCTTTTTAAAAAAAAATTATGTTTTCAATATTTAGTGAGTTTTTAGACGATTGTTATAACACAGACTTAGTTTCAAATGATTCGTAAAAGCTTTATCAATCGTCAATTTAACTAAAAACATCAAATTGAACTCGAATTTGGTTGATGAACAATTGTTGACTTTTTGTTTTGAAAACTTTGACTTCCAAATTCGAGTTCGATTGAAGAAATTAAGGATCGAAAAACTTGCAGATAGTTTACATAGGTGATTTAGGACCCATCTGCATTTTTAGATTTACATAATCGATTTAAATTTTGAGTTTTTGATTTCTACATGTCACGAATGAAAAAAAAAACTAACCTGTTCTTGACATTGATGTTTAATCTAACAGATAATAATAGTTGAAGATACTTAAGATCGATTTTGATATTAGTTTTCGAATGATTGCAGTTCAAATCAAGGAGTGATCAATTTTATTTGTAGGGATGGATCGAGGCAGTCACGGGTATACAGAAGGAGAAGAAAAAAAATAAGCTGAAAGGGATATAAATATATCTATATATCTCGCGTATATACATATCTGATTTATAGTGTATTTTTAATTTAATAATTATAATTATTGATAATAACAATTATTAACAATAATGTTAATAATAATATTAATAATAATAACACTAATGATAATAATAATAAGTTGTATCTTTACTAAAAAATAACAATACTTACAATAACTTTAATAGAAATAGTAATTTTATTAATTATGATAAAAATAAAGATAAAACAATAATAATAATAATAATGCTAATACTTTATAATAATAATTTTTAATATAACACAATAATATTACTATATACCTATCTATATGGAATGAAATATTATAAACTCTTATATATATATTATTTACAAATTACTTATATATATATATTATAATATACATATAATATTAATTATACATAGTACTCATATATTTATATATAGATTTATTTTAAATTACACTTAATTATTTTGTATCTTATCTTATATATTTAATTCGTAATGTTTACATTATATTTATATTTGTATATACATATTTATTTGCAAACAATTGTTCGTGAATCTTCGGGACTGGTCGAATGGTTAACTGAAACTATGTAAACAGTTCAAAAGTTTTGAGACTCAACATTACAAACTTTGCTTATCGTATCAGGATTATATAAAGTTTAAGTTTAAATTTGGTCGGAAATTTCCGGGTCGTCACATCGGAGAAACACCTTAATATTCGGGAAGACGGAACTCGATATAGAGTTGAAAGAATTTGGGTACCAAGGTTTGGAGAAGTGAGATAAAAGGTACTTAAGGAAGCACATAAAACCCGATATATAATACATCCCAGAGCGGGAAAGATGTACAAAGATCTCAAAAAACACTTTTGGTGGCCGGGTATGAAAGCCGATATTGCTAAATACGTATGTGACGCCAGCAAATTTTTTTTTTTCTCCACAGCGGAAGACATATTATATTAAAACATAACCTTAGTTAAAGTATTACAAAAATCCATACTATATAATACTTATTTACAAACGACGTCACTTAAAAACTTCTGGCGTATTAGTACAAAAAGACACATCAGAGTTTGCAGAGTCAAACACGTCTTCATCAGCAGCTCCCATCTAACTAGCAGTACCTAAACCTGCGGGGGAGGAATGTGGGGGATTAGCGCACCGCTAAGTTAATGGAATCTATCTAACAGAATAAGCATAAGTACCATCATGCATCACTTATGATAATCTGCTAACGTCCAACTAGCATAAAAATAGCTACAACATCAATAATGACAGTATGAGGATCGGCGGCTTGTACGAGCACACGACTCCTAGCTGATCGGGCTTGAGTCTACCGATAATCCTTCCTATCGAGTCAACTGTATAACCATCCAGACGCAACACATGCGTCCTTGCAAGTTATACTGAACAAACCCCAGGACTTGGATCCAACCTGACCTAGCCTCGGTTGACCTCATATGAACCCTTACCTGACCTAGCCTCGGCGGGTTCCCAACCTGACCTAGCCTCGGTTGGTGTCAAACACAGTGTGCACATAAATCACATAACATCATGCATACAACGAACTAGCATGGCAATTCTAATAATAATAGCATGGTAATCATTACACTACAAGATAACAGAGTAAACACAAGTAGCATAGCCTGCTACTTAAACTCTATCCATAGATAGACCCACTCACCGATTACCAGTAACTGAAGGTTCTCAGAGGTCTAATCTTTCTGAGCCTTCGCCTTTTTGTTTATCACCTGGAATCATCACATAATATCCCAAGTTAGTATTATATCTAAGTATTAATACACAACTTTACATTCAACATAAAATATTCACATAACAGACAAGGTTTTCGAGCAATATGGGGTTCTCGAGCAAATTTGAGTTTTTCGAGCGAATTCGAGTTTTTCGAGCGAATTCGAATTTTTCGAGCAGTAACATGTTTTCGAGCAATTCGAATTTTTCGAGCAGTAACATGTTTTCGAGCAATTCCAGTTTTTCGAGTAGTAACATGTTTTCGAGCAATTCGAGTTTTTCGAGCAATAACATGTTTTCGAGCAGAAGGTTCTCGAGCACTCTTTTCGAGCGAGTTTCGAGCACTGTTTTCGAGCGAGTTTTCGAGCATCTTCTTCTTCACTATCAGCTTCGCTGATTTGGTGATTTTAAGCCAAAAAAACTCGATTTTGAGGTTTATAGTCCAAATTTAAGCATAAGGAAACATACTAATCATACATAAACACTTTTCCTAACTATAAACATCAAAATCTAGCATTTACAATCAAGATTTGGGATTAATTCATCCCAAAATACTCACTTTATCATAAACTCAAGTTCTAACACATAATTCATCATTTTTAACAAGTTCTTACTCAAATCACAGCATAATTAGATCATATAAACTATATAGCAACTATTTCTAACATCAATTAAACATAACAAACACAAATCATGAAGATTCAAGCTCATATTTATCAAAAACCCATTTTACACCCAAAACCCAATTTTTATAAATTAAAGCACGAATTCAAGCATGCTAACCTGGATAAATGCTTATAAGAATGATATAATTCAGTTCCTAAAGCCTCTTGATTCAATTTCTAGCTTAGATTCAATTAGGGTTTTGAGATGATGAAAGTTAGGTACGGGTCTTGTTCTTGCACAAATTGGGAAATGAATGGAAGTATCCAGATATTAGTTACTTAAGTGGGTTATAAACCCACACCCCATAACACACGGGTATTTATCAGTTATCTGATATCTTTCGTACTTAGTTTGACAACCCTAACAAAGTTCAAATTAAATAAACGAACCTGTTCTGTGACCCTTGTCACAAACTGGTCTTAACCAAATAATAAAATATCACTGAACATTAAATTAAAATAAAAGCATAATTAACCACACAATTATGCCTAAGGGTAATTAAGTAATCTTACTTCTAACCCCGGTTTTAGTCTGTTACAAATCCACCCCCTTAAAGAGATTCCGTCCTCGGAATCTGGTCTCGGTCAAACAGATGAGGGTATCGGATCTTCATCAACTCTTCTGTCTCCCACGTCAAGTTAGACCCTAAGCTGTGTTTCCATTCTATTAAAATTATTGGGATCTCTTTCTTTCTTAACTTAGTAACCTTTCTATCCACTAATCGAATCGGTTCCTCAACCAGCTTGTTACTCAAATCAATTTTCAAATCTACTAGCGGTACGATCTGTATCTCGTCATCGACCTTACACTTACGCAAATAACACACGTTGAAGGTATTATGAATACCAGCTAACTCTGGCGGAAGATCCAGTACCACTGTTTGATCATTCAGAATCTCACTAATTGAAAACGGCCCAATGTACCTTGGTGCAAGCTTACCACGTTTACCGAATCTAATAACCCCTTTCCATGGTAAAACTTTCAAATACACGCGATCACCCACACTAAAGGTTACCGAACGTCTACGCGAATCTGCATACATCTTTTGTCTATCTCTGGCGGCTTTCAACTTTTCTCGCGCAATAGCAACTTTTTCGGCTGTCATTTGAACAATTTTGGGACTAGCAAACTGTTTCTCTCCAACTTCTAACCAACAAGTCAGAGTTCTGCAACGACGACCGTACAACATTTCATATGGCAGCATCCCTATACTTGAATGATAAGAGTTGTTATATGCAAATTCAATCAAAGGTAGATGTGAATTCCATGACCCACCGTATTCTAGCACACATGCTCTTAACATATCTTCTAGAGTTTGAATTGTTCGTTCACTCTGACCATCTGTCTGAGGATGATAAGTTGTACTAAAATTCACACGTATACCAAGATTATGTTGTAGACTGTTCCAGAAGTTCGATACAAATCTAGAATCTCTGTCTGACACAATCGATAATGGCACTCCATGACGACTAACTATCTCTTTCATGTATAATTCGGAAAGTTCACTTAATGACGCTGTCTCACGGGTAGCAAGAAAATGAGCACTCTTGGTCAAACGATCAACTATTACCCAAATCATATCGTGTTTTCTCTGAGTTCTAGGTAATTTTGTCTCAAAATCCATCGTGATATGCTCCCATTTCCATTCTGGAATCTGTAACTGATGTAACGAACCATACAGTTTTTGGTGTTCTGCCTTCACTTGTGTGTAATGACACTTTTCAACAAAACGAGCGATGTCTGTTTTCATAGTCGGCCACCAATAAACTGATTTCAAATCATGATACATCTTATTACTGCCTGGATGTACTGTCAATCTGGATTTATGAGCTTCAGTCATGATCAAATCCCTCAAGTCTCCAAGCATAGGCACCCAAATATGGCTATTTAAGGTTTTAAGTCCACGAGAATCATCCATTAGGTTAAATTTTCGTTTAGTCATAAGTTCAGATTTAATATGTTCATCCTCCAAAGCACAGGCTTGAACAGTTCATAATTGATTGATCAAATCTGAAGTTATACTCAAACGCAGAAACTTCACATTCTCATCAGACTTTTTACGACTTAGTGCATCTGCTACGACATTTGCTTTACCCGGATGGTACTTGATTTCACAATCGTAGTCTTTAATCAGCTCTTGCCACCTTCTTTGACGCATATTCAATTCTTTCTGAGAGAAAATATACTGTAAGCTCTTGTGATCTGTACATATTACACAATGTGTCCCATACAAATAATGTCTCCATAGTTTCAGGGCAAACACTACGGCAGCCATTTCTAAATCATGTACAGAATAATTTCTTTCATGAACTTTCAACTGTCGCGAGGCGTAAGCAATCACCTTGTCTCTCTGCATCAAAACACAACCTAACCCGGCGAAGGACGCATCACAATAGACCACAAAGTCATCTAAACCTTCTGGTAATGCTAACACCGGAGCCTGACACAATAACTGTTTCAAAGTCTGGAAAGCTTTTTCTTGATCATCACCCCATCGAAAGGCTATGTCTTTTCAAGTCAAATTGGTTAACGGACCCGCTATTTTCGAGAAATCTTTTATGAACATTCGGTAGTAACCAGCTAATCCCAGAAAACTCTTAATTTCTGTCGGATTTCTTGGCGATTTCCAATTCATAACCGCATGATTCTTTGATTATTCAACTTTTATACCCTCGGCACAAATTACATGACCCAAAAATTGTACTTCTCTCAACCAGAATTCACACTTAGAAAATTTTGCAAATAACTGTTCTTGTTTCAACAAATTCAACACCTGTCTTAAATGTTCAGCGTGTTCGGCCTCTGTCTTTGAATACACTAATATGTCGTCTATAAACACAATCACAAATTTATCTAGAAATGGATGACACACTCTATTCATCAGATCCATGAAGACTGCTGGCGCGTTTGTTAACCCAAACGGCATGACCAAGAACTCATAATGACCATACCTAGTTCTAAAGGCTGTTTTCGGGATGTCAGATTCTGCAACTCTAACCTGATGATACCCGAATCGTAAATCTATCTTGGAGAAGTATGAAGCACCCTGCAACTGATCAAATAAATCATCTATTCTAGGCAGCGGGTACTTATTCTTTACTATTCTCTTATTCAAATCCCGATAATCTATACACATACGCATGGTACCGTCCTTCTTTTTAACAAATAATACCGGTGCACCCCAGGGAGAAGAACTCGGTCTAATAAACCCACGATCTAATAGCTCCTGAATTTGTGACATCATCTCACGAACTTCTGACGGCGCTAAACGATACGGGGCTTTGGCAACTGGAGTAGCTCCAGGCACCAATTCAATCTTATACTCTACTTCTCTTACCGGCGGTAACCCTGGTAACTCGTCTGGAAACACTTCCGGAAACTCTGAAACTATCGGAATATCAGCTATTGCTTTCTTTTCTTTCTTACCATCTACTACATAACCTAGGAACGATTCACACCCTTTGGATAAAGATTTCCTGGCTTTCATCATTGATATCAACGGAAAACTATACCAACCCCGTTCCCCTCGGGCTATAACACGGGTTCCATCAGCTAAACGAAAGGAAATCATTTTCCTATCACACTTAATGCTAGCTCTAAGTGGGCTCAGCCAATCCATTCCTAACACTACATCAAAACTAGGAATGGGTAACACTAAGCAAGTCATAGGAAATGACTTTCCTTCAATATCAATACTAACCCCAGTCACAAACGTTATGATAGGTGTGATCTTTCCATCACCTACCTCTACTCTAATCGATTCAGGCAACACAGTAACAGGTAAATTCAACTTAACACAAAAGTCTAACGAAATAAAAGACTTATTTGCACCACAATCAAACAATACATGCGCAGGTATTGAGTTGATTAAAAACATACCGGTAATCACTTCATCAGTAGTAGTGGCTGCCTCAACTGTCATCTGGAAAGCCCTAGCTTCAGCTGTTGGAGGATTCTTTCTCTTTTGCCTACTCGAGGCAGTAGAACCTCTTACCGATGCAGAACGTATACCTGACCCTGAACCTGCCCCGGAACTCACACTCTTTGTAGACGGACAATTTACTGCTTGATGCCCTGACTGATGACAGTTCCAACAAACATTGCTTGGAAACGAACACGCCTGAGATTCATGTCCAGTAACACCACACTTCATGCATTGCCTCATGGCTTCTGAACACTGACCCCTATGTGACGACCTACATATCTTGCACCAGTCCCCTTTACCTGAACCAGACCCAATACTACTTTGTTGAGTCTTACCCTTCTGTCTAAACCTAAACGATTTCTTTGACTTACTACTGGCCTGACTAGTCACTTGACCACTTGGAGTCATCATACTTCCTGGAATTACACCTCTTGCCGCTTTCAAATCACTTTCCACCATTTTGGCCATAACAAAGGCCTGAGAGAAACTCGTTGCCATTCTCACTGATGTTCGATATTCTAGCAATATCACATTTACAAAATGCTGGATCCTTGATGTTTCATCTGTAACCCACTGAGCTACAAACCTCAACTTATCCATAAATTGACCAATCACTTCATCAATTGTCATCTGGCGTATCATTTTCATTTCTAAAAATTCAGTTTTCAATCGGTTGAGATCAAAAGAGGTACAATACTGCTCATAAACTTTTCCTTGGAACTGTTCCCAAGTAATCTGATTCACATATTCTTTCGGAATACTTGCCACTAGTGCATTCCACCAAACCATCGCCCTACCCTTCAGCAATCTACAGGAATATATAACTCTCAACTCCGACTCACATTGACACGCTTCCAACGCCCTTTCAACTTCCATTAACCAATTCAAGGTTTCTATTGGGTCTGAACTTCCTGAATACTCTGGGGGTTTGCAATCCAAGAATTGCTTATACGTACATTTCTTATGGGGTTGAACATAAGGTTGTTGGATCATAGGTATCTGATACGGATTTATTAATATAGGGTTTTGATAAGGGAAAGCATTTTGCGGTGGCATGTTATATTGGTGGGGTATCTGGTTTTGCATCGGATATTGAAATTGAGTCTGATTCATATTCGGTATGGTTTGAGATTGGGCGGTTGGAAATCCCGGTGGTGTATCATCATTCCTAGAATTTCTTACTATTTCAAGCTCAGCAACCCTATCTTGAGCTTCTTTCAGCTTACTTTCTAATTCCTGAATATAACTCGTCTGATCATCATCGGACTCAACACCCTCGTCAGGTGCCCTGTACGTTCCGGGGTTTGTCGGGCCGGTAGCGTTTGCATCTCTGTCTACCATACCTGGGCTACAAAACAGCTCACACAAAAGCTTAATGGATAATTGGTTAGCTTAATACATTTAACAAACCAAGTATCCTACATTCACTTAATCCCCTTTACAGACATGTTTGACTTCACTCCGGGTTTGAGAACAAGAACACGCATGTACTTGCTGCTAAACCTATGCTCTGATACCAACTTGTGACGCCAGCAACTTTTTTTTCCCACAGCGGAAGACATATTATATTAAAACATAACCTTAGTTAAAGTATTACAAAAATCCACACTATATAATACTTATTTACAAACGACGTCACTTAAAAACTTCTGGCGTATTAGTACAAAAAGACACATCAGAGTTTGCAGAGTCAAACACGTCTTCATCAGCAGCTCCCATCTAACTAGCAGTACCTAAACCTGCGGGGGAGGAATGTGGGGGATTAGTGCACCGCTAAGTTAATGGAATCTATCTAACAGAATAAGCATAAGTACCATCATGCATAACTTATGATAATCTGCTAACGTCCAACTAGCATAAAAATAGCCACAACATCAATAATGACAGTATGAGGATCGGCGGCTTGTACGAGCACACGACTCCTAGCTGATCGGGCTTGAGTCTACCGATAATCCTTCCTATCGAGTCAACTGTATAACCATCCAGACGCAACACATGCGTCCTTGCACGTTATACTGAACAAACCCCAGGACTTGGATCCAACCTGACCTAGCCTCGGTTGACCTCATATGAACCCTTACCTGACCTAGCCTCGGTGGGTTCCTAACCTGACCTAGCCTAGGTTGGTGTCAAACACAGTGTGCACATAAATCACATAACATCATGCATACAACGAACTAGCATGGCAATTCTAATAATAATAGCATGGTAATCATTACACTACAAGATAACAGAGTAAACACAAGTAGCATAGCCTGCTACTTAAACTCTATCCGTAGATAGACCCACTCACCGATTACCAGCAACTGAAGGTTCTCAGAGGTCTAATCTTTCTGAGCCTTCACCTTTTTGTTTATCACCTGGAATCATCACATAATATCCCAAGTTAGTATTATATCTAAGTATTAATACACAACTTTACATTCAACATAAAATATTCACATAACAGACATGGTTTTCGAGCAATATATGGTTCTCGAGCAAATTCGAGTTTTTCGAGCGAATTCGAATTTTTCGAGCAGTAACATGTTTTCGAGCAATTCGAATTTTTTGAGCAGTTACATGTTTTCGAGCAATTCGAGTTTTTCGAGCAGTAACATGTTTTCTAGCAATTTGAGTTTTTCGAGCAATAACATGTTTTCGAGCAGAAGGTTCTCGAGCACTCTTTTCGAGCGAGTTTCGAGCACTGTTTTCGAGCGATTTTTCGAGCATCTTCTTCTTCACCATCAGCTTCGCTGATTTGGTGATTTTAAGCCAAAAAAACTCGATTTCGAGGTTTATAGTCCAAATTTAAGCATAAGGAAACATAATAATCATACATAAACACTTTTCCTAACTATAAACATCAAAATCTAGCATTTACAATCAAGATTTGGGATTAATTCATCCCAAAATACTCACTTTATCATAAACTCAAGTTCTAACACACAATTCATCATTTTTAACAAGTTCTTACTCAATTCACAGCATAATTAGATCATAAAAACTATATAGCAACTATTTCTAACATCAATTAAACATAACAAGCACAAATCATGAAGATTCAAGCTCATATTTATCAAAAACCCATTTTACACCCAAAACCCAATTTCTATAAATTAAAGCACGAATTCAAGCATGCTAACCTGGATAAATGCTTATAAGAATGATATAATTCAGTTCCTAAAGCCTCTTGATTCAATTTCTAGCTTAGATTCAATTAGGGTTTTGAGATGATGAAAGTTAGGTACGGGTCTTGTTCTTGCACAAATTGGGAAATGAATGGAAGTATCCAGATATTAGTTACTTAAGTGGGTTATAAACCTACACCCCATAATACACGGGTATTTATTAGTTATCTGATATCTTTCATACTTAGTTTGACAACCCTAACAAAGTTCAAATTAAATAAACGAACCTGTTCTGTGACCCTTGTCACAAACTGGTCTTAACCAAATAATAAAATATCACTAAACATTAAATTAAAATAAAAGCATAATTAACCACACAATTATGCCTAAGGGTAATTAAGTAATCTTACTTCTAACCCCGGTTTCAGTCTGTTACAACGTAGGAGAATGTTTGACGTGTTCTAAGGTCAAAGCTGAACATCAGAAACCATCAGGTCTACTTCAGCAACCTGAAATCCAGGAATAGAAATGGGAAAACATTACCATGGATTTCATTACTAAATTTCCAAGGACTACAAGTGGTTATGATACTATTTGGGTAATAGTCGATCGTCTCACCAAGTCAGCAGACTTTCTGCCAATGAGAGAAGATGATAAAATGGAGAAGTCAGCACGACTATACTTGAAGGAAGTTGTCTCAAAACATGGAATACCCGTCTCTATTATCTCTGATAGAGATGGCAGATTTGTTTCAAGATTCTGGCAGACGTTACAACAAGCATTAGGGACTCGTCTAGACATGAGTACTGCCTAGCATCCACAAACTGTTGGGCAGAGCAAAAGGACGATACAAACGCTTGAAGACATGCTACGAGCATGTGTTATTGATTTTGGAAACAGTTGGGATCGACATCTACCATTAGCAGAGTTTTCCTACAACAACAGTTACCATTCGAGTATTGAGATGGCGCCGTTTGAAGCACTCTATGGTAGAAAGTGCAGGTCTCCAATTTTTAGAGTGAAGTGGGGGATAGACAGATTACGGGTCCGGAGATAGAAACTACCGAGAAGATCATTTAAATTCAACAACGGTTGAAAATCGCCTAAAGTCGACAAAAGAGTTACGCGGACATTAAAAGAAAAGACATAGAATTTGAAGTTGGAGAGATGGTCATGCTTAAGGTTTCACCTTGGAAAGGCGTTGTTCGATTTGGTAAACGGGGGAAACTAAATTCAAGGTACATTGGACCATTCAAGATTATTGATCGTGTCGGGTCGGTAGCTTACCGACTTGAGTTACCACAACAACTCGCAGCTGTACATAACACTTTCCACGTCTCGAATTGGAAGAAATGTTTTGCTAAAGAAGATCTCACTATTCCAGTAGACGAAATTCAAATCAATGAAAAACTTCAATTCATCGAAGAACCCGTCGAAATAATGGATCGTGAGGTTAAAAGAGTTAAGCAAAACAAGATACCAATTGTTAAGGTTCGATGGAATGCTCGTAGAGGACCCGAATTCACCTAGGAGCATGAAGATCAGATGAAGCTGAAATACCCTCACCTATTTCCAGAAGATGCGTCAACACCTTCAACAGCTTAAAATTTTGGGACGAAATTTATTTAACGGGTAGGTACTGTAGTGACCCAAGCTTTTCCATGATTATATATTAATTACAAACTATATTTGCATGATTAAATGTTTCCAACATTTTAAGCAATCAAACTTGTTAAGACTTGATTATTTGAAATGAGTTTCATGTAGACAATTGACCACCTAAGTTGACCGGCGATTCACGAACGTTAAAACTTGTAAAAATGACATGACGATATATATATATGGATATACATATAGTTAACATGAGATTATGATAAGTAAGTATCTCCATAAGTATATTAACAATGAGTTATATACATAAAAATGAGACTACTAAGTTAAGAAACTCGAAACGATATATATAACGATTATCGTTATTACAACGTCTTACTAAATAAATATGTATCATATTAAGATATTGTTACACTATATTTAACATGATAAAATGATAATTATATATATCATTATGTATGTTAATAACGAACTACATATGTAAAACAAGACTACTAACTTAAGAATTTTGAAACGAGGCATATATGTAACGATTATCGTTGTAACGACATTTTAATGTATATATATATCATATTAAGATATATTCATACATCATAATATCTTGATAATGTAATAATTTAACATCTCATTAGATATAATAAACAATGGGTTAACAACATTAAATGAGATCGTTAACTTAAAGGTTCCAAAACAACACTTACATGTAACGACTAACGATGACTTAACGACTCAGTTAAAATGTATATACATGTAGTGTATTTAGATGTATTAGTACACTTTTGAAAGACTTCAAGACACATATCAAAGTACTTCTACTTAACAAAAATGCTTACAATTGCATTCTCATTCATTTTCATCAACAATTCTACTTGTATGCAACCGTATTCGTACTCGTACAATACCCAACTCCTAGACGTATATATTATTGTTATATACACATAATAATTCAGCTCTTAGCAGCCCTAGATAGTCAACAAACATGTGGAACCAATAATTAGACAACTAGCATGACTTATGAGCAAGGAAACAAAAACAAGAACTCCTTTTAACCCCACTCACCTTCACCACTCACCACCTACTCCATTTCACTTCCAATTTTCTTCCCAATTCTATCTCAAAACACACACACTCTTCCATGAACGTCTAAGTTACTATTTTTCTAGAAAAAATCATCAAATACAAGCTTTGGTTATTACCTATAATCATCATAAAAACAATTACTCAAGAACACTTCCAAGTTTACAAGTTTACTTCCAAGTTTCCTAATCCATTCCAAGAAATCATCTAAGATCAAGAAACCTTTGTTATTTACAGTAGGTTATCTTTATAAATCAAGGTAATATTCATATTCAAGCTTTGATTCAATTTCTATAACCATAACTATCTTAATTCGAGTAATAATCTTACTTGAACTTGTTTTTGTGTCATGATTCTATTTCAAGAACTTCCAAGCTATCAAAGATCCTTTGAAGCTCAAGTTATTTTTTCATCATTTCCAGTAGGTTTACCTACTAAACTTGAGGTAGTAATGATGTTCATAACATCATTCAATTTATACATATAAAGCTATCTTATTCGAAGATTTAAACTTGTAATCACTAGAACATAGTTTAGTTAATTCTAAACTTGTTCGCAAACAAAGTTAATCCTTCTAAATTGACTTTTAAAATCAACTAAACACATGTTCTATATCTATATGATATGCTAACTTAATGATTTAAAACCTGGAAACACGAAGAACACCGTAAAACCGGACATACGCCGTCGTAGTGAAATCGGGGGCTGTTTTGGGTTAGAAAAATAAAAAATATCTTAATCTTTGAATTGAAAGATTGTTTTCTGGAAAAATTATATTACATATGAACATGATACTATATCCAAAAATCATGGTTAAACACAAAGTGGAAGTATGTTTTCCAAAATGGTCATCTAGACGTCGTTCTTTCGACTGAAATGACTACCTTTACAAAAATGACTTGTAACCTGTATTTATTTCTGACTATAAACTTATACTTTTTATGTTTAGATTCATAAACTTAAGTTCAATATGAAACCATAGTAACTTGAATCACTCAAAACGGATTTAAAACGAAGAAGTTATGGGTAAAATAAGATTGGATATTTTTGCTTGTTGTAACTACGTGAAAATTGGTAACAAATCTATATTAATCATATTCTAGCTAACTCATATTGTATTATACATGTATTTTAATATATTATGTAATCTTGGGATACCATAGACACGTATATAAATGTTTTGACATATCATATCTACCCATGTATATATATTATTTGGAACAACCATAGAGACTCTATATGCAGTAATATTGGAGTTAGCTATACAGGGTTGAGGTTGATTCCAAAAATATATATACTTTGAGTTGTGATCTAGCATGAGACGTGTATACACTGGGTCGTGGATTGATTCAAGATAATATATATCGATTTATTTCTGTACATCTAACTGTGGACAACTAGTTGTAGGTTACTAACGAGGACAGCTGACTTAATAAACTTAAAACAGTAAAACGTATTAAAAATGTTGTAAATATATTTTGAACATACTTTGATGTATATGTACATATTTGTTATAGGTTCGTGAATCGACCAGTGGCCAAGTCTTATTTCCAATAAAGGAAAAAATCTGTGAAAGTGAGTTATAGTCCCACTTTTAAAATCTATTATTTTTGGAATGAGAATACATGCAGTTTTATAAATGTTTTACAAAATAGACACAAGTGATCAAAATTACATTCTATATTGAATTATCGAACCGAATATGCCCCTTTTTAGCTTAGTAGCCTAAGAATTGGTGTTTATTATAATTACCACCAATTGACGCGAATCCTAAAGATAGATCTATTTGGCCCAACAAGCCTCATCCGAGTTACGGATGCTTTAGTACTTCGATTGATCATGTCCGATGAGAGTCCCGAAATGATGGGGATATTCTATATGCATCCTGTTAAGGTCGGTTACCAGGTGTTCATCATATGAATAATTTTTATGCAGATTGCGTGTTGTTTATGAGAAATGGAAATATGAAATCTTGTGGTCTATTAGTACGATTTGATGAATATATAGGTTAAACCTATAACTCACCCAACATTTTTGTTGACCTTTAAAGCATGTTTATTCTCAGGTGATTATTAAGAGCTTCCGCTGTTGCATGCTAATTTATGGACAAGAGTTGGAGTCAGCATGCTTGTATAATATTGTTTAAAAACTGCATTCGAAGACTTAAATTGATGTGTAATATTATTGTAAACCATTATGTAATAATCGTGTGAAAACACTATATTTAATATTATCATTATTTGATAATCGTAGTAATATTTTTAAACCTTTATCGATAAAATAAAGGTTATGGTTTGTTTTAAAATCGAATGCAGTCTTTAAAAAACGTCTCATATAGAGGTCAAAACCTCGCAACGAAATCAATTAATATGGAACGTTTATAAATCGATATGAACCGGACATTTCAAAGTTTAGGTACGTGCTTGTTTGGGAAGGTTCAAGAAAATGGATGAAAGAAGCAGATATATACACTATTATTGTGTTAAAACATAATACCTCATTATACACGGGTATTTACCAGTTATCTAATATCTTTTGTACTTAATTTGGCAACCCTAATGGAGTCCAAATTCAACATACGAACCATTTCTGTGACCCTTATCACAAACTGGTCTTAACCACAGATTCAATTAATAATAAACATATTATTAAAATAAAAGCATATTTTAACCACAAATATAAACCTAAGGGCAATTAAGTAATCTTACTCCTAACTCCGGTTTCAGTCTGTTACATTAATAGTCTAAAGTTGTGTTCTGCTTGCAACCCAGTTGCTAATGAACAAATTCATTTCTACCATGCTGTTTTTTATATTCTGAATGTTTATTTAATTATTTAAATAATTTTTAGGTAATTTAAACATTAAATGTTTCTCAATTATTCAGCTCATGACATAGCTAAAAGACTACACAAATCACAATGTCAGCCTCTTGTATGAATTTTTGTGCTGGCAAAATGAATGGGTAAAGGTTTAAAATGACTAATTCGTGTGTTGGACAGATTAGGTTAAACTTGATTGAATAATAGTATCAAATTATAATGCTCTAGGGTGTGAATAATGCTAATAGTTATGTAGGCTCTTAGGATAGGATAGGCTCATAATTCGTATCCGAGAACACTTCTTTTGAGGTGTTTTGATAGAACGATTATTAAAAATTCAATCAAACTTAGAATGCTTGAATTATTTGCTTGCCTCTTATAAGTTTGTTGCTGTAGTTATTTTATTTTATCAGCCCACGGGTGAAAAATGTATGTAGTTTGTGAATTGGTCACTTTTGACTTTCTATTGTAGTGGAGCTTTAGATGTAGGTGAGCGCATAAGCTGAAAATGGTATTGCATTTTTTTATACAAAGAGTGGTTGGTCTATTCAGAATAGATTGTTGCTCATGCGCACAATGTGGTAATTGACATCATAGGGTGGATATTGCGGATAACGAACCTCACATATTGGAGACGTTTGTGAGTGACTTTTTTTTATTTAATATTTATGAGCGCGTAACAAGAAGAAGCCTATTGTTTCTTTATTTTGTGGGTTTTAGGGGTTCTATTGATGTAATTAAAAGTAGTCGAAGATTAATGGGTGGAGCTAATAATAGTGTTTACAAGAAACCAGAGGCATTAGTTGGACAAGGTTTCAAGTGTAAAGGTTAGCAATGTAAACTTATTCATTACTATATCTTAATCAAATTAATGTTTGTTGCTCATTAATATTCCTGGATTGCTTCATTTTTTAGTGACTTTACTAAGTGTGTGTATCGCTTACAAGCTCTTCATAGGCAACTTTCTTCAAAATTTTAATAAAGTGAAATATACCAAATATAAATCTTACAGATGTCTTTATTTGTGGTACTTCCAAAACAATAAGTTCAGCTACATGCAGTAAGTAAACATAATATTGGGTTTTCGAGTGGTGCTATAGGCTATTGAGGTTTTAAATCACGTTGTTGGGCAACACATGGTGGTTTGAGTTTGAACATGGGTGATACTCAGGACTCCATAATTAGTCAACAATTCAACTGTTTAAGTTGCTATGGTACTTATTATTGCAGAAACTTCAAATTATGCTAACATGTATTTATTTTTATTGTTGAAACTGTTAAGGTGGAAGGTTTGAGTTGAATTAAACAGGTCATTTGAGATCTTTAATCCTATAATATGTTATATTTACTTAATAATAGTTTTTGTAGCTCTAATTATGGACTCACTTTTATTTGGAATGATGCAGGTTGGTAGTTGTTTTGCAAGCAAATATAAACTATTTTTCTTACATATAGCCATATAGGGTCCTAAATTGCTACGGTTTGAAGCTAATGCGGTCCATACTAAACAATGACATATTTTTAATCTCGAACCCATCTTGATACTGTACCCATTCTGCCACTTCTACTTTTATTTGTTTTTGCATACACATTCAAAATAAATATTATCTCTGACGAAACATTAATCTTCTCTTTTGCTCCAATGTTTTAATGATATGCATTCATATAGTAAACAAAGGGGAGCATACCCAAATACTCTATTTTCCTAATCATTTGGGTTGTGCATTAGACTTTCTGTCATTCTACTAACTACATGCAAGACTTCAGGTGATGTGTTGCAAGGGCATTCTATATTACCTATTATTAGTGAGAGTGTTTATTGCAAGGACAATTTTTATTGATGAATTTTTTTTTAGTTACATTGTCTATCCAAAGAGCGTTTTGAATTGCGGAAACTTGATTTTTAGTTAGACTGTTTAGTACAACATGTTTTATAAAGTATTTTTAGTTTGGGATCAATAAACTAACTTGATGGGTTGTGGTAGGCAAGTACATGGGACCATGTGGGTAGGGTTGTCTTTTGGAGTATTTCATGATCGGTATTTAGCAGCTGATTCTTTAGAAGTAACTAATGGTGGTAAAGCTCAAAAGTTGGTGAGACTAATCTAAAGTCTATTGAGATATCAATCTCTACTTTAAGTTATTAAGCACACATTATTTAATCAAGAAATCTACTTAATCCATTTCAAATAAGGAAATTGTATTGTCTGTTATATGTAATAGAATTCATTATATCAACGTTTATGGTTGAGTTAAATATTATATGACATCAATGTTTATTATTTGTAGTTGAGACTTTATTAGGAGCAGTGACTCTTTATCGGTAGAAAAACAGAGAGCCGAAATACTATGTGATTGCATCATGAATCCATTTCAGGTGCAGTTTTTTCGTGGAAACTTTTGAATACTCCAGAGTGGATTACGAAACACGCTTAGCAGGATCTGTTGATGGTTGGCCTACTCAGGTTTCACAAAAATATAAAATATTATGTATCAACTGAAATATCAATTCAAATAAAACAAAAGGTATATCATCTTTTGTTACCCGAATATGCTATATGTATACAATTGAATTTATTGTATATCACTCTACTTTGATATCATCTTCGTAACTTTATGTTGTGTAATCAATCTATGTATGAATTATTATCAAAGTTTTATTAATGTGTTTTGTTTACAAAAATATATTTTACTATTTCAACCACAAAAGTACTTTTTACATTTTTCCTATAATATCGTTATTTCATATATAAGTTTAAACCAATAATGTTTGCGGATGAGCCCCCGTACAACGCACGGGCTCATAAATCTAGTTACAAATAAAACACACAAATTTTATAAATGAAATTGACATCTAAAAACTGAATTTTATTTAATAGCAACCTCGGATATGTTTCATTTGGCATTAAACATAGTTACAAAAACCAAATATAAAAGTTTAGCAACATTTGGCGATAATATTAAGCAGCAAAAACATGAATCCTAAGACCCAAATCACATATCATAAAGTAATCTTCTTAATCCTTCCAGAGGCACTACCTACAAACAAAATAATTCATATGTTAGTCATAAACCTTTACGTTAACATAGTTTATAATAACAACGTAAAGTTTTAAAAGGACATACATCGATATAAGTAATTGGCTATGCAAACCACACATCAAAGAATAACAAAAAAAGGTTATAAATCAACTACGAACCTCAAAGAAGGTCAAAGTAGTAGTTTGTTCGTTCATTTGACTTACAGTCTTGGTGCCCGAAATTGCTGCTGAAATTAAATGATATGAAAAACGAAGTAATGTTTGCAGAAGTTGAGACCTTTAGAACATTTATGAAAAATGAACATTATAAAACAGGTTTCTTTACCTGCAAATTGTTATCTAGGCTTAATCATTATTTTTTTTTTCCAGAAGTGTAATCGTTTGACTCGAGCCTGTTTGAACACGAACCTAATTTAACCATGCTGTGTAAACTGACCTGCCTACGCATTTCACATTGTCTAATTTCATCCTTCATTTTTAAAATAGTGTATTTCATGGCAAACCTTAAACTACAATCTTTTATAGCAGGTATGGTACATAAACATCCATACTTTATATTGGATCTGTAATTCTACCATCACATAACCATTATTCCAAATCTGATTTCATTTTTTGGATTAAGCAGAAAAGATTTTGTAAGACTGACCTTAAATTTTTGTATGGAATCCGAGTCTGCTAGGTAATCTTTACCTTTCCTCAGCTAGACCTGCAAGCATTGATTACAAATTAAACAGATATAAAATCTCAATGATAAGGATATCAGCGTCACGATAGCAACATATTTAGGTAATATGACACCTTACCACTATCTATTTGTTTCTTGTATCCTTCCTAGTAAACATAAAATATGAAATCAATGAATCAATGAGAATAAGCTCCATCAAGATGGCTTGAGACGGGCAACTAAAGTAGTTTTTTCTTCAAATGACGAACCCCTAGACATGAACAATAAAGTGAGATTGTCCATTTGTTATGTCCTTTAGTGATGTGTAAACTTGAATAGCAGCCATAACAAACAGAGTGTATGTTAGGTAAGTGATTTGAGGTGGGATCACCAAATTAGTTCAATAGAGTATGAAGGAAAGTTATAAGGTTCAGAATGAAAACTAACAGCAAGTTCCATAAAGCACGAATAGTTTATATTGTTGCTTATAGCTTTCATACATACCAAATACAGAGTTATATTAAGCACCAATCTTATCCTATGAATACTAAAAATGCATATAATAATTAACAAGATATCACAATCAATGATAAAAGTCTTTGACACAAAATCATAACCACAAAAAACAATGGATTAAAAAGATACCTGCTAGATACACATACTAGATTTTTGAGTCCATTTGTTACACGACTATGTAAAAAAATAGTTATAAATTAGTAGTGAGTTTCTTTTCTGTTGACGTAGTTATACATAAATCACCATTTTAAAAACATATTTAAAGTACCAAAACCAAGTATGTATCAACATTCTACTACAACCAAGGTTGCAAAATTCGCTATTCGGAGATTAATCGGTCGGGACTTTTGAAAGATTAATCGGCAATTCGGGGATTAATCGGGGATTAATTGAATTGTACTGTATACATTTAAATATTAAATTTCAAAAATTATATGTGTAAATATAGAAAAAAACTACAAATATATAAATAAACTTAACATAACTGTCTAAAATTGTTCATTTTGCTCCAAAACTATAAAAATCTAGTTTAAATTCGTGTTAAAATGTTAACCATTTTTTACTTCGACCGATTTTGGTTTCTAAATTGGGTTTTGAGCCATCAATTAACGTTGACCATTTAATTAAACGGATTTTTGAAAATCGGAATGGATTGCTCTTAAAAATGATTAATCGGAGATTAATCGGCGAGTAATCGGGTTTTTTACAACAGTGACTACAACCAAAAACTATTTGAAGTACCAAAAAACCACCATAAAAAGAATTAGCACTTCGAAAAAGGTAAAATATATGCCTTAAATAACTAATAATCTTTATAATCTAGAACATAATACAACATGTAAACAAACCTCCCAATACTTGAAAAATCATATATATGCATCACAATTACATTAAACATCATTAATCAGATGAGCGACCAATTATTCCTTTATGTGTTTATGATGATATGTATTTATAATCAAACTATTGTACTTATTGAAGCATTCAGTGTGACTTTCATGCTAGAGACAATCAATCAAACTATTTCTTAGATGTGAATTAGCAAACAACATTTAAACATATCATCATTGAAATCGGAGTTAAACCTAAAAAGAAGTTTAAAAAAGATAGCAACCAACTATGAATAAAGAGATAGCAACCCACAACCCATTAATCCATCGAACACACTTAGATGTGAATTAACAATTACTATGTAACACATATCATTCTTGAAACCAAATATATACATAAACAGAAGTTGAACAAATATAGCAATCCAGTTAGAGACATGCACCTAACTAAAAAAATATTCAATGGCTTCACCTAACTACATCACTTGATTAACAGCCTATAATTATAGTGGACTAAAACATGTGTTTAGTACAAATGTGATGATAATAAACAGTAGATTCATAAGCATGCTACAAAGACCATTGTATTATTACCGTAAACATCATTATCTTAGTGCTGTAAAAATCATTGTATCAAGTACTAAGCATATTAATCATGTTCATGTATATGGGCTATATCAAAAACAAAGTAAGCAAAAAAAGGGTGTAACGGAACCTCCTTATACATGAAGAAAGAGTACATCAGCATTGCAATAACATCAAACACCAAAAAATTCAGTAACCAAGTAAGAATTGTCAAAATTAAATAATTATCACTGCTCTCTTGGTACCATTAAGATATTAAGATATGATAATAACATTAGCATCATAAGCCTGCTAAAGTTAACATTTTTTTTACTGTAAAAATAAATATCAAATTTTAGTATTAGATAACAAGCATTGTAATTATAACCTCGTATGTGAAATATAGATCAGTCTGTCAAATTATAAGTCTTAACCAAACCCTAGAAAACAAAATCAACAGATTTATCTATTATTAGAGTTATATAGTTCAAATCAAAAAGATAAATCAGTGACATCAAGATAATCATCGACAAATGTTCAACCAAACCTAATTTTATAAAAATGGATTAAGTTAACATTTCTATGAGCCATTAGGTATTTTTTTGAGATTCACAATTGATAATATACAACCATAATCGATTAGGATAACACACATAGAAATCTTACCAATGGTAGATGAGTTATAGATACATATGCGCAATATATTGTGCTCATAAACATGCAGCGATATAGAAGGCTGAGTTTACAGGAACTTGAAATGATCTGATAATTACTTGGGTTAAAGAGGCCATGGTAATTGAAGACTGAAGATTGAAAATGAAATTGAAATTAGGGTTAGATATGGGTTTTGTATCATTGAAATTAGGGAATTAGGGATTAGGGGGAAAAGGTGTTCCGGCCCTTTTCATGAGTTGCTTTAGTTGATATTAGGTTGTAGAGTATCAACCTGCTTGCATAGGAATAATACAACAAACGCTGAAAGCAGGCACAATCTTTGTTACGTTTTACCCAAACTTTAATATTGACAAAATTACTTCGGTCGTCCTTGAACTTGTACCAAAATCACACAGGTCGTCCTTTATCTTTTTTTTTACTTAGGTCGTCACTATCCTTTTAAAACGTACCACCCGTCATCCTTCTGTCTACTAGCCGTCCACTTGATCCGTTAACCCACCTCATGTGCGTCCCACGTGAGGGTATTTATGTACTTTTCACCTTATTGTCCTATTAATACCTCTCACCTACTCACGTTTTCCCCCAATTCTACTCATCTTACACCAGATGCTCTATAAACCCTAATTCCATATTAAAAAAAACCTTCGATACAATTTTCAAACAACAATGGTGTTCTGCAATTGTGGCAAGAGAGCGGTTATTCGTAAGGCGAAAACTATTAAAAATCCTGGTCGTCGATATTATTCATGTCCTACACTGGTAATATTTTTATTTATTTTTTGTATAATTTAAAGGGTTAAAATTTTGTGTAATGTTATACACCTAATTGAATCGAATTCGTGGTTAGTTTTCTGACTGCAGGTCGCTCATTTGGGTGGATCCACCGATTAACAGTACAGAGGTAATAAGACCCAATGAATTATTGGAAGAACTATTGGAAGATGAACAAGTAAATTCAAGAAAGTGGAAGATTATGTTTTTTGTGATCCTCTATATCCTCATTATCGTTTGGGTTAATTGATTTCAATGAATGAATGAAAGAATGAAATCTCTGTTGTAATAGTTTTGGTTAATAAGAACCAATGTTTTTTGTATGAACTAATGAATGAATGAAAGATCTGTTGTACATTACTCATTTCTTAGTTGATTCATTTATATGTACATTACTCCATGTTACAAACTGGAATGTGAATGAATAACAAACTGGAAACACACATAGTATTACAAACTGGAATGTGAAATGTTACAAACTGGAAACACACAAAATAACAAACACATTATGTTGAAACAAGAGTACATGATACCACAGTCACAAAATACCTAAATATAGTTCCAAAGACAGACATAAATTACATACCATCAGGATTAAAGTACCAGTTCAAAAGACAACAACACAATAACATCACAATTAAAGTACCAGTACACCCAATAACATTACAAAGTTTAAAAGACAAGAACACAATAACTTGCTTTAACTTCAATTCTTTGACTTCTTCTTGCTTGTTCCACTGGTTGAAGCATTTCTGGTCCTCTTCTTGCTTGTTCCACTAGTTCCCCCATTTGAACACCCTCTTTTGTTGTGGCCATACTCTTTGCAATTTGAACATTGCATGATAATCCCTTTTTTAGACAACCTTCCATCTTTGCTAATGTTGTCTTTCTCTTCTAACCCTTTCCTTCTATTTTTCTTTGGCCTACCTGCTCTTGCTATTTTCTTTGGTGGCATTAGGGTATAAGGAACATTAGACTTGGGCCACATAGATCTACCATTAACAGGATAGCATCTTAACAGTTCTTCAACATAATCTCTTAAAACAGTATACTGCTCAGCATAATCTCCTTGTATCTTTTTTTGTGCTTCTTTTAATGCCCTAAAAGCCTTCATTCTATGCACCCTCACTTCTAACTCAGATTCAAATCTAGCTTTAACAGCTTTGATTGGGATCTTTGGATTGGTTGCTAAATCATTAACCAATGTTGTAGAAAGGTATTTGTATGTACACTGTTTGATGTACCTTGAGGTCAAGCATTTATGTTTATCTTTAAGTGATCTTACAACCCATGTTTCAGATTTAGAGTTTTTAGAAACATACATTTTCCATTTGCACAGTAGATCTTTTGCATTCACTCTTTTTCTATCTTTCTTTTTGTCCTTATCTGATAAAGCATTTATTCCTTCTTTTGTGGTCCCCTTTTTCCCAGATTTCACATGCTTAGCACTTTTACCAAACGCACACTTTTGTCCCCCAACTAATTGACCATCTTTGAAAACTCCAATTGAACCTTCACAGCCAACTTGGATTCTAGTTTTGTCATTTTTTATCAATACTAAATTTCTTCTAGTTTCTATTGCATGCAACTCAATATATCTCTTTACCTCTTCTGCAGTTCCAAACTCTTGCCCAAGATAGAACACAGTTGTCTTAAAATCTTTACCATGTATCTCTTGTTCTTTCAATTCTTTAAGTTTCTTCTTCCTAATATCATCCTCAGACCCAGAATCAAGGTCATCATTGTTCAACATAACTGGTTCATCACCTTCAAAGTTGTTACCCTCACTATCATTTTGTAAACCAGAACCCACAAACTCCACATCTTTATCAATGCAAAAATTAAAGGTTTCCATATCAACCTCAACATCCTCAATATTATGTTTATCAACTACAAAATCATCATCTTCACTATCACTTTCAGATTCATCATTGGCATCTTCATCATTGGCATCTTCAATATTATCATGTGGTTCAGATTCATCCTGTTGGATATCTTGACCATCATTGGCAGCTTCACTATGTGTTTCAAATTCATTTTGTTGGAATTCATCAACAACAACACTAGGTGTTTTTCCTTGACTATCATTTAATACTTGACTCTCATCTAATACTTGACTCTCATTGTACTCTAACAGCAGCTTCTTTGGATTCAATGCAGGCTTTTTGGTTGGTTTTTCAATCTTAGTTGGTGTAGTTTCTTCATCTACAATCTCTTCTAATACAAAATTAACCCTACCTGTAGGACTCCTAAATGGGTTTACTTTGGGTTTCAACCCATGTTCAGTGAATATACTAATTATCTTAAATTCCATTGCATACTTGGATAATAGTCTTATATCATCATCACATCCTAACGGTTCTAAACCATAATCCAGATCATAATTAGGCTTTAAAAAGTGAAAAAGCATGACTTCATGACCATTGTAACCCAAATCCTGAATAATATCAGCAAGTTCGTGATATGAAAAGAAATCAGTGTCAAGGGCATCGACGTAGGTTACCTTGCCATCCAAATATCTCCTTCCAGGTGCATCAGTAAAATGACCACCATGATTCAGCTGTATTGAAAATAATGTAGAGGTATGTTCTGCATAACATAGAATTTAGGTTAAAATTTTCGTATTTTATACAACAATGTTAGTATTAATAATCAAATTATGGAGAAATGCTTACCATAGAGCTCCTCAAGATTGTAAGTTACATCGTCATCGCGAATCTGGTAGAACTTAGTAACGTTGGGTTTCATGGTTGAATTGATTCAGATTAGGTTTAAGAAAAGTGAACGAATTGGGGGTGATTTAGGAGGGAAAATGGGTATCTGGTAGAATTGGGGGAAAACGAGAGTAGGTGAGGTATTAATGGGACAACAAGGTGAAAAGTACATAAATACCCTCACGTGGGACGCACATGAGGTGGGTTAACGGATCAAGTGGACGGCTAGTAGATAGAAGGATGACGGGTGGTACGTTTTAAAAGGATAGTGACGACCTAAGTAAAAAAAAAAAGATTAAGGACGACCTGTGTGATTTTGGTACAAGTTCAAGGACGACCGAAGTAATTTTGTCTTTAATATTTCACTCAATGATCCATCATTATTTACTGCCTTTAAAGTTCAAATTCATATCGGAGGTACTACTCAGGTAAATACGTTTCAAGCAACATTCTATTATCAAATGGCCTATCGAGTCCAAAATCATTCTTCGGATGTTATAGTCCCTAGAGATGATAAGTCGGGTTCTATTCTCAGATTAATGCAAATTCAACATTTACATATGTCCCAAGAAATTATCCAGAGAAGAGTTATTGAAACTCTTACTAGAAAAATGGGTAACGAATTATGAGCAAATTCACCAAGCACCAATTCAATCAACGATGGCCCCTGATTTTCTACGCCATGGAAATGTTCTTGTAGATGTCAAGTTTTCCAGACCAACTAATGTGTCAACATTAAATATTTTCCAACACTTGGCATGATCAGTTCCACAACCAATCATATTTCTTATGATGTATGCAATTGTTCTGATTGCTTAGATGAGGCAGAAGAGGTCAAGTATGACGATCTTCCAAATAAACGAAAAGGTTCACAACAAAAACTAAAAAAATGTTATGAAAATGGTGACCCTTCAGTAGGACTACTTAAAGAACCAACAGGAAAATTTGATTATTATGTACTTTATCCAAATAACGCTCCTGAAAAGACATCTTACCCACATGAAAATCCTCACCAAAACAATTCTCCTTCAAACCTCTCAGGCCTTGGAGGCCATCCAAAAAGAAAAATCAACTAATGATCACATCATACTCAATCCAAATACATTCATCTTTTCTCAACATAACTATGAGGATGAATTTCCTCCATTAAGCTCCTTTGAATATCCTCATCAAAGAACCAGTCATGATTGGAAGCTAAAAACACCCACGAGCATAAGTGCTACTGGAGTTCCCAACTACTAGTCGTGCATAAGCTATTCTGAATTGGCAAAGTGAAAATGTTGTTGCATAAAAAAAGGTACTTTCCAAGATACACACAAACAATCCAAAACGGTCAAAACATAAGAGACTTTATCTTCATAAGTAAAGTCCATTGAAGGATTGTTAGAAGATATACGATCTAAAATTCAAGATCTTCACTATGAGCTCAACAATAGTGTACGATCCCCACCATTAGCACAAGCATCAACCTCTCTTTCAAAAAAGGAAGCAGGATTGAAGTTTGTGAAAAACCAGCTGTTGACCTCGAGAGAGAACATAAGAAACAAAGGATATCTACCTTTGTAGATGATCCGTGGAGGTTACCTACTACTCCTTTTGTCAAAACGGCCTTTGATCCACAACTAATACCCCGATCATATTCCCATGTACCCTCTCATTCTTTATCTTTGTGGACTTCTGAACAAGAAAAAATGAAGAAACCAAACTCAAATGTCACTCTCACGGAAGGCTAAAGCTATTTTTATGACGAGAATATTGTTGCCTCTTCTAAGGCTCGAAGTGTTCTACTAGTAGAGAAGGTTAACCCATTTACCTCAATTCTGAAGGCTTTAAGCCCACGAGAGGAATCTCCACCACCACCAAATCATTCCTTCATTGGATCAATTGCTGCTCCATCATTTAATGATGATGACGATGATTTGAGTCCTATTGATGCTTTTGAAAATTTGTTCATGACAGATCCTCAACAAACCGTTCATAATGATACCAAACCTTTCGAAGAAGTAGCTGATGATGCTCAGGAGAATATTACAAATTTTCCCGATCAGACGCTAAATAAATATTTACTTTCTATGATATCCCACCCTCCAAATGGAGGGAAAGGAGTGTTGAAATGCTAACATGGTGCTCTGCTGAATTACAATATTATTCCATTGATATGGTAATAAAAAGATTCATTTTAAGGCTCCAAGGACGCCTACGTGATTGGTATCTTAGTCTCGGTGAATATCTAAAATGAAGTGTTGTTCTTTTCAAAAAAAAAAAGACCTTGAAAAGCACTACAATCGCATCTCCGAAAGATTTATTGTTTACAGGGAGTTGATGATGTAAACCTCAAACAAGTCTTTCTAAATTCGTTTCCGAAATCACTGGGGAATGAAGCATACAGATCTTTAAAAACAAGAAATGTCATGGTAGCACAGACGTCACTTGAAATATTATACCAGTTGATCCTTAATGCATTGTCAAAATTGTGCAATCAAAAAAAGATTCTTGTTGAATTTGAAAAAATGAGAAATGGTCTTGGTGCTTCCTGCAATGATAAGCCTCTCCAGATCAAGTGCAAAGATATTTCATTATGTGACTGTCATAAAAAAAGAAGTCACGATGAAAAGAATTTTCAAAGTAAACATGAACTTACAAATGAAAAGAATGGTCTCTGAGTAAGATACCTCACAAGAAGAAGTGGAAATTCTTTAGAAAGAAGCAACAGAGAGGGTGAATATCTTATAGATGCTATATCGATCTGTAACAAGAATGGTCATTTTGCAAGAAACTGCCTAGATAGTGGAAAAACACAAGCAATGATCCAGGCGCTCAATAAAGTTTGAGCATGTTGACCTCTCAGATGTTGAATCTATCTGTTCTTTATACGAAGAGTTGAATGATTATTCGTTATTCTCAATTGTGTACAGTGAAAGTGATATTTTAGATTCAGACTCAGACTCACACTCAGATTCAGAATCAAGTGATGACACCTCTAACAAGAAACTATACTCAATCAACCCATATCCCATCAAACTCGAACCCCTTGAAATGGTCAACTTCGGTCCAATTCTAGAGGCATTTCCAGGCCAGAACAGAAAACAAAAAAATATAGACACCACATACGCTAAACCCATTTCCAGGTCAGAGTCAAAGTCCACCTTCTCACATCCACATATGTTTTAACCATTTAAGTTATAGGTTTTTTTGATATTAGCGCTTCAATTTCTATTCTTAACCCAAAAGTTCTCCCACAGTGTTATTGGAAACCACATTACCAATAGGTTTTGAACAGTGATATATTTGTGGTTAATAAAATCAGTATCTCGATTCATATTTGTGATGACCCGGAAATTTCTGACCAAATTTAAACTTTATCTTTAAATGATTTAACGTTTCCGACACGATAAGCAAAGTCTGTAAAGTTGAATCTCAAAATTCTTGAACTACTCAATTACCCTTCGATTGTTCTCAACGATTCGCGAACAATTATATGTAAATAGATACATATATATATACTATAACTTGAAAACGTAACAAAGTATTGTGTATATGATACTGTGCATTAAACTTATTGGTTTGATTATCTGATTGATATAATTAGATAAGTTAACTAGAACGTTTAAGATGAACCAGTAAAACACTAAATCGCTACAGTATTTTTGAATTGTTACAGTACCCGAAAAGCTACAGTGTTTTCGAAAATCACTATTTGCTACAGTAAAACACTATTTCAAAATGAAAATGTATATATGTATATGTATATACTACGAGACGATGATTTATAGAAGCAAATAACCAAAACACTTCGAGTGACATAGTTTATCAATGATTAAGTTTAATTTTTGATAAAGGTACACGTCGCGTAACGAAAAGTACTAGTTTTCTCAGTGTACGAAAGGACGTTCGAAAAACCGGAACCGGGACATAAGTCGAGTGACGACGTACGAATTATCGGAACAAAAATTACAAGTCAACTATGCACGTGAATTTAATATAATATATAATTAATTATATAAATTAAATATATTATAAATATAATTAATAAATATGTCGACGAGGTACACGATAAAACATTGTGAGCTGTAAAACCAATCCATGCGATCGCATGGGAATTAGTCATGGGAGCCATGCAATCGCATGGTGACAGATCCCAGCAAACATCTATAAATTTCGACGATTTTTGTTCATTTGTTGCACAATTACTCCCTCTGTTATATTATTATTATTATTATTATTATTATTATTATTATTATTATTATTATTATTATTATTATTATTATTAATTAGTATTATACATAAAATACTACGACGAGGTTATGAGCGTGTCACTTTTAAAAATGGGTTTTCGAGCGGGATAGAGCTAAGGAAATTATGGGCTATTGCCATGGAGGTTATGGGTAATGTTCATGGGTAATATTCGCAAGTCAAACCTAGTGTTTATCATCTCCGTTACGTCTACGTACTTTCCTGCAATATTGAATCACAATATTGATACGCGAGCATTCATATCTTATCTTTTATATATTAATTGTGTATCCAAGTCTAGTGCTCGAGTATATATACTTATGCATGCATGTATGCTAAATTTCATCGTTAAACAGTTTATAATGAATCACGAATTAAATACATATATTACTGGTAAATGGTATATGATATACATGTTTTTGGAATGCTGGCGAAAAATCAATAACTTTTCATTTAGATATCGAATAATTTCGATGAACGGATTAAAAGATATGATCAACTGAATTATGATTGAAGTTAATTGAAATTGCTTTTGAATCTACAATTAAGATTTAAACAACTTGTTTACGAGATTGATAAATTGAATTTTTTGAATATTACCAACCGAGTAAATGAATCCTTATATAAGGTACGTCTCGTTTTGTTAAACAACTGTCAAAATTGACATTTTGGAACGACTTTGGATAACTTTTGTATGTCGATATCAAGCATTAGGATTGTGATACACTATGACCTGACCTAGCTTGATAGACATTTATTGACCAACATATGTTCTCTAGGTTGAGATCTACGGATATTTGGTAATCCGAGTTTCGATCACATTTTGGTGAACGAATTTATATGCTGCTAAGGTGAGTTTCATTGCTCCCTTTTTAGTTGCTTTTGCAATCTATATTTTTGGACTGAGAATACATGCAATTTATTTTAAACGCAATGGATACAAGTACATACTAAATTCTACACTAAGTTTGAACCGAAAATCCCTTAACCTTGGTAACTAGTAGCTGCCAGTACATAGGATATGGACTGGTGGGCGCGAATAATAGTATATGGATCCATAGGGCTTGACATCCCCGTCCGAGCTAGAGTGCTAGCCTTTTAACGGACGTGTGTTATTTGAGTTTAGGACACATTGGTTTGCGTGTATTAAAATGAATGGGGTATTTATCATTATAACGTTAAAGCTTAGTTACCAGGGTGCTCTGTTATGTAGAATCTATTGATAAACGTTTCTGGATGAAATAATTGAAATCTTGTGATCCACCTTTATATACAGATTATATGAAACAATAAAACTATGAACACACCAACCTTTGTGTTGACACTTGTTAGCATGTTTATTCTCAGGTTCTCTAGAAGTCTTCCGCTGTTTGCTTATATGTTAGACAAGCTATGTGCATGGAGTCTTACATGGCATATTTTTCATGGAAAAGTTGCATTCACCAAATCATCACCATGTATCTTATTTTGACTGCATTGTCAACGGAAGTACTATTAAAACTATTATTTACGGTGATTGTCTATATGTAGAAATCATCAGCTGTCGGAAACCTTTGATTTAAATATTCATTTATGGTGTGCCTTTTCAAAAGAATACAATGTTTACAAAACGTATCATATAGAGGTCAAATACCTCGAAATGAAATCAATGAATGACGTGTTCGTCCATATGGATTTGGAGCGATCGTCACCGTTGGTATCAGAGCATTGGTCCTAGTAAACCAGGTCTTGCATGAGTGTGTCTAACTGATAGTTGTTAGGATGCATCAGTAAGTCTGGACTTCGACTCTGCATGTTAAAAGTTTTGCTTATCATTTCTTGTCGAAAATTACATGCTTATCATTCTTAAGTCTAGACATGTTTTCCTGCATTTATTGCATAGATAGTGTATAGATAAAATTCATATCTTAGCGTATCTGTTACTATAAACTTTTCCTGACATCTTTCCAAAATTTCTCCGTGATTTATGGAATTTGGTATTATATATACATATGTAAATTATGTATTGAAGAATACCAAACTAAATTCTATAATCTAATTCATATCAAAAATCATCTCCCTTATTATACAAGATGGATCCCGTATCTAGTTCAAATTCCTTAAACTCCGACAGCTATTCCGATATGGATATTCACCTGAATTCCGAAGACAGTGTAACAGGAATGGATCAACCAATCAGCCATCACCTATTCTGGATGAATTGGGGATGGGTTCGTAGCCTACTTAATTATTGGAGACAAGAAGAAGGTGATCCCTTCCATCCACCACATTGCCCTCTTGGCGAAGAACCTGAAGCACTTACCGGCGAACCTGTTCGAGACACCATTTTCTCTCTCATTTCCAGAGTATCTCGTCACGATAATATACTATCTCAAATTCTGGATCTTATTCATCCGCTCGTTCGAACCGCCAATCATCCCGGTGTATTAGAAGAAGTCAAAGAGCTTCGCGCTCGGGTAGTGGCTTTAGAGAATATGGTGCAAAGGTTACAAGCACCAGCATCATCACCGGCATCAACAGTACCACCGACAACAACACCAACAGTACCATTACCACCACTAACAACATCCGCATCGCAAACCGTAACTTCACAATCTGTCCCACGAGCATTAACGTCATACGCACCGTAGTTACCAAGAAATACCAGCAACAATAACCGATGAAGTATTAACTCATTTTCCCTGAAGAAATTTTATGTATATTTAATATATATGAATTTTGAAATCAAAATAAATCTTTTCGTACTAAGCTATTACGTGTGAATCTTAACTGGTAGGTACTACTCGGTTAGTTCATATTACTTATATGCAATGATGTACATCCTTCCTTAACAACTTAACCATTGTTAACTACAATCTCTGTTTCAACTTAATGAATTCCATTTCATAATAAACCAAGTGTATTATTCAATTACATAATTGATTTTACTTTTTCATTTTCGATATACTCGAAATTTTCTAGAAAACATCATTTATATCTTATGAAGTTCATAAGAATTCCACGAGAACTAACATCATTAACCGAGGAAATATCAATAAAAATGAATAACGAAGTATTGATTACATTAGTAAAATACTCCACGAAGATTATGAAATCTTTAATGTTTTAGAGATTATTCATTTCTAATCCAGCCAAAAAAAAAGTAAATGAGCTTAATATGATATTAACTCATTAAATCTGTGTTACATCTGAAGAAAATATACATACATTTTCATAAAGACGGTAATAAAAATTCTTTTGTACAAAGTATTAATTGTGAAATCTTTAACGGGTAGGTAATACCCGGGAAATATATAAGTTCGCAATTAATATGTTACACTGTACATTCTTCAACTTTGATTCAAAAATTATTAACAATGCTCACAACGATATACAATCATTTTCATACAAATTCAATTACATATTCTGATATTGACGGATCAGAATCCAAGTCATAACTCTGAACCGGTGACATCATTCTTAGATCTCTACATCTTTCAAATCTATACTTTGACTTCAAAACTGTGCAAGATCCTTTAGCGTTGTTTTTTTACCGAAAATAACCTTGCAATTTCTTTTTCAAAGTATCCAGTTTTACCCCACTTTCATCCAGTTAATTTCGACTTTTCAGATTAGTCTTATTATAACCTTGACGTATACATTTTTGTTACCGGGGAACCTTTTATGTTCCACCACATTAGCAGTAAATTTACCAACAACTTCATTGATCCTTGACCTTCCGAAAAATCCTTATACTCATTGAAACCCTATCATGTACTCATCCACATCTTGTAACGGTAATTGCCATACCAACTACCGAGAATTAGCAATCAGTATTTTGAATCTCGCAGCATTTTCTACGACAACAGTTATATATAGATAACATCTATCTTCTAGACTTACATACTTCGAAGGTGAAGTTTCTGAAAAACATCCCAAACTATGAACTAGTTCTCTAAAATTGGAACAATGCTGATAAAGCAGCAAAAATGGTAAACGACTTTAACAGTCAAAAGTTTGATGATGAAGAATAGTATGGTGGTAAAGCTGAGAAAAAGAGAAGGATTGGAATTGAAAAACTGATTGAGCAGACCATGAAGGAGGCTGTGGACAAAGCACAAAGACTAAATCTACCTCCAAAGAATCCAAATGATTCAGTGTCTACTGAAATCATTAGCGAATACCTTTCTCTTTACTCTAAAACATTTGCGGACAATATTCTTCATCATCATCTTATCTTAAATATTCTAAGATATCATCGTATCTCCCATTGTAAATATCCTCCATATTTTTGAAGATATTTTTCGAAACCATTCTTATCTGAAATCATTACCTCTTCGCGCTATCTGTGTTACATCATAAAAGAAACTATTTTAGTTTCTAAAATCTGAAAAATTCGAAAAAATGGATGTTTTGAAGTAATGTTGGGAACTGAAGCATGAGTTAGTATAATATAATGACACTTGATCAACGTGATTATATTACAGTAAGTCATGTTGAGTTTCTAATGGAACGTGACAAAGGTTCACAGATCACACCCTCATCATAAAGCATATTACATAACTCTTTCATTCTATATAATATCTAAATATATCAAGAAAATATATTTCTTGATGATTCGGTCTTTTCCGGATATTCTGGTAATTTGACAAATCAAGATCGTGTCATTTCAATTCCTTTCTTAGGACATTAACTATGTTCATTTCGAAATCCATACCTACGAATTCTGGACCATTATTCGCTTGACTTGAAGGCGGGAAGAGAGAACGAAAGCATGAAGCTTCGAAATATAACGGAGAATATAAAGCCCGATAAAAACACATAAATTACAAACCATGTATGTCAATAAGTATTGCAACGTAAAGACACGGGAGAACTAAAAACACTATAAAGCCAAGAGTATAGTAAAAGTGAATAGATTCCTCTGGTGGTAGATGAAAAAGAAGAATGACAGATATGAAAGTTAGGAGTATATCAAGAATCAGAACTGGATGAAGCATTTTCACAATCTTTTAAAAGTATGAATTGAGGAAAAAGATGTAGGAGTGATGAAAGCAATGAAATGGAAGTGGTTAATTTATAGCAAAATATCAGATATGGCAATCGAGACAGATTACGCATTTAATCAAAGAAAATCCTAATTTTCGTAAATTCCGAAGAATCAAATCTGATTTATATTATGAAGATTTTCTATTCCTTAAATTCCGGAAATCAATCGTTATTACGTCAAGAAATAAGACACATCTCTATTCTCCATTTCACTCTATTATGATAACTTCCCTCATACGCTTCAAGTAATTGGATTGTTTTATCCATATTATTCAAACGGTGATAAAACTCTATTTACCGACACATATATGTCATGAAAACATTTTTATTGTTAGCCATGATGATCTCACTCAAATTTCGGGATGAAATTTCTTTAACGGGTAGGTACTGTGATGACCCGAAAATTTCTGACCAAATTTAAACTTTATCTTTAAATGATTTAACGTTTCCTACACGATAAGCAAAGTCTGTAAAGTTGAATCTCAAAATTCTTGAACTACTCAATTACCCTTCGATTGTTCTCAACGATTCGCGAATAATTATATGTAAATAGATACATACATATATATATATATATATATATATATATATATATATATATATATATATATATATATATATATATATATACTATAACTTGAAAACGTAACAAAGTGTTGTGTATATGATACTGTGCATTAAACTTATTGGTTTGATTATCTGATTGATATAATTAGATAAGTTAACTAGAACGTTTAAGATGAACCAGTAAAACACTAAATTGCTACAGTATTTTTGAATTGCTACAGTACCCGAAAAGCTACAGTGTTTTCGAAAATCACTATTTGCTACAGTAAAACACTATTTCAAAATGAAAATGTATATATGTATATGTATATACTACGAGGCGATGATTTATAGAAGCAAATAACCAAAACACTTAATTGATTAAAGCTACACTTCGAGTGACATAGTTTATCAATGATTAAGTTTAATTTTTGATAAAGGTACACGTCGCGTAACGAAAAGTACTAGTTTTCTCAGTGTACGAAAGGACGTTCGAAATACCTGAACCGGGACATAAGTCGAGTGACGACGTACGACTTATCGGAACAAAAATTACAAGTCAACTATGCACGTGAATTTAATATAATATATAATTAATTATATAAATTAAATATATTATAAATATAATTAATAAATATGTCAACGAGGTACACGATAAAACATTGTGAGCTGTAAAACCAATCCATGCGATCGCATGGGAATTGGTCATGGGAGCCATGCAATCGCATGGTGACAGATCCCAGCAAACATCTATAAATTTCGACGATTTTTGTTCATTTGTTGCACAATTACTCCCTCTGTTATATTATTATTATTATTATTATTATTATTATTATTATTATTATTATTATTATTATTATTATTATTATTATTATTATTATTATTATTATTATTATTAATTAGTATTATACATAAAATGCTACGATGAGGTTATGAGCGTGTCACTTTCAAAAATGGGTTTTCGAGCGGGATAGAGCTAAGGAAATTATGGGCTATTGCCATGGAGGTTATGGGTAATGTTCATGGGTAATATTCGCAAGTCAAACCTAGTGTTTATCATCTCTGTTACGTCTACGTACTTTCCTGCAATATTGAATCACAATATTGATACGCGAGCATTCATATCTTATCTTTTATATATTAATTGTGTATCCATGTCTAGTGCTCGAGTATATATATTTATGCATGCATGTATGCTAAATTTCGTCGTTAAATAGTTTATAATGAATCACGAATTAAATACATATATTATTGGTAAATGGTATATGATATACATATTTTTGGAAAGCTGGCGAAAAATCAATAACTTTTCATTTAGATATCGAATAATTTCGATGAACGGATTAAAAGATATGATCAACTGAATTATGATTGAAGTTAATTGAAATTGCTTTTGAATCTACAATTAAGATTTAAACAACTTGTTTACGAGATTGATAAATTGGATTTTTTGAATATTGCCAACCGAGTAAATGAATCCTTATATAAGGTACGTCTCGTTTTGTTAAACAACTATCAAAATTGACTTTTTGGAACGACTTTGGATAACTTTTGTATGTCGATATCGAGCATTAGGATTGTGATACACTATGACCTGACCTAGCTTGATAGACATTTATTGACCAACATATGTTCTCTAGGTTGAGATCTACGGATATTTGGTAATCCGAGTTTCGATCACATTTTGGTGAACGACTTTATATGCTACTAAGGTGAGTTTCATTGCTCCCTTTTTAGTTGCTTTTGCAATCTATATTTTTGGGCTGAGAATACATGCAATTTATTTTAAACGCAATGGATACAAGTACATACTAAATTCTACACTGAGTTTGAACCGAAAATCCCTTAACCTTGGTAACTAGTAGCTGCCAGTACATAGGATATGGACTGGTGGGCGCGAATAACAGTATATGGATCCATAGGGCTTGACATCCCCATCCGAGCTAGAGTGCTAGCCTTTTAACGGACGTGTGTTATTTAAGTTTAGGACACGTTGGTTTGCGTGTATTAAAACGAATGGGGTATTTATCATTATAACGTTAAAGCTTAGTTACCAGGGTGCTCTGTTATGTAGAATCTATTGATAAACGTTTCTGGATGAAACAATTGAAATCTTGTGATCCACCTTTATATACAGATTATATGAAATAATAAAACTATGAACTCACCTGTAACATCCCGCCTTTTTCCGTTTACTTTTCCGTTATACTATTTTAAACTCCGTTATATGTTTATAACATCTCCCGTTAATACGCGTTTTTAAATTATCTCGTTTAGGTAATTCACGCACCCGTTTCCAAAATTGAGGGACTTAGTTTGACAAAGGAGCAAAGAGGTGACTAGGTCAAAGAGTCAACACTCTTCCTCCTCCATTCATTATTCCTTTTCTTTTTCCATTTTCTCTAATACTTTCACCAAATCTCTCAAACACCACTTCAAGGATTCATCATCCAAATCAAATCGAGCAAGCATCCATCTAAACAAATTGCAGATTCGGAATCCTCTCATCTTCCTCTTCGATTCCATACCGATTTCATCAAGTTTGGGTAACTTTCTAAAATCACTAGATTTTGTGTTCTTGATGTTTTTAACTTATAAAGTTGTTAATTAGTGTCTATGGCTCAAGTCTAACATGATTATATGATTTATATGTTCGATTTCGTTATTTGAAGTAACTAGCTTGAATATGAACTTTGGTGTGTTTGATTTGGTAATTTGGTTGCTTAAATGTTGTTATGGTAAAGTGCAAGTATTAAATGTGTTACTAGTAACACTAGCTTCAATTTGATGTGTAGGTTGTTTTAGAAAACTTCATAAACTTGATTATTGGTTTTGGTGGATTTGGGTTAGGGTTTGACGAACTCGAAATGAACTTTTGATGCTTTGAATGACATGAAATGTTATTTGTAAGTGTTAGGTTGTATTGTATGCTTGATCACCTTCGAAACGGCATATCATTCATATAAATTGGTTACCGAATCATTAAATTTCATTTATGAACTTGAGTGCATTTAATGAGGAACTTTGAATGTGATTTTGGTTGTTGTAAAAGTAAATGTGATGGATGAAATGTGTTTAGTTGTTTTCCTTGTCAAAATACCTTTCCAATGATATAATATACATGCTTTGGTTGTTTGCGAGTCATAAATGGTGATTGGTTGAAGTTAGGTTCGTGCATAAAACTTAAAAACTGCCAGAATTCTCTGCACAGGTAATGGCGCGGCGCGCCATATACCCGCGCGGCGCGCCAAAGTGGTCTGTCCAACTTTGTCGATTTTTGAATAATGTTTGCTATGCTACGCACCTCCGATTCACACGTAACTTATTCTAACATGTTCATACATGATTAAAAACCTCAGAAAAATAGTTCGGGACCCGACCCGAACGTGTTGACTTTTTCGTTGACTTTGACCGACCAAAGTTTGACTTTTTGTCAAACTTAACCAAATGATTATGCAACCTTCCTAACTTGTTTCTATACTTGTATCTTGCATGAAACTTGACAATTTGATTTCACATGCTACATAATCGAGTCGTGACGAGCCGTAGGACTAATTGAACATCTTTGACCTATTGTGTTTACCGTTATTGATACGACCTATTTGTTTAGGTCAAGACTAGCACTATCCTTCGCACACGTTACTTTGTGAAGTACTTTTCATACGTGCACTCAAGGTGAGATCATAGTCCCACTTTTACTCTTTTGCACTTACATTTGGGATGAGAAAACATAAACGTTTCTTTTTACTAAGTGAACACAAGTACAGGAAAATAAACATTCTACATACGAGTTTGAACAAAAATCCTCAATTCGATTATCATTAGTTACACTTGCCGGGTGTAAGCGAGAACTTATGTTATATGGCCATATGGGTTTGACAAACCCTCATTCAAACGGTTCGCTACCGTTTACGAATGAAATGTATTTTCGAGAAACAGTGTATGTTCTAACACTATTGTGATGGGGTTCTATGGAAGGAATGTTAAGCATTGATAATTGG
Organism: Rutidosis leptorrhynchoides; assembly: GCF_046630445.1. Lineage (NCBI taxonomy): Eukaryota > Viridiplantae > Streptophyta > Magnoliopsida > Asterales > Asteraceae > Rutidosis > Rutidosis leptorrhynchoides. Next base: position 304,091,885 of record NC_092343.1, on the reverse strand, counting down.
GTGCTCGTGAAACAAACTTTTGGAATGTATTACTATTATCTCATTGTTGCAAATCTTGTGGTTCACTTGTACTTACTTACTCAAACCTATGATTTCACCAACGTTTTCGTTGACAGATTTCTATGTTTTTCTCAGGTCCTTGAACATTTGTGTGATACATGCTTCCGCTCATTACTTTTGATACTTGCTTGGATGTCGAGTATACATGCATAGTTGGAGCGTCTTTTTGGCTACTTTAAATTGTGTCGCATAGGTTCCATTCGTACGTTAAACATTGTAATATAACTAGTCTTTTGAACTACATTTGTAAACTTGAAACATCCTTTTACTTATGAAATAAATGCGACATATTTTGGTCAAACGTCATGATAAAGACTTATGACCACGTAACGGGACCTAAGTAGTCGGCGCCGTCAAACATGATTTGGTCGGGTCGCTACAGATGGTATCAGAGCGTTGATTGTAGGGATTTAGAGTTCATTGGTGTCAACCCCGAGTCATAGGGTACATTAGTGAGTCTAGACTACAACCGGCATATAGACTTGAAGTAGGAATTACTTGACTACTTGTACATTATACTCGAACGTTTCTACTCACATCTACTTTTATTTCATCTTAATCTCACGTTGTTTAATTTGATTGACGCGCCACCTTGACTTAGTGAAATGGTGTCGAATGCACATATGAATCAGGGTAATATAATTTTCGGGATTATATTACGGTGACTCATATGAACGTTCCGATATTGTGGCATAAAGAATTTAAGGCGAGTCAAGGAAAATTTTTCTCTCTATCCTTATTCCATATCATGATTAGTATTATTGAAAATACTAATCAACGGTATTCTTGTGTTTTGAAGGAACAATGCCTCCTCGTCGTGTGCCACGCCATGAGACTCCCGAACAAGCTCTACAACGAATGATAGCCATCGCCGTGGAAGCGGCCATGGCCGATCACTCCTCCAACAATAACAACAACCACAACAACAACAACAACAATGGAGCCGGTAACTCAAACGAAGGGTGCTCCTACAAATCCTTCATGGGGTGCAAACCTCACACTTTTGATGGAACCGGGGGACCGGTCGTGCTCACCCGATGGTTTGAGCAAACGGAAGCCGTCTTTAGCATAAGCGATTGTCGGGACCAAGACAAGGTCAAATACTCCACTCACACCTTCGCCGGTGTCGCTCTTACATGGTGGAATACTTATGTACAATCGGTGGGTACCGATGAAGCTCACGCCCTCTCTTGGGCCGACTTGAGGGAAAAGATGATTGTCGAATATTTCCCTCGTGAAGAAACCCGAAGGCTCGAACAAGAGCTAAGAACTTTAAAGGCGATCGGAAATGATCTCAAGGCTTATAATCAACGATTTTCCGAACTAGCCTTGATGTGCCCAAATCTTGTGAACCCCGAAGCTTTAAGGGTTGAACTTTACATGGATGGTCTTCCAAAGAGTATCAAACACGGAGTAATGTCATCCAAACCCACTAATCATCAAGAAGCTTTGAACATGGCCCGCAAATTGATAGAAACGGTTGACGAAATTGTAGTTCCGGCACCTAAGGCCGAGGATAAATTGGGCGGCAACAAAAGAAAGTGGGAACCCTCCCAATCAAGCAAAAACAACTTTGCTAAGAAGCCTTACACCTCCGACGATAAGAAGGGTTATGCCGGGAACCTACCTCTTTGCAACAAATGCAACAAACATCACTTTGGTGAATGTGGCAAGTTAATTTGCCACCGGTGCCAAGGAGTTGGTCATAAGGCCAATGAGTGTAAAAGTGTTGCCCCCATCGCTCGAAAGGGGCCCAATGCACCAAAAACGGGCATTTGTTATGAATGTGGCCAAACGGGCCATTATAGAAATGCATGTCCGAAGAAGAAAGCCAACCCCAACACACGCGGCCGAGCTTTCAACATCAATACCGAGGAAGCCCGAGATGACAATGAATTAGTCACGGGTACGTTTCTCCTCAACAACACTTATGTTACTTGTTTATTCGATTCGGGTGCCGATAAGAGTTTTGTATCCAAGACTTTGACTCATTCTTTAAATACTCCACCACTCCCACTAGATACCACTTATACCATTGAAGTGGCCAACGGAAAACTATTGAGTGCCGACACATATTACCGGGGGTGTACGTTAAACATTTTGGGTAATGAGTTTGAAATTGACTTGATACCCATGGAACTAGGAAGCTTCGATGTATTAATCAGTATGAATTGGCTAGCCAAAACGAAATCTCACATCCTTTGTGATCTTAACGCAATCCGAATTCCTATCGAGAATGGTGAACCTTTGATCATCTATGGCGATAAGAGTTGCACCGGACTCAACCTCGTTTCGTGTATTAAAGTTAGAAAACTACTCCGTAAGGGTTGTTTTGCGATCCTTGCTCACGTTAAGAAAGTCGAGTCCAATGAGAAGCACATCGATGATGTGCCAATTGTTAGTGACTATTCCGATGTATTTCCCGACGAATTGCCGGGTCTTCCATCTCATCGACCGGTTGAATTCCAAATCGATCTTATTCCGGGAGCCGCACCCATAGCACGTGCACCATATAGACTCGCTCCATCCGAAATGCAAGAATTGCAAAGTTAAATCCAAGAACTACTTGATCGTGGTTTTATCCAACCTAGCCATTCACCTTGGGGCGCTCCGATTTTGTTTGTTAAAAAGAAAGACGGATCCCTACGAATGTGCATTGACTATCGTGAACTAAACAAATTGACGGTTAAGAACCGATATCCTCTTCCTCGCATCGATGACCTCTTTGATCAATTACAAGGGTCTTGTGTATATTCAAAAATCGATCTCCGCTCGGGTTATCATCAATTGAGGGTTAAGGGGGAAGATGTCTCCAAAACCGCTTTTCGAACTCGTTATGGTAGTTATGAATTTCTTGTAATGCCATTTGGTCTCACTAACGCACCGGCGGTGTTCATGGATCTTATGAACCGCGTGTGCAAACCGTATCTTGACAAATTCTCCAAGTGTGAATTTTGGTTAAAGGAAGTTCAATTTCTTGGTCATGTTGTAAGTGACCAAGGTATTAAAGTCGATCCAATGAAAATCGAAGCCATTAGTAAATGGGAGACTCCTCCTACTCCTACTCACATCCGTCAATTCTTGGGTCTCGCCGGATACTACCGTAGATTCATCAAGGATTTTTCTTTGGTTGCTCGTCCTCTAACCACGCTAACTCATAAGGGAAGAAAATTCGTTTGGGCAACCGAACATGAATCCGCATTCCAAATCTTGAAAACGAAGCTAACCACCGCTCCTATCTTGTCACTTCCCGAAGGCAATGATGACTTTGTTGTATATTGCGATGCCTCGAAACATGGTTTTGGGTGTGTATTGATGCAACGAACGAAAGTCATTGCTTATGCTTCTCGACAACTCAAAATTCATGAACGAAACTACACAACACATGATCTCGAACTCGGAGCCGTTGTCTTTGCACTTAAAATGTGGAGACACTATCTTTATGGAACCAAGAGTACTATCTTTACCGATCACAAAAGTCTCCAACACATCTTCGACCAAAAGCAACTAAACATGAGACAACGAAGGTGGATTGAAACCTTAAACGATTACGATTGCGAGCTTCGTTACCATCCCGGGAAGGCAAATGTAGTAGCCGATGCCTTAAGTCGAAAAGAAAGAGCGGTGCCTCTTCGTGTGAAATGTCCCGTTCTTATTGATTAAAAACGTTCCATATTAATTGATTTCGTTGCGAGGTTTTGACCTCTATATGAGACGTTTTTCAAAGACTGCATTCATTTTTAAAACAAACCATAACCTTTATTTCATAAATAAAGGTTTAAAAAGCTTTACATAGATTATCAAATAATGATAATCTAAAATATCCTGTTTACACACGACCATTACATAATGGTTTACAATACAAATATGTTACATCGAAATCAGTTTCTTGAATGCAGTTTTTACACAATATCATACAAACATGGACTCCAAATCTTGTCCTTATTTTAGTATGCAACAGCGGAAGCTCTTAGTATTCACCTGAGAATAAACATGCTTTAAACGTCAACAAAAATGTTGGTGAGTTATAGGTTTAACCTATATATATCAAATCGTAACAATAGACCACAAGATTTCATATTTTAATACACATCCCATACATAGAGATAAAAATCATTCATATGGTGAACACCTGGTAATTGACATTAACAAGATGCATATATATAAGAATATCCCCATCATTCCGGGACACCCTTCGGATATGATATAAATTTCGAAGTACTAAAGCATCCGGTACTTTGGACGGGGTTTGTTAGGCCCAATAGATCTATCTTTAGGATTCGCGTCAATTAGGGTGTCTGTTCCCTAATTCTTAGATTACCAGACTTAATAAAAAGGGGCATATTCGATTTCGATAATTCAACCATAGAATGTAGTTTCACGTACTTGTGTCTATTTTGTAAATCATTTATAAAACCTGCATGTATTCTCATCCCAAAAATATTAGATTTTAAAAGTGGGACTATAACTCACTTTCACAGATTTTTACTTCGTCGGGAAGTAAGACTTGGCCACTGGTTGATTCACGAACCTATAACAATATATACATATATATCAAAGTATGTTCAAAATATATTTACAACACTTTTAATATATTTTGATGTTTTAAGTTTATTAAGTCAGCTGTCCTCGTTAGTAACCTACAACTAGTTGTCCACAGTTAGATGTACAGAAATAAATCGATAAATATTATCTTGAATCAATCCACGACCCAGTGTATACGTATCTCAGTATTGATCACAACTCAAACTATATATATTTTGGAATCAACCTCAACCCTGTATAGCTAACTCCAACATTCACATATAGAGTGTCTATGGTTGTTCCGAAATATATATAGATGTGTCGACATGATAGGTCGAAACATTGTATACGTGTCTATGGTATCTCAAGATTACATAATATACAATACAAGTTGATTAAGTTATGGTTGGAATAGATTTGTTACCAATTTTCACGTAGCTAAAATGAGAAAAATTATCCAATCTTGTTTTACCCATAACTTCTTCATTTTAAATCCGTTTTGAGTGAATCAAATTGCTATGGTTTCATATTGAACTCTATTTTATGAATCTAAACAGAAAAAGTATAGGTTTATAGTCATAAAAATAAGTTACAAGTCGTTTTTGTAAAGGTAGTCATTTCAGTCGAAAGAACGACGTCTAGATGACCATTTTAGAAAACATACTTCCACTTTGAGTTTAACCATAATTTTTGGATATAGTTTCATGTTCATAATAAAAATCATTTTCTCAGAATAACAACTTTTAAATCAAAGTTTATCATAGTTTTTAATTAACTAACCCAAAACAGCCCGCGGTGTTACTACGACGGCGTAAATCCGATTTTACGGTGTTTTTCGTGTTTCCAGGTTTTAAATTATTAAGTTAGCATATCATACAGATATAGAACATGTGTTTAGTTGATTTTAAAAGTCAAGTTAGAAGGATTAACTTTTGTTTGCGAACAAGTTTAGAATTAACTAAACTATGTTCTTGTGATTACAAGTTTAAACCTTCGAATAAGATAGCTTTATATGTATGAATCGAATGATGTTATGAACATCATTACTACCTTAAGTTCCTTGGATAAACCTACTGGAAAAGAGAAAAATGGATCTAGCTTCAATGGATCCTTGGATGGCTCGAAGTTCTTGAAGCAGAATCATGACACGAAAACAAGTTCAAGTAAGATCATCACTTGAAATAAGATTGTTATAGTTATAGAAATTGAACCAAAGTTTGAATATGATTATTACCTTGTATTAGAATGATAACCTACTGTAAGAAACAAATATTTCTTGAGGTTGGATGATCACCTTACAAGATTGGAAGTGAGCTAGCAAACTTGAAAGTATTCTTGATTTTATGAAACTAGAACTTTTGGAATTTATGAAGAACACTTAGAACTTGAAGATAGAACTTGAGAGAGATCAATTAGATGAAGAAAATTGAAGAATGAAAGTGTTTGTAGGTGTTTTTGGTCGTTGGTGTATGGATTAGATATAAAGGATATGTAATTTTGTTTTCATGTAAATAAGTCATGAATGATTACTCATATTTTTGTAATTTTATGAGATATTTCATGCTAGTTGCCAAATGATGGTTCCCACATGTGTTAGGTGACTCACATGGGCTGCTAAGAGCTGATCATTGGAGTGTATATACCAATAGTACATACATCTAAAAGCTGTGTATTGTACGAGTACGAATACGGGTGCATACGAGTAGAATTGTTGATGAAACTGAACGAGGATGTAATTGTAAGCATTTTTGTTAAGTAGAAGTATTTTGATAAGTGTCTTGAAGTCTTTCAAAAGTGTATGAATACATATTAAAACACTACATGTATATACATTTTAACTGAGTCGTTAAGTCATCGTTAGTCGTTACATGTAAATGTTGTTTTGAAACCTTTAGGTTAACGATCTTGTTAAATGTTGTTAACCCAATGTTTATAATATCAAAAGAGATTTTAAATTATTATATTATCATGATATTATGATGTACGAATATCTCTTAATATGATATATATACATTAAATGTCGTTACAACGATAATCGTTACATATATGTCTCGTTTCAAAATCATTAAGTTAGTAGTCTTGTTTTTACATATGTAGTTCATTGTTAATATACTTAATGATATGTTTACTTATCATAATATCATGTTAACTATATATATAACCATATATATGTCATCATATAGTTTTTACAAGTTTTAACGTTCTTGAATCACCGGTCAACTTGGGTAGTCAATTGTCTATATGAAACCTATTTCAATTAATCAAATCTTAACAAGTTTGATTGCTTAACATGTTAGAAACATTTAATCATGTAAATATCAATCTCAATTAATATATATAAACATGGAAAAGTTCGGGTCACTACAGTACCTACCCGTTAAATAAATTTCGTCCCGAAATTTTAAGCTGTTGAAGGTGTTGACGAATCTTCTGGAAATAGATGCGGGTATTTCTTCTTCATCTGATCTTCATGCTCCCAGGTGAACTCGGGTCCTCTACGAGCATTCCATCGAACCTTAACAATTGGTATCTTGTTTTGCTTAAGTCTTTTAACCTCACGATCCATTATTTCGACGGGTTCTTCGATGAATTGAAGTTTTTCGTTGATTTGGATTTCATCTAACGGAATAGTGAGATCTTCTTTAGCAAAACATTTCTTCAAATTCGAGACGTGGAAAGTGTTATGTACAGCCGCGAGTTGTTGAGGTAACTCAAGTCGGTAAGCTACTGGTCCGACACGATCAATAATCTTGAATGGTCCAATATACCTTGGATTTAATTTCCCTCGTTTACCAAATCGAACAACGCCTTTCCAAGGTGAAACTTTAAGCATGACCATCTCTCCAATTTCAAATTCTATATCTTTTCTTTTAATGTCAGCGTAGCTCTTTTGTCGACTTTGGGCGGTTTTCAACCGTTGTTGAATTTGGATGATCTTCTCGGTAGTTTCTTGTATAATCTCCGGACCCGTAATCTGTCTATCCCCCACTTCACTCCAACAAATCGGAGACCTGCACTTTCTACCATAAAGTGCTTCAAACGGCGCCATCTCAATGCTTGAATGGTAGCTGTTGTTGTAGGAAAATTCTGCTAACGGTAGATGTCGATCCCAACTGTTTCCGAAATCAATAACACATGCTCGTAGCATGTCTCCAAGCGTTTGTATCGTCCTTTCGCTCTGCCCATCAGTTTGTGGATGATAGGCAGTACTCATGTCTAGACGAGTTCCTAATGCTTGCTGTAATGTCTGCCAGAATCTTGAAATAAATCTGCCATCCCTATCAGAGATAATAGAGATTGGTATTCCATGTCTGGAGATGACTTCCTTCAAATACAGTCGTGCTAACTTCTCCATCTTGTCATCTTCTCTTATTGGCAGGAAGTGTGCTGATTTGGTGAGACGATCAACTATTACCCAAATAGTATCAAAACCACTTGCAGTCCTTGGCAATTTAGTGATGAAATCCATGGTAATGTTTTCCCATTTCCATTCCGGGATTTCGGGTTGTTGAAGTAGACCTGATGGTTTCTGATGCTCAGCTTTGACCTTAGAACACGTCAAACATTCTCCTACGTATTTAGCAACATCGGCTTTCATACCCGGCCACCAAAAATGTTTCTTGAGATCCTTGTACATCTTCCCCGTTCCAGGATGTATTGAGTATCTGGTTTTATGAGCTTCTCTAAGTACCATTTCTCTCATATCTCCAAATTTTGGTACCCAAATCCTTTCAGCCCTATACCGGGTTCCGTCTTCCCGAATATTAAGATGCTTCTCCGATCCTTTGGGTATTTCATCCTTTAAATTTCCCTCTTTTAAAACTCCTTGTTGCACCTCCTTTATTTGAGTAGTAAGGTTATTATGAATCATTATATTCATAGAATTTACTCGAATGGGTTCTCTGTCCTTCCTGCTCAAGGCATCGGCTACCACATTTGCCTTCCCCGGGTGGTAACGAATCTCAAAGTCGTAATCATTCAATAATTCAATCCACCTACGCTGCCTCATATTCAGTTGTTTCTGATTAAATATGTGTTGAAGACTTTTGTGGTCGGTATATATAATACTTTTGACCCCATATAAGTAGTGCCTCCAAGTCTTTAATGCAAAAACAACCGCGCCTAATTCCAAATCATGCGTCGTATAATTTTGTTCGTGAATCTTCAATTGTCTAGCGCATAAGCAATCACCTTCGTTCGTTGCATTAATATACAACCGAGACCTTGCTTTGATGCGTCACAATAAATCACAAAATCATCATTCACTTCAGGCAATGACAATATAAGTGCCGTAGTTAGCTTTTTCTTCAATAACTGAAACGCTTTCTCTTGTTCATCATTCCATTCAAATTTCTTCCCTTTATGCGTTAATGCAGTCAAGGGTTTTGCTATTCTGGAAAAGTCTTGGATGAACCTTCTGTAGTAACCAGCTAGTCCTAAAAACTGGCGTATGTGTTTCGGAGTTTTTGGGGTTTCCCACTTTTCAACAGTTTCTATCTTTGCCGGATCCACCTTAATACCTTCTTTGTTCACTATGTGACCGAGGAATTGAACTTCTTCCAACCAAAATGCACACTTTGAAAACTTAGCGTACAATTCTTCCTTCCTCAATACTTCTAACAGCTTTCTCAAATGTTCACCGTGTATAAGTATGTCATCAATGACAAACTTGTCAAGGTATGGTCCACACACTCGGTTCATAAGGTCCATGAACACAGCTGGTGCATTAGTTAAACCAAACGGCATGACCATAAACTCGTAATGACCGTAACGTGTTCTGAAAGCAGTCTTTGGAATATCATCTTCTTTCACCCGCATTTGATGATACCCGGAACGTAAGTCAATCTTTGAATAAACAGACGAGCCTTGTAGTTGATCAAATAAGTCGTCGATTCTCGGTAGTGGGTAGCGGTTCTTGATGGTAAGTTTGTTCAACTCTCGGTAGTCGATACACAACCTGAATGTACCATCTTTCTTCTTGACAAACAAAACAGGAGCTCCCCACGGTGATGTGCTTGGTCGAATGAAACCACGCTCTAAAAGTTCTTGTAATTGGCTTTGCAGTTCTTTCATCTCGCTGGGTGCGAGTCTGTAAGGAGCACGAGCTATTGGTGCAGCTCCTGGTACAAGATCTATTTGAAATTCAACGGATCGCTGTGGGGGTAATCCCGGTAATTCTTTCGGAAATACATCGGGTAATTCTTTTGCAATGGGAACATCATTGATGCTCTTTTCTTCAGTTTGTACTTTCTCGACGTGTGCTAGAACAGCATAGCAACCTTTTCTTATTAGTTTTTGTGCCTTCAAATTACTAATAATATGTAGCTTCGTGTTGCCCTTTTCTCCGTACACCATTAAGGGTTTTTCTTTTTCTCGTATAATGCGAATTGCATTTTTGTAACAAACAATCTCTGCTTTCACTTCTTTCAACCAGTCCATACCGATTATCACATCAAAACTCCCTAACTCTACTGGTATCAAATCAATCTTAAATGTTTCGCTAACCAGTTTAATTTCTCGATTCCGACATATATTATCTGCTGAAATTAATTTACCATTTGCTAATTCGAGTAAAAATTTACTATCCAAAGGCGTCAATGGACAACTTAATTTAGCACAAAAATCTCTACTCATATAGCTTCTATCCGCACCCGAATCAAATAAAACGTAAGCAGATTTATTGTCAATAAGAAACGTACCCGTAACAAGCTCCGGGTCTTCCTGTGCCTCTGCCGCATTAATATTGAAAACTCTTCCGCGGCCTTGTCCATTCGTGTTCTCCTGGTTCGGGCAATTTCTAATAATGTGGCCCGGTTTTCCACATTTATAACAAACTACATTGGCATAACTTGCTCCGACACTACTTGCTCCACCATTACTCGTTCTGACACCATTTGTTCCTTTCGTTCTATTAACCCCTGGTCCGTAGACCTCACACTTCGCCGCGCTATGACCATTTCTTTTACACTTGTTGAAAAATTTGGTGCAGAACCCCGAGTGATACTTTTCACACCTTTGGCATAGCTGCTTCTGATTGTTGTTGTTGTTGCGGTTATTATTGTTGTTGGGATAATTGTTGTAGTTGTTGTTGTTATTGTTGTTGTTGTTGGTCCGTTTGTTGTAGTTGCGATTGATGTTGCGATTGTTGGGATAATTGTTGCGATTATTGTTGTAATTGCTGTTGTTGTTGTATTGGTGATTCTTATCACCGTTTTCGTCCCACTTTCTTTTGACTTGCTTCACATTGGCCTCTTCAGCAGTCTGTTCTTTAATTCTTTCTTCAATCTGGTTCACTAGTTTGTGAGCCATTCTACATGCCTGTTGTATGGAGGCGGGCTCGTGTGAACTTATATCTTCTAGGATTCTTTCCGGTAATCCTTTCACAAACGCGTCGATCTTCTCTTCCTCATCTTCGAATGTTCCCGGACACAATAGGCACAATTCTGTGAATCGTCTTTCATACGTGGTAATATCAAATCCTTGGGTTCGTAACCCTCTAAGTTCTGTCTTGAGCTTATTGACCTCGGTTCTGGGACGGTACTTCTCGTTCATCAAGTGCTTGAATGCTGACCACGGTAGTGCGTACGCATCGTCTTGTCCCACTTGCTCTAGATAGGTATTCCACCATGTTAACGCAGAACCTGTGAAGGTATGCGTAGCGTACTTCACTTTGTCCTCTTCAGTACACTTACTTATGGCAAACACCGATTCGACCTTCTCGGTCCACCGTTTCAATCCGATCGGTCCTTCGGTTCCATCAAATTCCAAAGGTTTGCAGGCAGTGAATTCTTTGTAGGTGCATCCTACACGATTTCCTGTACTGCTAGATCCAAGGTTATTATTGGTATGTAGCGCAGCCTGTACTACGGCTATGTTTGAAGCTAGAAAAGTACGGAATTCCTCTTCATTCATATTCACGGTGTGTCGAGTAGTCGGTGCCATTTCCTTCAAAATAGTCAAATGGAACAAGTTAATCATACAGAATATTAAGAGTAGTTAATAGTATTTCGTAGCATAATATGAACTCATTTATAAAAGCTTTTTCTTCATATTAGCGTTTTATAAGTTTAAATTCGGGTAGTACCTACCCGTTAAGTTCATACTTAGTAGCTAATATACAATTCAACTACTACAATTCTATATGAAAAACTGATTATAATAATATTTCGCGTTCAAACTTTTACACTATATTTTACAAACTTACAATACCTCTTATTTTAGATATAGCATGAAATATAGTACACAATAAATTTGATACAAGATGGTTGTGAAGATAATTCTAGCTAGTACACAAGTCGTTCAGCAAAGGCAATAAAGACACGTAATTCATACTTCCAGAAACAAGTCATGCATTCTGGTTTTACTAGGATTACTTCCCATCCTTGGTCTTGTGGAACATAACCGTTATGGCCGTTGATAAGACAGTGTGTTGTAACGTCGTCAAAGGGACGAGGGTTATGTAATGTCCAACAGTCCCGTAACAATCTAAAAACCTCATTTCTTACCCCAATTACCGACTCCGTCTCTTGTGGGAACGTTTTGTTTAATAGTTGTAGCCCGATGTTCTTGTTCTCACTTTGGTGAGAAGCGAACATTACTAATCCGTAAGCATAACATGCTTCTTTATGTTGCATGTTAGCCGCTTTTTCTAAATCACGAAGTCCAATATTCGGATATATTGAGTCAAAATAATTTCTTAACCCATTGCGTAAAACAGCCTTTGGGTTCCCCGCAATATATGCGTCAAAGTAAACACATCGTAACTTATGCATTTCCCAATGTGATATCCCCCATCTTTCGAACGAAAGCCTTTTATAAACCAAGGCATTCTTGGAACGTTCTTCGAATGTCTTACAAACTGATCTCGCCTTAAATAGTTGTGCCGAAGAATTCTGACCAACTCTAGACAAGATTTCATCAATCATGTCTCCGGGTAGGTCTCTTAAAATATTGGGTTGTCTATCCATTTTGTACTGTAAAATAGACAAGAGTTAGATTCATAAAAAAAATACTTATTAATACAAGCAATTTTTACATATATCATAAAGCATAAGCACACTATATTACATATATTACACCATACGAATACAACTATCTTATTCCGACTCGCTTGTTTCTTCTTCTTCGGTTTTGGTTCGTTTTGCCAAGTTTCTAGGGATATATGATGTTCCCCTAATATGAGCCGTCGTTTTCCACATTGGTTTAGAAAAACCTGGTGGTTTAGAGGTTCCCGGGTCATTGTTACAACTTAAGGACTTCGGGGGTTGACGATACATATAAAGTTCATCGGGGTTGGAATTAGATTTCTCTATTTTTATGCCCTTTCCCTTATTATTTTCTTTTGCCTTTTTAAATCCAGTTGGGGTAATTTCTATAACATCATCGGAATTCTCGTCGGAATCCGATTCATCGGAGAAGTGGTAATCCTCCCAATATTTTGCTTCCTTGGCGGAAACACCATTGACCATAATTAACCTTGGTCGATTGATTGAGGATTTTCTTTTACTTAACCGTTTTATTATTTCCCCCACTGGTTCTATTTCTTCATCCGGTTCCGATTCTTCTTCCGGTTCCGATTCTTCTTCCGGTTCCGACTCTTCTTCCGGTTCCTCTTCGGGAACTTGTGAATCAGTCCACGAATAATTCCAATTTACATTTGACTCTTCATTATTATTAGGTGAGTCAATGGGACTTGTTCTAGATGTATACATCTATCATATAATATCAAACGCGTTAAGAGATTAATATATCACATAATATTCACATGTTAAAAATATATAGTTTCCAACAAAATTTGTTAAGCAATCATTTTTCAAGTAAACACGGTCGAAGTCCAGACTCACTAATGCATCCTAACAAACTCGATAAGACACACTATTGCAAAATTCTGGTTCTCTAAGACCAACGCTCTGATACCAACTGAAATGTCCCGTTCTTATTGATTAAAAACGTTCCATATTAATTGATTTCGTTGCGAGGTTTTGACCTCTATATGAGACGTTTTTCAAAGACTGCATTCATTTTTAAAACAAACCATAACCTTTATTTCATAAATAAAGGTTTAAAAAGCTTTACGTAGATTATCAAATAATGATAATCTAAAATATCCTGTTTACACACGACCATTACATAATGGTTTACAATACAAATACGTTACATCGAAATCAGTTTCTTGAATGCAGTTTTTACACAATATCATACAAACATGGACTTCAAATCTTGTCCTTATTTTAGTATGCAACAGCGGAAGCTCTTAGTATTCACCTGAGAATAAACATGCTTTAAACGTCAACAAAAATGTTGGTGAGTTATAGGTTTAACCTATATATATCAAATCGTAACAATAGACCACAAGATTTCATATTTCAATACACATCCCATACATAGAGATAAAAATCATTCATATGGTGAACACCTGGTAATCGACATTAACAAGATGCATATATATAAGAATATCCCCATCATTCTGGGACACCCTTCGGATATGATATAAATTTCGAAGTACTAAAGCATCCGGTACTTTGGACGGGGTTTGTTAGGCCCAATAGATCTATCTTTAGGATTCGCGTCAATTAGGGTGTCTGTTCCCTAATTCTTAGATTACCAGACTTAATAAAAAGGGGCATATTCGATTTCGATAATTCAACCATAGAATGTAGTTTCACGTACTTGTGTCTATTTTGTAAATCATTTATAAAACCTGCATGTATTCTCATCCCAAAAATATTAGATTTTAAAAGTGGGACTATAACTCACTTTCACAGATTTTTACTTCGTCGGGAAGTAAGACTTGGCCACTGGTTGATTCACGAACCTATAACAATATATACATATATATCAAAGTATGTTCAAAATATATTTACAACACTTTTAATATATTTTGATGTTTTAAGTTTATTAAGTCAGCTGTCCTCGTTAGTAACCTACAACTAGTTGTCCACAGTTAGATGTACAGAAATAAATCGATAAATATTATCTTGAATCAATCCACGACCCAGTGTATACGTATCTCAGTATTGATCACAACTCAAACTATATATATTTTGGAATCAACCTCAACCCTGTATAGCTAACTCCAACATTCACATATAGAGTGTCTATGGTTGTTCCGAAATATATATAGATGTGTCGACATGATAGGTCGAAACATTGTATACGTGTCTATGGTATCTCAAGATTACATAATATACAATACAAGTTGATTAAGTTATGGTTGGAATAGATTTGTTACCAATTTTCACGTAGCTAAAATGAGAAAAATTATCCAATCTTGTTTTACCAATAACTTCTTCATTTTAAATCCGTTTTGAGTGAATCAAATAGCTATGGTTTCATATTGAACTCTATTTTATGAATCTAAACAGAAAAAGTATAGGTTTATAGTCGTAAAAATAAGTTACAAGTCGTTTTTGTAAAGGTAGTCATTTCAGTCGAAAGAACGACGTCTAGATGACCATTTTAGAAAACATACTTCCACTTTGAGTTTAACCATAATTTTTGGATATAGTTTCATGTTCATAATAAAAATCATTTTCTCAGAATAACAACTTTTAAATCAAAGTTTATCATAGTTTTTAATTAACTAACCCAAAACAGCCCGCGGTGTTACTACGACGGCGTAAATCCGGTTTTACGGTGTTTTTCGTGTTTCCAGGTTTTAAATCATTAAGTTAGCATATCATAAAGATATAGAACATGTGTTTAGTTGATTTTAAAAGTCAAGTTAGAAGGATTAACTTTTGTTTGCGAACAAGTTTAGAATTAACTAAACTATGTTCTTGTGATTACAAGTTTAAACCTTCGAATAAGATAGCTTTATATGTATGAATCGAATGATGTTATGAACATCATTACTACCTTAAGTTCCTTGGATAAACCTACTGGAAAAGAGAAAAATGGATCTAGCTTCAATGGATCCTTGGATGGCTCGAAGTTCTTGAAGCAGAATCATGACACGAAAACAAGTTCAAGTAAGATCATCACTTGAAATAAGATTGTTATAGTTATAGAAATTGAACCAAAGTTTGAATATGATTATTATCTTGTATTAGAATGATAACCTACTGTAAGAAACAAATATTTCTTGAGGTTGGATGATCACCTTACAAGATTGGAAGTGAGCTAGCAAACTTGAAAGTATTCTTGATTTTATGAAACTAGAACTTTTGGAATTTATGAAGAACACTTAGAACTTGAAGATAGAACTTGAGAGAGATCAATTAGATGAAGAAAATTGAAGAATGAAAGTGTTTGTAGGTGTTTTTGGTCGTTGGTGTATGGATTAGATATAAAGGATATGTAATTTTGTTTTCATGTAAATAAGTCATGAATGATTACTCATATTTTTGTAATTTTATGAGATATTTCATGCTAGTTGCCAAATGATGGTTCCCACATGTGTTAGGTGACTCACATGGGCTGCTAAGAGTTGATCATTGGAGTGTATATACCAATAGTACATACATCTAAAAGCTGTGTATTGTACGAGTACGAATACGGGTGCATACGAGTAGAATTGTTGATGAAACTGAACGAGGATGTAATTGTAAGCATTTTTGTTAAGTAGAAGTATTTTGATAAGTGTCTTGAAGTCTTTCAAAAGTGTATGAATACATATTAAAACACTACATGTATATACATTTTAACTGAGTCGTTAAGTCATCGTTAGTCGTTACATGTAAATGTTGTTTTGAAACCTTTAGGTTAACGATCTTGTTAAATGTTGTTAACCCAATGTTTATAATATCAAAAGAGATTTTAAATTATTATATTATCATGATATTATGATGTACGAATATCTCTTAATATGATATATATACATTAAATGTCGTTACAACGATAATCGTTACATATATGTCTCGTTTCAAAATCATTAAGTTAGTAGTCTTGTTTTTACATATGTAGTTCATTGTTAATATACTTAATGATATGTTTACTTATCATAATATCATGTTAACTATATATATAACCATATATATGTCATCATATAGTTTTTACAAGTTTTAACGTTCGTGAATCACCGGTCAACTTGGGTAGTCAATTGTCTATATGAAACCTATTTCAATTAATCAAGTCTTAACAAGTTTGATTGCTTAACATGTTAGAAACATTTAATCATGTAAATATCAATCTCAATTAATATATATAAACATGGAAAAGTTCGGGTCACTACATCGTGTCCGAGCCTTAAACATCACCATCCACACCAACCTTAATAGCTAAATTCGGGTAGCCCAAGATGAGGCTCTCAAGGATGAAAACGTTTCACACGAGCTCTTAAACATTCTCCTCTCTCGATTCGAAATTAGAGAGACCGGACTCCGATATTTCGCCGGAAGGATTTGGGTGCCTAGTTATGGGGACCTACGAAGCCTTATTTTAGATGAAGCCCATAAGTCACGATACTCGATTCACCCCGGTGCCAATAAGATGTACCACGACCTTAAACAACTATATTGGTGGCCGAACATCAAAAGGGACGTAGCTACTTATGTTTCCAAGTGTTTGACATGTTCCAAAGTCAAAGCCGAACACCAAAGACCGTCCGGATTACTTCAACAACCCGAAATCCCGCAATGGAAGTGGGAAAGAATGAAATGTCCCGTTCTTATTGATTAAAAACGTTCCATATTAATTGATTTCGTTGCGAGGTTTTGACCTCTATATGAGACGTTTTTCAAAGACTGCATTCATTTTTAAAACAAACCATAACCTTTATTTCATAAATAAAGGTTTAAAAAGCTTTACGTAGATTATCAAATAATGATAATCTAAAATATCCTGTTTACACACGACCATTACATAATGGTTTACAATACAAATATGTTACATCGAAATCAGTTTCTTGAATGCAGTTTTTACACAATATCATACAAACATGGACTCCAAATCTTGTCCTTATTTTAGTATGCAACAGCGGAAGCTCTTAATATTCACCTGAGAATAAACATGCTTTAAACGTCAACAAAAATGTTGGTGAGTTATAGGTTTAACCTATATATATCAAATCGTAACAATAGACCACAAGATTTCATATTTCAATACACATCCCATACATAGAGATAAAAATCATTCATATGGTGAACACCTGGTAACCGACAATAACAAGATGCATATATAAGAATATCCCCATCATTCCGGGACACCCTTCGGATATGATATAAATTTCGAAGTACTAAAGCATCCGGTACTTTGGATGGGGTTTGTTAGGCCCAATAGATCTATCTTTAGGATTCGCGTCAATTAGGGTGTCTGTTCCCTAATTCTTAGATTACCAGACTTAATAAAAAGGGGCATATTCGATTTTGATAATTCAACCATAGAATGTAGTTTCACGTACTTGTGTCTATTTTGTAAATCATTTATAAAA
The DNA here is from genome assembly GCF_046630445.1 of Rutidosis leptorrhynchoides. Taxonomy (NCBI): domain Eukaryota; kingdom Viridiplantae; phylum Streptophyta; class Magnoliopsida; order Asterales; family Asteraceae; genus Rutidosis; species Rutidosis leptorrhynchoides. The sequence goes on along the minus strand of NC_092343.1, from coordinate 304,073,932 downwards.
CCTGCATGTATTCTCATCCCAAAAATATTAGATTTTAAAAGTGGGACTATAACTCACTTTCACAGATTTTTACTTCGTCGGGAAGTAAGACTTGGCCACTGGTTGATTCACGAACCTATAACAATATATACATATATATCAAAGTATGTTCAAAATATATTTACAACACTTTTAATATATTTTGATGTTTTAAGTTTATTAAGTCAGCTGTCCTCGTTAGTAACCTACAACTAGTTGTCCACAGTTAGATGTACAGAAATAAATCGATAAATATTATCTTGAATCAATCCACGACCCAGTGTATACGTATCTCAGTATTGATCACAACTCAAACTATATATATTTTGGAATCAACCTCAACCCTGTATAGCTAACTCCAACATTCACATATAGAGTGTCTATGGTTGTTCCGAAATATATATAGATGTGTCGACATGATAGGTCGAAACATTGTATACGTGTCTATGGTATCTCAAGATTACATAATATATAATACAAGTTGATTAAGTTATGGTTGGAATAGATTTGTTACCAATTTTCACGTAGCTAAAATGAGAAAAATTATCCAATCTTGTTTTACCCATAACTTCTTCATTTTAAATCCGTTTTGAGTGAATCAAATTGCTATGGTTTCATATTGAACTCTATTTTATGAATATAAACAAAAAAAGTATAGGTTTCTAGTCGGAAAAATAAGTTACAAGTCGTTTTTGTAAAGGTAGTCATTTCAGTCGAAAGAACGACGTCTAGATGACCATTTTAGAAAACATACTTCCACTTTGAGTTTAACCATAATTTTTGGATATAGTTTCATGTTCATAATAAAAATCATCTTCTCAGAATAAAAACTTTTAAATCAAAGTTTATCATAGTTTTTAATTAACTAACCCAAAACAGCCCGCGGTGTTACTACGACGGCGTAAATCCGGTTTTACGGTGTTTTTCGTGTTTCCAGGTTTTATATAATTAAGTTAGCATATCATATAGATATAGAACATGTGTTTAGTTGATTTTAAAAGTCAAGTTAGAAGGATTAACTTTTGTTTGCGAACAAGTTTAAAATTAACTAAACTATGTTCTAGTGATTACAAGTTTAAACCTTCGAATAAGATAGCTTTATATGTATGAATCGAATGATGTTATGAACATCATTACTACCTCAAGTTCCTTGGATAAACCTACTGGAAAAGAGAAAAATGGATCTAGCTTCAATGGATCCTTGGATGGCTCGAAGTTCTTGAAGCAGAATCATGACACGAAAACAAGTTCAAGTAAGATCATCACTTGAAATAAGATTGTTATAGTTATAGAAATTGAACCAAAGTTTGAATATGATTATTACCTTGTATTAGAATGATAACCTACTGTAAGAAACAAAGATTTCTTGAGGTTGGATGATCACCTTACAAGATTGGAAGTGAGCTAGCAAACTTGAAAGTATTCTTGATTTTATGAAACTAGAACTTTTGGAATTTATGAAGAACACTTAGAACTTGAAGATAGAACATGAGAGAGATCAATTAGATGAAGAAAATTGAAGAATTAAAGTGTTTGTAGGTGTTTTTGGTCGTTGGTGTATGGATTAGATATAAAGGATATGTAATTTTGTTTTCATGTAAATAAGTCATGAATGATTACTCATATTTTTGTAATTTTATGAGATATTTCATGCTAGTTGCCAAATGATGGTTCCCACATGTGTTAGGTGACTCACATGGGCTGCTAAGAGCTGATCATTGGAGTGTATATACCAATAGTACATACATCTAAAAGCTGTGTATTGTACGAGTACGAATACGGGTGCATACGAGTAGAATTGTTGATGAAACTGAACGAGGATGTAATTGTAAGCATTTTTGTTAAGTAGAAGTATTTTGATAAGTGTCTTGAAGTCTTTCAAAAGTGTATGAATACATAATAAAACACTACATGTATATACATTTTAACTGAGTCGTTAAGTCATCGTTAGTCGTTACATGTAAGTGTTGTTTTGAAACCTTTAGGTTAACGATCTTGTTAAATGTTGTTAACCCAATGTTTATAATAACAAAAGAGATTTTAAATTATTATATTATCATGATATTATGATGTACGAATATCTCTTAATATGATATATATACATTAAATGTCGTTACAACGATAAACGTTACATATATGTCTCGTTTCAAAATCATTAAGTTAGTAGTCTTGTTTTTACATATGTAGTTCATTGTTAATATAATTAATGATATGTTTACTTATCATAATATCATGTTAACTATATATATAACCATATATATGTCATCATATAGTTTTTTACAAGTTTTAACGTTCGTGAATCACCGGTCAACTTGGGTGGTCAATTGTCTATATGAAACCTATTTCAATTAATCAAGTCTTAACAAGTTTGATTGCTTAACATGTTGGAAACATTTAATCATGTAAACATCAATCTCAATTAATATATATAAACATGGAAAAGTTCGGGTCACTACAGTACCTACCCGTTAAATAAATTTCGTCCCGAAATTTTAAGCTGTTGAAGGTGTTGACGAATCTTCTGGAAATAGATGTGGGTATTTCTTCTTCATCTGATCTTCACGCTCCCAGGTGAACTCGGGTCCTCTACGAGCATTCCATCGAACCTTAACAATTGGTATCTTGTTTTGCTTAAGTCTTTTAACCTCACGATCCATTATTTCGACGGGTTCTTCGATGAATTGAAGTTTTTCGTTGATTTGGATTTCATCTAACGGAATAGTGAGATCTTCTTTAGCAAAACATTTCTTTAAATTCGAGACGTGGAAAGTGTTATGTACAGCCGCGAGTTGTTGAGGTAACTCTAGTCGGTAAGCTACTGGTCCGACACGATCAATAATCTTGAATGGTCCAATATACCTTGGATTTAATTTCCCTCGTTTACCAAATCGAACAACGCCTTTCCAAGGTGCAACTTTAAGCATGACCATCTCTCCAATTTCAAATTCTATATCTTTTCTTTTAATGTCAGCGTAGCTCTTTTGTCGACTTTGGGCGGTTTTCAACCGTTG